>NW_027094057.1:4200000-4576477 GCF_000319635.2 Colletotrichum fructicola Nara gc5
GGGGGCGGGTGAACGGACGAGCTTCTCTCGTTGTAGACACCAACTCGTCTGTGGTCTACTTTTGTTTTGTTCCCTACTCCATGTCATCTACTCTAGAGAAATATTCCCACCGGATGCAGGGTACGCAGACACCTCTGTTACTCGTCTGTTGTCTCATCAGCATGAAGGCGCGCGGACCAGTTCAGTCCAGTCAGCTTGCCTCGGGTTTCGAATGAGGCTAACTCCAGATGACATAGGGTTAATTGCATGGGGCGTTTCTCGCAAAAGTGAGGCTGTCACGAATGCATGCTATCCAGTCTGTCAACCTATGAAGATGCACTAGAACCCGAATACTTCGGCTTCAAGTACATATACAGCCCGCCCTTCTCCCACATGAGATACGACCGTTGCTTGTCCATCCAACCTCGGCTCTGCTGCGTAACCTCAACATCGAAATTCCACAAAACACGTGCCAGGATGAAACGCATCTCAGCGTTAGCGAGGCTAACCGTTCAGTCAGCAAGCGTCCCGCACTCGAAAAGGTTGGGCGATACTCACTTCAACCCAATACAGTTGCGAGGACCGTACGAGAACGGGTGGAACCCTTCTCGCCGGTCGGTGGAGAACTCGGAAGTCTTGCTGTCGGCGAGCCATCGCTCGGGGATGAACTCGTCGGCACGCTTGAAATTGGCTTCGCTGCGGTACATGACGCGATGCGGGATGCCCACAATTGTCTACGATAGTTATCAGCAGGAAGCCTTACCTCAGATTTACACATTGTGTCAACTCACGTTTCCCGGAATAAAGTCCCCAAGAATCCAGTTTCCCTCGGGAGGCGTCGTCCGCCACAATGCATTCGGACCGGGAGGGTGGTACCGGAACGTCTCGTCGATGACGGCAGCCAGGTAACGTAGCTGCATGGCGCTTCGCATGTTAATCTCATCTTCGCTCTTGAATGTGTCTTGCAGTTCCTTCATGAGCTTGGCCTTGACCTCCGGGTATGACGCCAGCATGTACATGATTCCTGAGAGGGCGCTTGCCGTCGTCTCCGCACCTGCGAGGGTTAAGGTGACAGCGTTACTGTAGATCTCTTCCTGTGACATTTTCTATCAAATAATTAGCACGTCTACAGAAGGATAGGGTTGTCGAAGGGGGGCCCAGTCATACCAAGCCATCTTTTTGAGTGAGCATGACCTGCACCAGATCAGGCCTCTCCACATTCAGCGCAAGCCTCCGATCGACCGTCTCCCTCAAGACTTTACGGTGCTGCGCGTACTCCCTCACCAACTTGATCGTCGCCAACACAGGGGCAAAGAAAAAGAAGAACGGGATACGCGTGCACAGCAGAATAATGTATGTCAACTTGATGTTGCTCAGCACAAACGAGATCCAAGGGTGCATCATCGACTCCCGCATACATCCAAACGGCTCGCCAAACGCCAAGTCGCCCGTGACGTCGAACAGGCAGTACACGAACCACTGCCACAGATCGATCGCGGCCTTGCCGTCCTCAGCCCGTTCTTTCAGGCGCAGGATCAACAGGTCGACGTATCCCGCGATGGCCGGCTCCTGCTCCAACATGGCGTTGGTGGTGAAGCCATTGCTCAGGATCTTGCGCATGCGCCCGTGGTCGCCTGTCGCGGCGCCGAGGATGTCGTTGGCATCTTTGCTGAGGTACCACGACGGCTTCTGGTTCTCCTTGCGCTTGCCAGCGCGGTAGCGGCCGTAGACGTCGTCCCACGCCTCGGGGATCGCGTAGGAGAGCTCGTTGGGCCCGACGCGGACGATGGGGCCGTACTTTGTGTGGATGTCCATCAGGCTGTTGTGCATGTTGCCGGCCATGAAGGAAAAGCCCCATGGGAGGACGGAAGCTGCCCATAGTTTCGGGCCTGGGTATTTGCGGAGAGGGTGGAAGTAGACATTGTAGATGGGTCGGAGTACCACGAGGTAGACGAAGGTCTGCCTCATGTGTCAGCTCTTTCTTCTACGTTCGCCGTGGCAGGATAGCTCACTAGTCCGGCGATGACAGCGCCTAGTATGGGCCATGAAAGCCCGAGTGTGACTTCAGCCAGCATTCTTGCGGCTTCTCGTCGCAGTCCCGTCCCCAGGAGAGTTCAGATGAGAGCAAAGTTGAGGTTCAACAGTGACAGAAACTTTGCCGAATGATGACCTGCATGAAGGTTCAAGCCGATCCAGAGTGCTGGGAGGGAGCAACTTCCAGAAAATGGCAGTAAATGTGGTCTGCTAGCCACAACACCAGTCTTTGCAACACACGCCAGAGGCCAAGTAGTCCATCCGAACCTTAAGGTTCAGGCATCGCATTCTTCAGATACCCGTCTCCGGCTACTGCGTGGGACGATGTCCGGCCCCGAGTCGCAAGCCGCCATTCGGAGGCGGGGTTCGGTGCCGGTTTCCTAATTCGGAAACCACTGGGAGTCTGAGGAGCAGGGATCTGTCGCCTTGCTCGATGTTACAGCGTTCTTTATCGTTCGAGATTGATTCCGGCCACTAGGTTATATGGCTAGACGGGCATTTTGGCAATTTGAATCCGAAGCCTAGAACTCACCCATAACGCAAACGTCCTCCGCAGCAAGATGGCACTACCAAAGACCCAGACTGCAGTAATCCAGTCGCAAGCAGCATCCAGAGAATCCGGTCTCCGTCTAGCCGTCAGCACCTCCAAGCCCATCCCAGAACTACCAACGCCATACCATGTTCTCATCCGCGTCCTCGCCGTGGGCCTCAATCCCACAGACTACAAGATGGTCACCCACTTCTTCATGGAAGGCAACACAGTAGGGTGCGACTTTAGCGGGATCGTCGAAGTCGCAGGCTCATCGTCCATCGTGCCCTCCGGTGTCCGGGTCTGCGGCGCTGACTTCCCTTACCGCCCTGACAACTCTTCAAACGGTGCCTTTGCGCAATACGTTGTCGCGGATTCGCGGCATACGATCAGAGTGCCGGACGGGTGGAGCGATACGCAGGCGGCGGCATTAGGGTCTATCGGATGGTGTACGGCATGTCTGGCCATCTCAGACCCAGAGGCACTGAATCTGAAGGGACTGCCGTCGCGTCCCGCAGAGAAGCCGAGTCCTGTGTTGGTTTACGGCGGTGCTACGGCGACGGGCATCATGGCTATACAAATGCTGAAGCAGTAGGTTAAGATCAGTCCCTTGCAGATAGGCAGAAACTCACCTCAGACAGATCGGGCTATGCACCAATCGCTGTTTGTTCCGATAAATCAGCACCACTCGTCAAGAAGTACGGTGCCATCGGCACAGCTTCGTACACCTCGCAAGACTGTGCCAAATCAATCCAGACCCTTGCTGGTGGGATGCCAATTAAGCACGCACTTGATTGCATCACGGATGCCGAGTCTGCCGCTATTTGTTACAGCGCGCTGGCCAGGGTCGGAGCGAGATACGCATGCCTTGAAGATTGCCCCGAGCAATGGCGAACAAGGCGCGCTGTCAAGTCGAAGGCAGTCATGGGGTTTGAGGCACTTGGGTACGACGTTGACTTGGGCCATCCGACATACTCGCGGAAGGCGAACTTTGAACTCCACGATGTTGCTGCGCGGTGGGCTGGAGAAGTGCAGTCGTTGTTGGAAAGCAAACAGCTGGAGACGCAGCCCATCAAAGAGGTGAGTGGTGGTTTCGAGGGGGTCATCAAAGCGCTTGAAATGTTGCAAAGTGGCGAAGTCAAGGGCGAGAAGCTCGTGGTCCAAGTATCAAGTTAGAACACCGCATGAAGAAACCCTGTCTATCATCGTGCGTCAGAATCGCCTATCACTAGCATGGGGAGTGCATTTCTCTAAACTTGGAGCTGATTATGACTACCTGTGCCAACGTGTCCACGTTTGCACATCTAAAAAGGCTCTGCGTCTCCTGACGAGCGGGGACATTGTCGAAAGACATACTGCGGTAAACATCCCACCAATATTATATGCTCACGTCCTGACATCCATGCATGACCCCTCAAGGGTGGGAATCCTGCGAGCCGGTCTCCTAAGAGTCGAGGATCTCGTCCATCCTCTTCTCGACCTCTTTCATCTCCTTGGCGATCTCGTCCTTCTTCTTGATGATTTCGTCCATCTCCTTGGTGATCTCGGTCTTCTTCTTGGTGATCTCCGTAGCCTCGGAGACAGTGGCATCGTCTTTCTTCTCGAAGGAGTCAGTTATCTTAGCAGTAGAAGGGTCCGACTTGGCAGAAACAACTTCATCCTGATGGGGAGTAGCAGCCTCCTTCTTCTCAGAGACGCCAGAGTCCTTGGCAGGGGCATCCTCCTTCTCGTTGGTCGAGGCATTCTGATCGGCCTTGACGGCGGTCTCCTTCCTGCCTTCGATGGAAGCGTCCTCGCGTTGATGAGCAGCTTCGTTCTTGTCCGCGATGGACTGGAAAGTAGCAGCGGCCGAGCCGGCGGGAGGGCGATGGCCAAGAAGGCGAGCCTGTTGGAGCCAACGTCAGCAGGTCCCAAACGACAAGTTCGGGGATGCAAACATACTTCAGCAGTCTGGAGCTCCTTAGCATCGTCTTTCGTGATGTCCGACTCGGGCTTTCTCTTGAGATCGGCTTCCGTCTTCAGGAATGTCTGCTGCTTGTCGTGCATGCTTTGAGCAGTGGCTGGGATTAGACGTCAGCAAAGAACTAGAAAAGGCAATTAGCAACAAAAGGGAGGCATCTTACCAGCAAGACCGTTCTTGACGGTGTGGTCATTGCCGGTCAAGGCCTTCTCGGCCTTGTCGATGTCGGCAACCTCCTTGGCCGTGATGATGTGACCGTTCTCGGCGAGGTTCTTGATGGTTTCCTTGTCGGTGGCAGCCATTGTGTGCAATTCCTTGGATCTTGGGGTTCGTTTGTGTGGGGTAGTAGGGAAGAAGTGGTGGCAATGAGGCAAGTTTGGTGTTGATTGAGGTTGGGTGATGTTGGAAGTGGGAGGTTTGAGGATGTGGCCGGGGGAGAAGAGGTTGAAACAAATACCCAGAGAAGTCGGCTTCCTATTGCTTCCTTCTTCGTTTGTTCGGTCTTGCACTTTCTGCATTGAAGCTTTCATTACGGGAAGGCGCATACTGTCAAAAGGCAGTCGCCGACCCACCTCCTCCTGCTTAAGGTAGAACAAGAAGGCCGTGTCTGGAGGTTGAAACAAAGCAGGAGCCTCTCCTGGATGAGCAGGCACCTACTCCAGTCTTTCAGCCCGACAGATAGTCAAGTGCAATTCGGGAGGTACGAAACTCCAATGTCATTGCCACCTGCCTTAGACTGGGCGGAAAGCTTGATTCTCACCCCGCCACCTCGCTTCACGCTGCGGAAGCCATCATAGTTCTAAGTATTTACTGACAGTAACAACGAGGAGAAAATGACAGAATATTAGTTCAGTTACCTAATATAGTTCCGATGGATAGGAACGTTCATTTTTGGTCCCGCTTAAAAGCCCCTAGAGCTTGCAAAATCCTACATGTATGCTTCAAGATTGGGAATTGTCTTCCTGTGACTTCCGATGCGAAAAGACTCCGTACCCTCTCCAACGCAGAAACCAGTAATCCTTCTTCACCTTCATAGCTTCTTGTTCCTGCAACGTTATTGTTGGTGCTCCTACAATCGTTCTCGATAATTCCCGCAACACTTGAGATGTACGGCTTTCCATTACCGTAACTGATCCATCGCTGAGATTTGATCGTCTCTTCTCCATCAATCTGTATCCTCAGCTCGTCCTCAGCAGATTGTGCTTCGCCACCTGTCATTGACGCAGGGCACGTCTGATACAAGTTGTAGACCCACAAGCTCAACATGGCCTGGTAACATGCAAAGGCGTGAAAGTCTGCCCTATCCTTCGGCGAAAGCCGTCTTACAACTCGGAGAATCTGCCCCGAATGCCAAGTCGCACGCCTAGCTTGTTGAGTTCCTGCCCAGCTTCTCAATTGCTCGAACGCCTCGCGAGACGACCAGTAGCTCTCGTTTCCTAGCAGAGCATCCACCATGGGCATGGGTGCAGATGCGCAGAACTCGCTGTATTCGAAGTAGAACGACGCGAGAGCATGGCTTGCGTCTGGCTCTGACTTGAGGATATAGCGAACATCATTGAAAGTTCTCAAGTCTGCTGTTGTGATTTCCCAAGTATCTGGAATGCCACGGGCCCAGTCTGTCCGGCACGCGATGTTCGTAGCAAGGTAACGCGTGCGAGCTTCGACCAAGGTCGGTATCACAGAGCCTGAGGCCATCGAGACCGCAAAGTTAAAGTCAAATGACGGTGGCAACCTCTTGAGAACAGAAACATCAGAGAGACACCTTGAGAGACTCAAGCCTTTCTGGTCTTCCGGGCCTCCATTCAACACCTCACTATATGTGATGCTCCACTTCTCGGCAGATTCTGCAAGCCAGAGCTTGGAGATATGCGGCAGTGGAACGGTCATGTCGTGGCTGGGTACCGGAGAGGGTGTGTTCCTGAAGGCGCTTCGTGGTATACATTGCAGGTAAAACCGATGGACAGCTCTAGATCAGGTTAGCCAAATCACAATACAGCCAGATTACAGCAAGGGAATTTAATTACCTCTTGCAGGACTCTTGATTCGTCCATTCAATCCATGAAAGGTGCAAATCTTCTTCGTCCCTGTTCACGGATGGCGTGACCGACTTGTAAGATACACGAAACAATCGCTTGCTATGGCGTAGTATCTAGAGTTTGTCGATTAGCATCGAAAGGTCATGAGCAATCCATCACCATTAGCTTCTTCGTACCGACGCAAGAATAGCCGAAGTAGCATCAGACATCTCAGTCTTTCGCTGGTCTCCACTCCAGAGTGCGGATTCGCACACCAAAGTCATGGCCTGGATGAATGGCAGGCTGCGGGTAATTGCGTTGTCTCGGTCACCCTGGGACACTGTGAGAAACTTGAGAGCGAAGAGGCTACCGGACCAACTCACAGAATCCATCAGAACCACCCTTACCACATCCATCAACGCAAATCCAAATTCGTTTGCCAAAGAATGAGTTGAAAAGGCAGCGCCGGCCGATATTATGGCAGCGAGGAGCAGAGGGTCGCAGTTAGCGACATTGAAGGTGGGAAGATGAATCATTCCGACAATGTCGTCCTGCTGTCTAGACAGAAATATTTGGAGCATCTCTCCGAGAATTGCTGCTGACGGGAACGAAGTTTCTGCCACCAAACAGGGGGGATTTGCGGAATGCTTCTGAACCAGATACACAATTTGGTCTCGTTTCTCCGCGGTCAGATGATGATTTGATGACGACAGATCATAATTCCCCATCTGACCAACCATAGACGCCTGTTCCGTGACCGATATGAAAAGACTCTCTGTTCTGGAAGAGGCTCCATGCGCCGGCTTCCAGTTACCCAGTGTGTTGTCATAGACTTTGGTCGCCTCATCAGAGACCACACTCTGTTCACTAGACCCAATGAGTAACGATGGCCGCGTTTCTTTTTGTAGGTTCATCGGAGAACTTGGGGCCAGCATAGGGGCAAGCGAAGACAGCATGGATGAATCGATCCCAAAGACGTCAGGCGCTCCAAATGAGGTCAGGAAATCATTGAATAGGAACGAGTCGTCTACCCATGAGCCCTGCCCGATGTCTAATTCCAAAGCAGATTTTTCAGCCACGACGGTCGTGGCTGGCGAAACGGTTCTCGAAGGGACGAGAGGATAGTCGTCATTTTTTGCAAGCTCACGCCGATCATCGGCAACGCAAAATGGCCCAGCGCTTCTGATGCACTCAATGCCTTTCCGTAGACACCGTCGGCAACTCCTTTGATCGTCGCATCTGACTTTAGATGTTGCGCAAGAATCACACGCCTGTGATGCTCGAGGCGGTCGGCGGGATAGTTGCCTTCTCTTGGCAACCGGGCGACCATCACCGTCATCCACGTCCTTTTCAAGCAGGATCCGCTTTCGGCTTTCCATCACAACGATGCTTTCCGTTTTCGATATGCCCTGTTTAATACCTTCTACTAGACAGCACTGTGTCAGGTCAGTGAGTTGTCGTCATCTTCGCGTTGAACTTCCCGAGTACTCTCATTGCCTTGAGACAATCAACATTAGGTATGAAAAGCCATCGTCTTATGGTAGACCTCCATGGGGACAACTCACGATATGACGTTGCCGTTGTAATAAGTCCAACTAAGCGACATGCACCAAAAGGCACAATTCGTACCTCTAGAACGAAGTACCTAAGTTGACTTTCATACGAATAGACAAAAGGGGCTGAATCAGACGGACAAGCGAAGTCGAAACTGCGGCCCGCTGTCGATCACCAACGATGTGGGGAACGGCCCCTCATCAGCGTCTTGTAAGCGGCTTCGCGGGCAGCAACGAAGCCCGAGAACACGGCCTTTTGCATAACCGTCTCTCCGTTACGTACCAGATCTCCGCCTTTGGTGGGAGCCATATCTAGATGTGAAAGAAAACGTAGTAGGCCATACACACATGTAGGATGTGTTCATCATCTATCATACTTAACGATACATATGATAGATCCCAGCCCCCAGCCGAGAAAAGCCTCTGACTCCTGGACTGATATTCCCAAAAGACTGACGCCTACCCATGCTACCCGGAATGGTGCTACTATCAATTTAAATAGCCGTTTACTGCTAAATAGCTGCTCTGCGGCACTCTCTTTCAATAAGTTTTCGATGAGACTCACTTCGGACCTTGATCTTCACCTGGAACGACGGACCATGCTTCGTCACCTTGGGTGACTGTGAGGTATCGATCTTCGCGCCAGGTACCGGCAGAATGTCGAAACAGTAGACCAGGCGTGCTAATGAGATGTGCAGATTGGTTATGGCTACATTATAGCCAACACAAAGTCGTCTCCCTGCATGACAATTAAGATTTAGCCAAGACGGAACCGATGGACTTTGCCAAGATGAAAATGGCTTCTTACCCGCGCCGAATCCGAGATGTCCCTTGACGGGCTTGTCAAGATCTTCGTTGATGAATCGTTCTGGCCAAAATCTCTCCGGCTGCTCGTACTCGTCCGTGGAATTTGCAATCGCCCATTGATTGTATGTCACTATCGTTCCCGCCGGGATCTTGTATCCTTCGAACTCGTCGTCCCGCATCAAAGCGTGCGGGATTCCCGTTTCAGCAATTGTCGGCCTGACATTGACATCCGTCAGTAATACGTCTCGTGTAACAATCGAAGGCTTCAAGAGACTATTTTTGGCACTTTACTTACTTCCATCGAACACTCTCCTTCACCGCGCCTTTGACAATTGGCAAGTTCGGCATGTCCTGAGCGGTCGGCAATCGCTCAGCGTTAGCACCGCATACTTCATCCAGCTGTTCGCGGGCACGATCAATCCAATCGGGCCACAATGCGGCGGCGGCCACACATTGGTCCAAGGATGCGCGAGTGGTGTCCGTGCCGGCTTCCATGAGGGCGCCTGCCATGAACAGAAACTCGTCCTCAGTGAAGTCCGAATCGTGCTCCTTCTCGAGGAATTCCGTCATGAAGCAGTCCCGCTGCTTGCCCTGTGCTCGCCGTTCGCGAAGTTGATCCAGCTCTCGCTTGTATACCCTGTACGTTGATGAGTGATTGTGAATTAACGAGTCTGGATGGGAGTCTCACGCGCGAGTACGCTTATACAAGTCGTCGCCATACCATCGCCACGGCTGCAGAGCTTTGAACCATGGGATGTCGGCGAGGAAAGGAAAATGGTCGACGATCGCGCGGCCGGGCATGAGATACTCGACAAACTCTTCAGACACGGCAAGAGAGTCGCTCAAGTTGGCATCATCAACGCCGGCTCGGCGTCCAAAGACGACGCTCATAATGACCGAGCCGGAAAAGGCCCCGTGGCTCTTCCACCATTCTTCTGGACGTTCGAGGTAGTTGAGTAGCAAAGCCTTTGACTCTAGGTCTTGGAATGGCTCGAATATGTTGCGCTGTGTAGCATTGAGGATTTGATGCATCACCTTGCGCTCTCGACGCCACAAGTCTCCGTAGGGCATTAGCAGGGTTCGTTTGCCGCGGGATACGAGGTCGTAAGCCATTGGGAGATTCATTCTTGAGGAGTAGATGGCTGCCCTCTTGTCCAGGAGCTCGTGGACAGTTCGTGTGGAGTTGAGACATAGCCAGTTCGTCCCTCCGATGTTGATTGTGAACCTAAATTTAGGGTCCATGGTCAGTGGCAACTTCTTGTAAGTGCTTTCGACGTTACTGATCGCTCAGTAGTCACACTTGAGCTTCTTACATTTCGCCATACTTCTTCGCCAAGTCTTGGAAAAATAGGTATGGAAGGTCTCGTGGGATTTGATGGGCATTCCCAATGATTGGTAATCCGGGAACCGGGTTGGGCAAACGGTATCGCTTCTTGAACTGTATCACCTTCACGAACTTTCCAACCAGCCATGCGAGGAGAAGAATGAAGACGAAGGTTCCAACCGCTTGGCTGGGCAGTATTGTCTTTGGAGAGAGGAGCCTCATTTTTGCGTGGCGTTACCCAAAGCGAATGGGCGTAAGGGAGGTTGACAAGAATGGACGATGCGATTTTTAAGAGAGAGAGAAGCTATTGCGTGACTTGAACAAATTCGTTGTTCGCAGGACCGGAACTACCTAGTACTTAAGGAGCACAAGCATTTCGCCTCCCGGCACGGAAAGGTGATGATCAATACTCGCCAGTATCATTGTGCAGAAGCTCCCCGACACCCTGAAAATCATCGGGGCATGCCGACGCCTCTTGTCTGTGGAAGTATGTTCATCAATTACCAGACTCGAGGTGCTGCTGGTGGATCGGGGAGTCAACACTCCCCGAGGTGGAGGCTCGGCATGCCGAGAACCACTGATTGGCTCAACGGCTGAGCCTCTCCTTTGGAAACCATGGCACGTTGAAACGGTTTCATTAACTCTATGATCTTGATGTATGTTCTGAAATGTCCAAAAGGAAGGCCTTTGGGAAAGAGGAAGGGATGCACTCTTTTCCGATGGCACCAAGTGCCGAGTCGGTGTGGTTTCTGAAAAGACCTGGACCAACCATGACTTCTCGGAAATAGAGACAGGACCGATATAGTGCTTGCGGTGATGTCTGCAGAATCTAGCCAGCGTTGAGGAGAAGGGCACATATGGAAACAGCACGCTCTATTTTTCTGACGAGTGCCTCGTCTACTTTAATTGCAAATTTGAGGGTCGTCAGTTGAACTAAGGACATGAAGTGATGTCTTAGGTGAAGGTTGGGATCAGCAGGGTGAGCAGGCCTTAAGATTTTGTCCCCAGCTTAGATTGCTCATAGTATCAGGCTAGATCATTCATATAACTCATGCACATTTGTCTTGCTTACGCACCTCGGACTCGAGCCAAGACTGCATCCACCCTGACCAACCTGTGTAAGCCTCAGCCTCCCAACAAGCCGTCCTGTAGATCCTTCCCCCGCAAATGCCAGCGACTAAATTTAGACCCCAATCCTGATCGCACTTCATTTACCACTCTCGCTGAGCCCCGTACATGCCTTTAGCTTCCTGTCCCACACGTGCACAACCGGGTTCAGCTGCGAGTCGTCGGATTCTCGTGCGGTTCATCTGGAGCTTCTGCGAGGCGGAGTCTAGTAACATTGACGGACGCTTATGTTTATGCTTATTTGACTGAGAGTTTAGTTCAGTCTTGAATGCTGCGGAACCCTTGGCGGGCTTGTCATGGGTCGAGGCTGTTCAAGCCCTGCTGAAAGCTGTCAGTGCTAAGCCTGGGCCCGGAGCTGAGGCCGATCGTGAGATTTTGATGCCAACAGAAGCCTTGCGCCAGCCCCGCTGGGTACAGCAGTCCCGGGGCTAGCATGGATGTCTCGGCCATTTTCATGTCAATGCCCAGTAGACATAAAGTGGTAGCTGTTTTCCGACACGTATTCACATTTTCCATCACCAGCATCTCATCGTTACACACGCTACGGTACCGCCTTGTCCCACGCCAGAGTTTCACCGCATTATATCCTTCTTCAACCCGCCTAGTGCAACCTCCTCCAAGTTTCTTCACCGCTTCAAGATGTCTTCCAAGCTCCTCCTCGCCCTGGCCGGCATCATCTCTCTTGCTGCGTCCCTACCCTCCGCACCTCGCGAATGCTCCCAAACCTCTGTCCCGCCCAGCGCGTCAACCGCGACCCCGGGTTTGATCGCCCATCCCCAACACTTCAACGTCTACCAGTCCGCCAACCAACCCAACCACCCCACGGACAACGTCCCTCATCTCGACCTTCACACCAATATTACCCGCCAGGTCGTCGTCTTCACCGGCATCCCGCCGTCAGCCAAGACTTGCTCGCTCGGTTGGCGCCAGGGCCCGATCGAAAACCGCGTCTTCCGCGTCGATGGCAACGGCCTCGTCTCCTCGCGCCAGCTCAAGTCCGAGGGCTTCCCGACGTGGACCACCGGCAGCGACGTGCTGATCAACCCCACGACGATTGCACCGTTCCAGGAGGGCAGCGAGTTCGTCCCGGGAATGGATTTCACCTTCTGGGACCAGCCTGAGTTCTCCGCCCCCGCGACGCACGGCGGCCCGAGTGTCAAGTGCCAGGAGAGGATCGTCGTGGAGCTGGCGGTCAACTTCAATAACGGACAAGATGGGCGGGTGTTTATGCAGGATGATGCCGAGAATGGGTTGTACATTTCGTACTCTTAGGAAATGTTTCGTCGGAAGAGCTGGGCTTAATGGCGTCGTAATTGGTTGGCTCGGGGAGTTTTAGGATATTCTTCTGACGTTGAATAGGTAGCTTATTTTGCCCTGACAATATTGCACATATTCGAGAAATTCCGAAGTTACTATCTTGGTATCCGTAGCTGACTTGACTGGCTGGTAGAAGGTGTTGCGGCTTGAACTATCGTCCTGTCCAAGCGATAGCTGACAATTCGAACTCACAACGAAGCCATGCCATCTCAAAGGCCTTCGGAAATAAGAAACCTATTCGCTCATAGCTGAATGTGCCACAGTGCAATCGGGTAGCCAGGCCGTGGAGTTGACAGGCCCTCTCCCGTGAGTTCCAGCCCGATCATGTCTATCCAGAGAACGAGGCCACTCCGATACCCCATGCATTCAGGTGGTAAACTGAGCCGAAAGCCAAGGTCATTGCAATGAACAGTTGAGATCAGCCCGGGAGTATTGCGAGGCTTGTGGCTAAGCTAAATTCCGCAACAGCCGAGCTTACCATGCTGTAAGTGCGGGCTCTCGGGAGGAACGTCGGCCGCTACTTGAGCATGACACATCACCGATGTGTTTTGATGAGTCAAGGCGGTCATCTTCTCCAGGTTAATGGATCTGAATGAAAATTCCTATCCCAAAGGCTTGCCCAGAAAGCGTGGCTTTAGCGGAGAGAATACTCATCTCAGACTCCGAGCTGGCTTTCGGGAAAATGTAGAAAGTCGTGGAAAATAACGAAATATCGGGAGCGGAGGCGCAGAATAGCTTGAAGCCCATTGTATATCTTTGATGCAGAGTTTTAATGGCTCGGTTGAGAGCTATTTTCTTCGAGCACCATATTTGACTTGCGTCCGTTTACGCTAGCTTCTTTGTACAGATAGCCTCGAACCTTCAGACGCCTTCAGGGCATGCCGATGTCTTCTATAACAGTTCAAGGCGGTTTACGATCTTCATAACCGGTATTCAGAGCCCATCAGTCTCAACTGAAAGTATGAAAGAAACGAAAAGGGAAAAGGGGCACCGGCAGGTTGGGGAGTTTCGACGCCCTTAGGTGGGTGCTCAGCATGCTGGTTTTCTACTACCCGCCGCGGGTCGAGCTCACTATTCAATCATAAGTAGCAATGTCCGCAATATATATCAGACGCAGCAGCTACAATCAGCGGTCTGAATTGAGATAGCCGGACGACTCAGGGAGGCGAAACGTAGCCATTGTCGCTCTTCCTCATTGACCTACGCTTCATGTATGGACTTTTGATTGCAGTTCTCAACAGGCAAGATGGCCGAGCGGTCTAAGGCGCTAGCTTCAGGTGCTAGTCAAGAAATTGGCGTGGGTTCGAATCCCACTCTTGTCACGTTCCGTTTGCCTCATCCGGCGACTGATTCTTTTCATTTTGCTTCATTTTACAATGAAATGCGTTTGGTGACGATTTTGATTGAATGAGTTTCGATCGGGCGGCGGTGGTGGGTGAGAGACCCGCTTTTGCCGGGGCGGGGCCGTGGGATGGACGTTGGAGGAAGGGGCAGGTGCTGCGGCGTAGCTTCCAACACGAGCTGGGGCGATAGGTTCCTTCCAATTTGAGCCACAGCAAGATCATCAGGGATGCATGAAACTCTTTTGTCTGCTCTGTGCCGAGTCTTCAACACACATGCAACCATCGACCATGAGGAGACGGGCCGGTCCACCTGACGTTTGAAATTGGCCATGCTACGTTTCCACTGTCTGACATTTAAATACTGTGACCAGAAGCCTGGAAGTAACACTCCCGGCAGATAAAGATACTTCATTGTCAGTTACTACGGATGCTTTTCGCCTGGAAGATTTTAATGTCGATCGTATGGTATCAGCAGGGTAATTGCCGGAAATCCAGATCGTTCCCAACACAAGAGATATGGCGGCCGTCTCATCTGGGTGACGTGAGCACTTAGCTTTTACAGGAGCTGTGAAGACGAGCGTCTTGGGTGGAGGGCTTGTCAACGGCCTCTTCATGCCCGACTTACACACGAAGCATAAGTCAAATATTGTAAGGTCAACTCTCAGACCTGATTACGAGTGGCCAAGTTCAAATCAAATGGCATTCGTTTACTTTATCACATCGACTTGAAAACCCACAAACACATCTACCGCTCAACCTCATCGACACCCCCATCCCCCAGCTCCCTCTCAAACGTCATCTGGATATCCACAACCTGCAACAGCTGCCCGACATCCAGCTTCCGCTTCTTATGCGCCGCCAGGCTCTTCGCCGTGCGCACCACATTCTTAATCTGCCGCCCATTGAGGTTTCCCTCCGCAAGCCTCTCGTACCCCTCCTCGTCCACCTCCACCCCTCCCTCGACGCCCGCCAGAAAGTTCTTCCACACCTTCAGCCGGCTCTCCTTGGGCAGATCGTCATACTTGAGCGGCACGTGGATCCGGCTCTTGAACGCATCGTCAAACGTCCGCACGCGGTTCGTCGTCATGAACAGGATGCCCGAGTAATACTCCAGCGTGCGCAGGAAAATCGACACAAGGCTGTTCCTTCCCAAATCATGCAGCGACCGCCGCTCGAGGAACACATCCGCCTCGTCGATGAGCAGCACCGCCTTCCACGTCGACGCCAGATCAAGCGTCTGCCCCAGCTTCTCGTCCAGCGCCTCCGCCGACGTGCCCAGGTCGCCCGAGGACACAATGTACAACGGCCGCCGGCTGAACTCGGCCACGCACTCCGCCGTCAGCGTCTTGCCCACGCCTGGCGGGCCGTGCAGCACCAGGATCAGGCCCTTGCCCTTCCCCTTGACGATGTCGTCGAACTCGGCCCCCGCCGTCGCGCGCGCCGTGTGCTCGGCCACGAGCGCCTGCACGAGCTCCTTCTGGGTCTCTGGCAGGACGAGCTGCTCGAAGCACTGCGTGTTCCACTCGATGTCACGAATCTTGTCGACAAAGAAGTCGAAGAAGCGCTTCTCCGCGAAGCTGAACCCGCGCACCGTCGGGGCCGCCAGCAGCGCCTGCTCGTCCGTCAGCGGGGCGAACTTGTCGGCGGGCGTCTCGCGCGGGACGAGGTCCATCTCGTCGCTGTCGAGCGCCTGCTTGCGCTTCTGCCCGGCGGTCTTGGGGAACGCGGTGACGGTGAAGGCGGCGTCGGCGTTGATGCGGTGGTGCGTCTGCGCGTCGACCATGACGCGGCCGTCGATGTTGTACCGGCGCATGCGCTCGTCGAGCGCGACGCCCTTGTACTCGCGGAAGTTCTGGCCCGCGAGGGCCTCGAAGCGGCGGCCGCGGTGCGTGAGGAGGGCCGTGACGGCCTCGGGAGAGGGGTGGTGCGCGAGCGGCATGGCGTTGAGCGCGGCGACCTCGACGGCGCCCTGGAACGCGGGGATCTGGAGGTACTCGAAACGGGTACCGAAGTCGTCGCCGTCGAAGTCCACGTACTCGACGCCGAGGCGGAGGCCGGGGCACTGGCCGCAGACGTAGTCGTACGAGCGGAGCTTGTAGGCGCGGGCCTGGCTGAGGCGGGTGGCGTAGACGAGGCATCCCGGGCGGAAGATGGTCCAGAGGTACTCGTAGCTGATGAGCCGCTGGCCGAGGAGGTTGGTGGTGTTCTTGATGGTGTCGGCGAAGTGCTCGTCGATGAAGGCGAGGAGGAGGGGGAGGTGGCGGGCGCCTTCGGAGTCGGGGTCGAGGTCGTTGCCCGCGGCGGCGAGGTCGTCACGATAGTGGTAGAGACTGCGAGGGGGGAAGGCGACGGAGATGTCGGACGTCATGTAGGACTGGCCCGGGTATATGCCACCGATGACGTCCTTGAGGATGGTCTTGAGCGAGGGAGAGTTGACTTCGAGGGATGTGCGGCAGACGAACTCGTTTTGCATGTTGTACTCGCGGGTGATCTGGCCACGTCAACACCAAGCCGCTGTATTCAAGGAAATGGATACTTACGCAAAGAGCGTACTTTTCATACCAGTTGGTCTTCTCCTCAGGGACATCTTCATCCTCCTTAGGCTCGGCGATATACGCCCGGCCCTTCTTGGTCCATCGCTTCTCGAGATGCTTCAGCTCGATCTGCATGGGAGCCTTCTCGAGTTCCTCGCGGCGCTTCTTTTCTTCCTCAGTGAGAGTGCCGTTGATCTCGTTCTGATCCTCCTCGTCGATGGGCTCATCTTGGGTGCTTCTGCGAGCGGTTTGCTTGGTGCGAGCCATGGCTGGACGTGCTGTTGGATATGCTGTTCCACGTGCTATTGGTTCTATTGGAAGTGCTGCAGGATGGCGCAACGGTATTCGGTACTCTCTAGGAATAGATTCGTTGGTGCAATTCCTTCCCTCAACGAAGTTTGACGAAGACATTCTTATACCAGCAAACGGCCCTCTGATCTTGTAGTTGGAAGATACCAAGGTAAACAAAGTTGAGCCTCAGGGGCTAGGCATAAAAGTCCTAGATGCAGGCAGTCGTACCCCGCTCGGACGAGCAAAGAGTCACTGGCTGCCGCAACCGCATCAGATACGCCATGTCCCAGGGTGCTGTGACTCAAAATGATATCAGAAGGATCAACAGAATTCGATATCCGACATCGTTCTTTGGGGAATCTGCCTGTTTCGGGGACTGACCTCTGCGGCACGGTCCAGAGACGGGGCTGTTGCTGCCTGCGCTGCCTTGAATCCTGCGTGCCGTTCCCCGCGACCCAGACTGGCGGCCCGGTAGCCTCACCTTCGGCGGCCTAGCCAACGGACGAAAGATGCCTACAGCGAATCAGGGCGTGGAGAAAAGGACATCGCTAGGCAGAACCGGGGCGGGGAGATCGGCTCAGGCGCCGGGGGATGATGCCGCTGAGCGAAGGTGGTCTGGACCCTGACGACATTGGAAACACCCTTGTCGAGATGAACATACCTGCCGAAGTTTGTACGCAGCTGCACGACCACAAATTGAAGTTGATCGTACCTGGTGTTCGTAGACTCCTTCAGAGCGTGCGAAGAAGTGATGTGGAAGGACGTATAAAGGCTACAATGACTAAGCAACCGTCAGCCACACATCAAGGCAGAAGTGTGGCGCAAACGAAGAAATCACAAGCAGCAAAACACGCTTACGAGACATAAAAACTCTTTTGTATCTGACTCTAAATACATGCTGGTCTTACCAGCGCACCTCGTACTCGGGTGCTGGGCTTCCTCCTCCTCCAATCACTGAAACGCAATGCAGCGAATGCGAAAATGGTGTATCAGTCGCCATGTGATGTTACTCTATCCCCAAAACTCCGTAATTATATCATGCTAATTGCGTATATACAGCAAGACAAGTGTTTAACGGCGCGATCGCTCGGCGGCGGCGGCGCTCACTTTGCTGGCCTTCTCGACGGCGCTGGTCATGGCCAGACCGACAGGCGTCATCGTTCCGCTGGGAGCGGGAGTGTTAGTCCTCGTCGGAGGAGCGGAACGGTTGTGCTGCATGTGAGCCCTGACCAAGTGGCCGGCCGCCAAGGCACTGCAAAGCGACAGCTCACCGGCCAAGACACCAGCAGCGATAACACGGGCGAGGCGGCGGGCGTTCTCGCCAGGGCTCGTGGGGTGGGGGCCACGGACACCAAGCATGTCAAGCATGGCGCTCTGGGGCTCAAGGATAGTGCCACCGCCGAGGGTACCGACTTCGAGAGAGGGCATGGAGACAGAGATCTGGAGGGATCCGCGGAGGCTAGGGACCTGTTAGCAACTGGCGATAAATTGCAATGGCTGTTTTACTTACTTCTTCATGACAGTGATGCAGTTGGCACTCTCGACAACCTGGGCGGGATCTTGACCGGTGGCAAGGAAGATGGCGGCGACAATGTTGGCAGCGTGGGCGTTGAATCCACCAATGGAACCGGCCATGGCTGATCCAATGAGGTTCTTGTTAACGTTGAGCTCGACCAGGGTGTCGACGTCGCTCTTCAGCACGCTCTTGACGACATCGCCAGGGATGATAGCCTCGGCGACGACGCTCTTTCCACGTCCGTCGATCCAGTTAATGGCGGCAGCCTTCTTGTCCGTGCAGTAGTTACCAGAAACAGAAACGATGCTCATGTCCTCAAAACCCTCGGAAGCCATGACGGAGAGGGCATGCTCGACACCCTTGGAAATCATGTTCATGCCCATGGCATCGCCGGTGGTGGTCTTGAAGCGGATGTACAGGTTGGTGCCAGCAAGAGCAGTCTTCATGGACTGCAGACGAGCAAAGTTACTGGTAGAGTTAAACGCCTTCTTCATGGTGGACTGACCAGCGTCAGAGTCAAGCCAGATCTTGGCCGCACCAGCACGCTCGAGAGTCTCGAAAGCAACACAGGGTCCGCGGGTCATGCCGTCGGCGGTCAGAACAGTAACAGCACCGCCGCCAGAGTTGATAGCCTTGCAGCCACGACTGGTACTGGCGACCAAGACGCCCTCAGTGGTGGCCATGGGGATGAAGTAGCTCTGCCCGTCAATAACGAGAGGACCAGCGACACCGACAGGGAGGGGCAGGTAACCGATGACGTTCTCACAGCAGGCACCGAAGACACGCTCCCAGTTGTAGCCGGCGTAGGGAAGTTTGGAGCGCTCGAGGCTGCCAGTGAGGTCGGAAGTGGCGTTGGTACGGGAGATGATGCTGCGGCGGATCTTGACGGCACGGGTGTGGTCCTTGAGAGCGCGCTCGAGAGAGTAACCTGGAATCTTGCCGCGGAGAGACATGCCGACGACCTCCTGGTCGCTCATTTCGTGGACACGCTTCTCGTCGATCATCTTCTGCAGCTCGGCAATGGTGCGAGGCTCGGGGGTGCTGGCCTTGGTCATGGACAGCTCAGACTCATCGTCCGACAGTGCCGGAGTTGCGGGCTTGGGCGTCTCGGGAATGTACTCGCCAAGGGGCAGGGTGGCCGAGTCGGTATCGTTAAACTTCTCAGCCTTGGCCAGCTCCTTGGGATCGATCTGGTGGTCGGGGACATTGGGGTCCTTGATACCCCAGCGAGCGGCGTTGAAAAGGTAGCCGTTCAGAGCAACACTCATGGCGAGGGCAACGACGATCCACTTGGAGAGAACGGGGTCCTCCAGACTCTTCAGGATGCTGCCGACCATGCGGCCACCGACGCCGTAGCTCTCAAAGTGGTCATACTCGTCGTCGTCTCTGGAGCCGGACTTGCTGGCGGGAGAAGGCAGGGCGTAGTGGATTGAGGGGTACTCGAGCTCGTACTTGATGGGGGTGAGGACAGTGACGACTGTCTGGCGCTCATTGGCCTTGGCCGACTCCAGGATAGCGTCAAGACCATTGGAGGCAACCTTGAAAGGGTCGACAGGAGGGGCGGTCACAACGGCGCTAAGACCACCGGTCAAAGAAGACAGGCTCGGGAGAGAGCTGGAGCTGCGGAACGGGATGGTGCAGATGTTGATGACGTTGATCAGGATGAATCCGGTGACCATGAGGACCTTGAACTTGGGGACATTGCTGCTCTTCATCTGCTTGCCGAACAAAGAAGCCTCCTTGGGGGCCTTTCCGTTGAAATCAGCCCAATCGTTGCTCTGGGCCACGTTTTCGGCAACGCGGCGGCTGACACCGTCGTCCTCGAGGGCGCGGCGCATCTGCACGTGGCGCTTGATGCGGTTGATCTCCAGCTTAATGCTCAAAATTGCCGTGTAGAAGGAGAAGAGCAGGATGCAGTCGAAGAACAAGATCCAGGCAGCGAGGAAGCAGAACTGCTGGAGACCGCCCTGGACACCAGAGGCGGCGCCGATGATGAGCACAGCAATCTCAATGGCGTAGTCCTTGACAATGTCGTAGCCCTTCTCCTTGATGGCGGCCTGCACAGCGTACTGGATAACGTTGGGGGACGAGACCTCGGACTTCTTGGACTTTTTGTCCTCCTTGTTGTCCTTGGGCTTGCGGTGCTCAATGGCGTGGGAGAGAACGGCACGGGTGAGGACGATGTTCTTCTCGAAGCCAATGGTGACAACCAGGAAAGGCAGACCCTCGGACAGCAGAACCATGGTGATGGGAACGCCGAGCTTGGTGGTGACCAACAGACCGAAGAGGAAGGCGAAAACCGAGGAGAAGAGGACGTTGGTGAAGAGCCAGAAGTTGGAGCCCATGCGACGCATCGAGAGGAACAGGGAGACGAAGGTCAGGTGCATGGAGAGGTAGCCGAGGACCATGATGATGATGTCCAGAGCCTCGGCATTCTTCAGCAGGTCGATGAACTCGGTCCAGCCATTGCGAACCCACTGGACGAGGCTGTTGCGGGTGTGGACCTTGGCGGCCTTCATGATCCACATCTTCTTCTCCTTCCCGTGGACAGTAGTCTGGGTCTCGTCGCTAGAGGCATCGGGGATCTCTTGGGCGAGAGAGAGGAACTCGGGAGCCTGAGAGTAGGGGACAGCGAAGGCGAGGGCGCTGTCCTGGGAGTAGCTCGTCAGGGAGTTGGAGGTCTGCGGCAGCGATGTGACGGACAGGTTCTGGGGGATCGGGACGGCGTGGGTGCGCGGGGCGGTGTTGACGGACTCGGGAGACTGAGACTCGGGGAAGACAAGGGTCAGGAGGGCGAGGTGGTCGACGTCCTTGGCGACAGTGGCCTCGGGCTCGACATTTTGCCATTTCCAGGCAGTCTCGGGGCCGGCTTGCAGACGGCGACTGCCCTCAGTGAGGGAGGACCAGTCGGCGGAGCGGACACTGATTGTAGCATCGAACAGGCTCTCCTGCAGAAGTCCTACGTAGGAAGTGCTGGCGAGGACGGCGACGATGACGACGGTGTGGATCGGGTGGGAGCAGGCGACCTTTGAGAGGAACTTGAGGCCGGGCGTGAGCTTCTTGTTGAGCCAGGAGGGAGCAGCGGCCTGGGCGGCAGGCTGCTCGCCCCGGAATCGGCTGGGGAGAAGCGATGAAGATATCATGGCGAATGGAGCGGTGAATGCAGCCGTAACGATTAGGAAGTCATTTGGGGTTCGAAGATCGGATCAAAGGGTCTGAAGCAAGAGTCTGGGTCGGACAGTTAGCAATTGACGCCTCGACGAGAGTTGGAAACGGAGCTCAGGGCCGTTGTTGAGTGCGCGAAAAAGTCGCGAAAGGGGTGGCTTGGGGGAGGAAGCGGGAAGCGGGCGATTGGATTGGAATGAGGAAATTTTGGGCTAGGTTTGGCGGCGCGGCTTATTGATTGTGTGGTGCTAAGCTCTCGTCCAGTGCAGCATCGCCTGCGGTGTAGGTAAGGTAGGTACTACTACAGGATGCTCTGCGGTACGGTACGGAGCGGTGCGGGATGCGCTGCAACTGCAGCTGCAATTGCAACTGTAATGCCAATTGGGTTGGAGGGGTCGAGAGTTGCGCATCGTACGTACCTGTTCCAGTCGACGGAGCAGAGAGGCGCCGTTGACGTCTTTCGTGTTCAAACGTGCAGCTTAGTGCCTCAAGGATTATGCGCGCACACAACAACTTTTCGTGAGAAAAGTCGATGTTGAGAGAGGAAGAAGGAAGGCTACAGGGCAGGCCGAAAATTTGAAAAATTATTAGTCGAGAATCCGGTCGGAGATCGAGGCTGGTCGGTGGTTGCGGAGAGCCGAAGTCGCAAGGAGCTGTTGAAGTGCTCAAATTCGGAGGAGTGGGTTACTATGCGCAGCGCCGGTTTCCTGTTGAAGAGGACGGGACTGACTGCGAGTAGCGTAGGGGAAAGCTGAGGGAGGGAGGACGAGGAGCGAAACAAGACCCTCGCGATGCAACGGCGGCCAAGTACCTTTTTACTTGTAGATATGGAGCCTGCTGCTGGGTCGGAACGGGTCGAGAGGGGGGGTCGGAGGCCAGGGTGCGTGTATGGTGTTGTTCAAGTCCTAGGTTGTCTTGGACTGGGACACACAGAGACTAAGAGAGGCTCTTAGTGCCGTTGGTGATGATGCTGACGCCGCTGCTGACCCTTCAGATATGTAGATTACAGGCCAAGGGATAAAAGGCCAGTTGTTGTCGGTGGCGGGAAGGATAGGTCGTGATGTTGGAGGAAAGGAGCAAGCACTAAGACGTTCACGAAGGAGGGCGGGAGCAGCACGTTTAAAGATGCCAGGAGGCGGCAGTCGGAGACAGAGCAAGAAAACAGAGTTGCTGACACCCGGATGCTTGTCTTTCTAGGTCCAAGGTATCCAGGTACGAAGTACTTTTGTATTGCAACAGACAGGAGACACCGAAAGAAGAGAGGGAAAGAGAACCAAGAACGAGAGCCAGGACCAGAGAGAGGCCTGGAATTGGTACCGGCCGCGAAGAGCAAAATTGAGGTACCCGTTCGCAGCGGGAATTTACCGTGGCAGACAAAGTACAAGCAGCTCCACACGGGACGAAATTGAGTGATGCTAATCCCAGCAACATGCGTTGGGCTGGACGGGGACACTGGGGGGGAGCAGCAGGCAGGTTTGTGGCCGATGATGATGATTTCCCTCGTCTCTCACCCAAAAAGGAGACGCAGGAGAGGGAAAAAAAAAAAAAGAAAAAAAAAGAATTTGACGTGGATTGCCCAGCAATGGCAAATTTACCGATCATGGTCCGCCCCTCATGTACCGCGGTGCCTCTGCGACGCCTTACCTTATTCGGTAAGAAGGGCTGTGTGTCAACTTCCCCCCAACGCCGTAGCCTGTGCAAACAGCTCAGCCAACAAGGGTCCCACCCAGCTCGTCTTTGGCCGCCATTTCTGACATTAGAAGTCTGCAATATCTTTGGCAAGGTAGTCAGCATCTAGGTAGTCAGCGCAAAGGAAGCTGATAACAACACCGATGTTCCTGTTGCGTATTACCTACTGCGTCCTTCATGTCTCTGCTCGGGCTGGGGCGGCTGGGCAGACGTTGGGCTGTCGCATCTGCCCCGGCATGTCTGTCGTCACCCGCTAAGGTGCCTTTTGCGCTATCTGGAAAGGCCAGGCGGAAGCTAGGCGTCACTGTGCCTTCTTAGCATAAGGTATTGGAGCGCCCCCAAAGGGCTAACAGGCAGACAGTAGTGCATGTGTCACAGGGGGGCTACCGCAGCTGCAGCGCCGCACAGATGGCGCGTCGCGTCTCGTCCAATGAACTTTTATTGCTCCCTCTCTATGAAATGGACGAACCAAAGGATTAGGTACCGGGTGGGTGGAAGAACAATCGGTCTAGCACAATGGCTCGAGGACCGCCACACTGTAGCATCCTGCCTAAATCGTGTAGTTTGTTTGCTTCTCGGCCTCTTAGATGATGGTGTCTGCCCCTCCTCCATGTTTTTGTAGCTTGGTCCCTGAGCATTGGCGCCGGATTGGTGGTGACCCGTGGGCGATAGCTCGTCTATCTTATCTCGTGCCAGTCCGATAAGGGACCTCGATGATTCGGCACCTGCATCACTGGACTGCTCAAAGCCTCAAACCACCGAGAACTACCTGCTTTAACCAAGAACTAACTACGGATACCAAGAGCACCGCCAACGCCGCGT
The DNA here is from genome assembly GCF_000319635.2 of Colletotrichum fructicola Nara gc5. Lineage (NCBI taxonomy): Eukaryota > Fungi > Ascomycota > Sordariomycetes > Glomerellales > Glomerellaceae > Colletotrichum > Colletotrichum fructicola. The sequence continues at coordinate 4,224,007 of NW_027094057.1, forward strand.
AACGGAACACAGACACAGACACAGACACGGGACCTGCTGCGGTCGGTCGGCGGCCCTGCGGTGTGCGGCAACTCTCAGTCGTGTATCTGATATGGAGTCCGTTAGTTATCATGACACCACAGACGCAGCAGGGACGGCGGTAAGGCAGGGTCCCATCCGGCGAGACGACGGGCGGTCTTCGAGAAGGGTCCAAGGGTGCAGGTCCGTTTCTGCAGCAGAAGAGAAAGAAACTAAGGGCGGTTCGATTCTTTCCCAAACAGATTCTGATCTGGGTTCTTTTCGGTGTCGGCTCCGGCAGGCGAACCAGCAGGAGCATAGGTTGGAGGTGAAGTTGCAACTGCCTGCCCTGCCTGCCAGCAACTGTAACTGCAACTGCAACTGCGACTGCAGGAGCTGGTGTCCGTACCGGGTGGAGTGCTTATTCCCCTGCTGAGGTGTGTTCTCTGGGTCCTTCCTTCCTGTGCTTCTTCCCTTGTGCTGGCTGACGCTGGGAATGAACTGCCCGAAGCCAATGGAACCCATTGCACCCGGATTTACACCGGGGTTACATTGACGTGATTGAGCCAATCCCAGCCGACCTTTCGTGGAATTGCAGTGGGTCTGGCCCTGCCTGGACTGACCCGCTGTGCTGTGCCTTTTTCTTTTCTGCTGGCAAGTGCGATTGTATCCACAACTGCCTGTAACAGCAATGGCAACTACGATCCATTGCTGTGCTGTGCCGTGCCGTCTTCCATCGTCCTTCCATAATAATTTCTGACATGCAGCTGTCTCGCTTCCAGTTCTTCATTCCCGTCCTGAACCAAAAGTCATCATCACCGGATTTCGGGTTCTCCCGCCCCCAACTCCTTCTGTCGAATCCCGTCCTCCACCGAGAAATGAGACGCTGACTTTCTTTCAGCACCTGCCTGCACGCACCATCATGGCTTACACCCATGTCCAGCTGTCCCATGCTGACTTGCTTCGGTCGGTTTGCTGCTTCATGCCCTCCCTGCCCCGTCTCCCCCAGATGTCCCTCATCGACATGGCCCTCTGTCCCAATCTATCCACCTGGGGACTGGGAACATCACAAAAGAACTGATTGCTTCACCCGCTCTCCCGCGCTTGCCTCGCAGACCTGATCTGACACGCCGGGTCCCTGGTCTTTTCGTCGACCTCCGCTGCCCATCGCCCACTCAATCCGACGCCGTACCCCTCCGCCCGGCCCTTTTCCTCAACCACAACGCACCAGGGCATCACCGATGAAGCAGTGTCTTGACTCTCGACGTCTGCGGGACTGCGGGTACTGCCCGGCGGTGAGCCCGTGTGAGCCTGCATTCGTCGCCGTTGCCAATCGCCTGCCAATGGGACGCCCGCCAACATCAGATCTCTGCAGCCAACCCCTGGCGATCTCCTATTTTTCTTCCCCGTCTTCTTCCATCCACCGCATGGACCAGCCAAAGGCCCCTCGCTTTCCCACTGCCGCACCTCCAGCGTCGCGGGGCCACGGAACCCTCGCAATGCGCTGATACCCAAGCACACCTTACCACGTCTGCGGCGCAGCAGGTCCCTGTCTGCTGTCACTGGTTTGCTGTGAAATCCCAGTCGAAGCCACTCTTCTGCTTTCCTCAGAACGGATACCCTCTGGGCTCTCGCTGCGACTATCAATGGCCAATGCTCCCGCGGAGGGGCTCTGGAGCTGCTGGCCGGGCTGACCTGGGAGACGGTATTCATGGAACATAGAGTCAGCTGTCAAAAACACACTGCGGGAGAAACTGTTAATCTTTGGGCCAGCAAACTAGCTTGCTATGCCGTTTACCCTATCTCGATCGAGTCTTTACAGGCACCTATTCGTCAGGGTAGGGCTGCATCCAAGCAAGCGCATAGAGCAAACACACGCTAGCAGACCATGCTGACGGACTGTCAGAAACCCAAAGACCAACAAGAGTGCTTGAAACACGATGCCGCACACGGAGCCCGTACGGAAGGATACTTTGATCGCGTTCCAGGTGCAGAACAGGAAACGGAGACTATTGCGCTTGGCCCGCCCTGCACCAACGGACGGGGCGGGAATGCCACCTTCTGGCCTCGTCCCATGAGACGACGCTCAAAGGAACGACAATTTCTCGGCCCCTCATCCCCGTCCTGCCGTGCCAACCCTTCGGACCTCCGGCCCCTCCACACTGACAATCCTCACCCCGCTGGCCTCCAATTCGCTCTTGCAGTCGTCCCATTTCTCTGCGTCCACCGGCTTGGTTCCCTCCTCGACGATGAAGGTCCGGAAGCCTTCCTTGCTCGCATCCAGCGCTGTGAATTTGACGCAGTAGTCGCCAGCCAATCCGACAACGAATACGTCTGTGACGCCCTTTCCTTTCAGTGCCCCCGCAAGCCCGCTGTCGGCGACCCTGGACGACTGGAAGGGGTCGTAGAAGGCGCTGTACATCTCCATCTCCTTCATCTGGCCCTTCTCAATGACGGTGTCGACGGCCGAGGCATCCAGCTCCGGTACCAGTTCCGCACCGGGCGTACCCTGGACGCAGTGCACCGGCCACAGACGGGTGTGATACGTCTCGGCGCTGTTTCGCGGGTTGACAATGGCGATGGAGTCAACAAACGGCTGCTTTCCTGGGTGATTGGAGGCGAAGGAGATGTGATCTGTGGGGTGCCAATCCTTGGTGGCTATCTTGGCGACGAACGGCAGCTTCAACAAGGCGTTGACGACGGTATGGATATCGCGACCGTTGGTGACAGCGAGTGAGCCATGCTCCATGGTGTCAGTCATGTGCGCGGATTATTCCTCCATTTCTTTGACGATCATTGCCGGCTGGGCCTAGAACCATGATTACGGTTTGGATTCGTTGAAGTTGTCTACTTACAGGTGGGCAGAAATCCTCTTGGAAATCAACGACAATCAGCGCCGGTCTGAAGTGTTCCTCGGCCATATTGGTGGCGTCGTGTTTGTTTCCTCGTTGCTTGCTTGCACTCAGCTTGGCTTCTTCAGCCACTCTTCAGCAGACAAACACGGTGTCTGTGCGGATCGGTGTGATTCGATGGGCTGTCTCTAGGGCGTCGAATCCGCGCAGACGGGTCCGTCGACTCGTGACAGTAAGTCCGATTTGAGTTGGTGATTGCAAACTGTCGCAGAGTCGCATGCAAGGTTGACGGGCCTCTCACGATAAGGCGAGCTGTGTCAGCAGCAAGGTATCCATATCGCAAAGGTGCCTTATCTGATCCTGGGTCCTTATCAGGCCTCGGCTATTTATCGCAACAGGTATCTGCCTCAGTGGGGAGCTTGCCGGGTTCTATTCGCTACCGCGTTGGGCGGCAGACAACAACGTGGTGAGCAGGGGAATCTCGCGCTGTCCGTGGATGGCTACAGGCCAGGCCAGCCCCTGGGGACCGCAAATTACAGCGAGGTTGATCTGCCCTTGGATTTCCCTAGAGGCTCAAGCGGGCTATCTGAGGGCTCGGATGCACTATCTCATCGCAATTTGGGCGTCAATATTGACTGGCTGGTTCATCACGGGGAGCACACAGCTTGACTCGGGCAGTCGCTGTTTGTGTGGCCTTCTTTTTTAGGTGTTGATGGACTCAGGGAACCCCCTACAGCAGCAGACACGGCGCTGCCAATCCTGGAAATCGCGACAATCATGATGTTCTCTCAAGTATCAGGTACTTTTGGAAAAGTGTGGCCGCCAACCCTGAATCGTCACGTCACCACCAAACAGCAGCGCCACTTTTGGACAGCTGAACCATATGAGAAGCTGCAAGGACCCAGCTAAGCACTGCCAAGGCTTCTACGGCACCGTTAAGCTGCCGCCAAAATCCACTGGCGCGGCGGCCGTCCGTTCCCCCCCCGCGGGGAGCTCGCAGCTCGCAGCTCTGAGCTCTCAGCTCAGGGCACGGCATGCGCATTCCGAGCTTCACTCTTGTGATTCATTCGTGATGGGGATTGTGAGACATGATCATGCTCAACCGATGTGATGAACATGGTCTGCAGCAGCCCATGTCGAGCTGGACCCCTCCTCATTTCATCAAGATGCTACAATGCACAAAAGATCTTTGTTTGAAAAAATAAACCCCGAAATCCGTTCAGGTTTTGGCCTTACGTACGGGATTGCTCAGGGTTGGAAAAGATCCATCAGCGGGCATCCGACGTCGGCAGCCGTTGGTTTCAGGGCAATTCAGGGCAAGATCAAGATTCGAGGTGCTCGGTGAGCTCACCCCGACAATCATTACCACCGACTGCGCCGATCGGGACGTCATGTCTATCCCGACATTCTCGGTGAGCGGCTGGCTGGCTGTAAGTGAGTGGGTGGTCTCAAATCCCAATGGCGGGCACCTCGACCAAGCACACCAAGGGGCTGCAATGCCATTTCAGCACCCTCAGCTTGGAGCTCACGAGTGAAGCTCAGCTATCCTTACAGAAGGAGAGAGCTCCCACAGCTGGAGCTTCAGCACGCCTCAAGCAAGCCCCCAGCTCAAGGCGTCTCAGCCCTGCCGTGCAGCCTCCAATCATAGCGCCTCGGCGGTTGCTCAGCTACGGAAGTCCCCGAGCGCGACGCCACATCAGATGGCAGCCACTCTTTCTCAGGTGCCTCATCCAGTGAGCCAGTGACACGCCAGAAGCACGATGCAAACAGTTAGAGTGTCGCAGAACCGTGGTACAACACGGCCTCCTGATAAGAATCTCACAGCCTCAACGACTTCACCTTCACCTTCTCCGACGTGAACACCAACAACAACGTCTACACTATCACCACCTAGGCCAGATCCTCACACTGCATCAAAATGCGTCTGTCCACGGCGCTGCTGGCCTGCGCCGTTCCCTCGGTCCTCTCATGGGGCAACGTTGGCCACCGCACAGTTGGCTATCTCGCCGAGAAGTATCTCACGGATGAAGCTGCTGCACTGGTCGGCAAGCTCCTCGCCAACGACCGCAACTACGACATCTCGGATGCCGCAACCTGGGCCGATACCCTAAGAGGCCACATGGGCTGGGCGAGCAAATACCACTACATCAGTGAGCAATGATAGATACCTCTTATCACCAGCTCCAGCTTGAACATCTTCAACTCACACTCACCAGATCCCCGCGATGATCCTCCCAACCTATGCGGGATGAAATACCCCCAAGACTGTCCCTCCAGCGGCTGCGTCATCTCCGCCATCCAAAACTACGTCCGTCTCCATCTCATGTAACCGTATCTCAGTAGCTAATCAACCCGCCAGACGGCCCAAATCCTCGACACCTCCCTCCCTCTCATCAACCGCAAAAACGCCACAATGTTCGTCATCCACTTCCTCGGCGACATCCACCAGCCCCTGCACGCAACGGGCCTCCTCCGCGGCGGCAACGACATCCGCCCCGTCTGCTGGCGCCGCCAGCCCTCCAACGGCCGCTGCACCGGCCCCATGTCCCTCCACTCCGTCTGGGACACCCAGATCCCCCACCGCATCCGCGGCCTGGCCCCGCACCTCTCCATCCCGCAGGAGAAGGCCGCCGCCGCCTCCTGGGCGGCCGACCTCTTCTCCCGGCATGCGGCCTCCGGCGTTAATGCCACATCCGGGCAGTGCGTCGACCTCGCGACGGGCACCTGTGCCCTCGGCTGGGCGACCGAGTCCAACGCCTTCGTCTGCTCTCACGTGCTGAAGCCCGGCCTGCAGTGGCTCAAGGCGCACGACTTGAGCGAGGGGTACTACGACCAGACGTGGGAGGTCGTCGACGAGGTTATCGGGCGCGCGGGCGTGAGGCTGGGGGCTTGGTTGAATGCCGTTGCTGCCAAGTTGGCTTCGGAGACGGGACCTGTGTTTGAGGAGCTTTGAGAGGGGGAGGGCCAAGATTATCGGTCGCCGGAGGTGGAGGTCGGAGCATCCGAGCATCGGTCAAGCTGGGTCAGCCCGCGCTGCCAAGGGCCGACGTGCATGCGGGACGCATCGCAGAATATGTTTCAAGCATTTGCAAACTTGCATTCTTCTCGTATCAGGAATAGATCGAAAGAGTGGCACTCACGTCATTCGACATCTCTTCGTCTCAAATGTTCAGCTTCGTCTACATCAGATGGAGTCAGCTCGAGGATTGAGACTGATTTCCATCACAGCCAAGCGTGGCGGTGTCGGACATGTCCACAAATCTCACTACTGCTTGAAAATTCTGAATATTCTCATTTGTGAGCATTCTGACATGGTATCTTACTCAATTCGCATGCTGCTGCCTGCTTACGACAGCTGCTGAGGCTGCGGTTCGTCTCTCTCTCCCGGCTTACGAGGCAGGTACCGAGCACTTTTGGGGTGCCATCGGCGTTCATCCGAGTGGACATCTGGCGGAACCCAGGACTTCGGTTCAACGGCATGTGATGGACCCTGTATGGGGGCGGGAGGATCGTCGTCAGCTTATGGGGGTGGCTGATGGGGTTTTTGTGTCTGTACGTCCTAGGTCAGCCTTATCGTGGAGACAACCAACAAGGCGGCGACGAGACAACAGTTCAGTGGAACTACAGTAAGGCTTAGGTTCAGTAAGTTCAAGAGTAAGGAGATGTAAGGCGGACTCGGGATGAGACCGGGATACGATAGATACCGCAGTCTCGATGCCGGTTCTACTATCTGTTGGTTTACTGCAGGCTACTTGATGTAACGAAGACGAACATCCAATCAGCTCCCTCAAGCCTCCTTCTCCCCCGCCATCTTCTTCTCATCCCTCCCCTGATGAAGCGTCGCCGCAACCTTGCTCGTCAGATACTTATCCACATCAGGCAGACACAGCGCACACGCAACCGCGACAACAGAAAACCCAATATTCGCAAAGAACACAGTCCTGAACGCGTCCGCGCTAGCCTCCTGGTACGCTCTCGTGCCCACCGCCTGAATCGCATCCGTCAGCCCCTTCACGCCCCCAAACTCCCCCGTCGCGAACCCGGCGATGAAGTCGGCCACGCTCGCCTCGGGCAGCCCCGCGCCCACGACGGCGGCGGGCACGCGCGCGGGCACCGTCTCGGCGAGGCGGTTGCTCAAGATGACGTTGTAGACGGACGAACCCACGGCGCTGATGAGGAAGCGGATGCTGCCGGCCATGCCGCTCGCGCCGCCGAGGTTGAGCTGGTCCGGCGCGGCGAGGGTGGTGATGGAGATGGAGAGGCCCTCGACCCAGCCGACGAGGAGGACGCCGAAGCAGACGAGGACGGTGGCGCGGGTGGGCGTGTCGGGCCCGCAGGTCGCGACGGAGGCGAAGCAGACGCCGCCGAGGAAGGCGGTGATCACGCACTGCCACTTGAGGCGGCCGATGTACTTCCCGGAGAAGCCGCCGACGATCTGGCCGACGAGGGTGAAGAGGGCGACGAAGGAGGAGAGGAGGGGCCCGAAGAAGGGGCGGTTGATCGGGTCGGCGTAGAGGACGGCGACCATCTGCGGCCAGACGAGGGCGAAGGCGAAGTAGACGCTGGCGGCGAGGCCGGAGAGGATGGCGGAGGCGACCCAGCCGAGGTTGCGGAAGTAGCGCATGGGCACGAAGGGCTCGCGGAGGGCGGCGAGGGATTCCCAGCCGACGAAGGCGGCGAGGGCGGCGACGCCGACGACGATGGTGGCGATGACGCTCGCGGAGGACCAGGGGTAGACGACGCCGCCCCAGTTGAGGCCGAGCATGAGGACGAGCAGGCCGCCGGTGTAGAGCAGGGCGCCCGGGTAGTCGAAGGCGCGGACGTAGGACCAGATGCGGGCGTGGGCGCCGTGCTTCATCTTGAAGGTGGGCGGGTGGTAGAAGAGGACCCAGCAGGCGAGGGAGGCGGCGTTGATGGCGATGAGGACGTAGTAGCAGCCGCGCCAGCCGATGTGGGGGTGGTACTGAACGAAGGCCTGGGCAATGACGGGGGCGAAGCCGGAGCCGGGGATGCAGAAGACGTAGCAGACGGCGTTGGCGGCGAGGCGGTACTTCATGGGGACGAGCTCGCCGACGACGTAGTAGAAGGAGAGCTGGGTGGAGGCGGCGATGCCGATGATGGTGGTGCCGCCGATGAACATGTTGACCGAGGTCGCGGTGGCGGCGACGATGCTGCCGATGACGCCGAGGGCGGCGCCGGCGATGAAGACGGGGCGCCGGCCGAAGATGTCGGTCACGCGGCCGATGATGGTCAGGCAGACGGCTGAGGTGAGGGTGTAGACGAGGGCTGCCCAGACGATGTTTGGGTCCTGCGATGGGGTGTTAGTGAGGTTGAAGATAGGAGCAAAAGGGGGGAGAGGAAGACGTACCGGTCCGATGTCTGCGTTGATGACGGTGAGGATCGGGGCCGCGTAGGCGAAGCCGCAGACGCCGGCGAGGAGGCCGAGGCCGATGGCCGTCATGGAGCCGAGGAAGAACTTGCTGCGGAAGTAGCCATCGGGGAGGCAGTCTTGGTCGATTTCGTCGAGGTGGGTGCTGTCCGAGTCGAGGGAGGAGGGCCCATGTTCACGGACGTGGACGGCTTCCTCGTCGTGAGGCTTCTTCGTCTCGGGATGATCCATGGTTGACTATCGGACAAGTTGGATGGGTGATGGGATAGGACGACCACGGAAGACGGGAGCTCGCGACATTTTGGACTCTTTGAAAGCACAAGAAATAGGCATTCAGAAACAAGGGTCCAGGACGGGCGGGAGATCCGTCACCCAACAGCGTTGTATCCCGAGTGTGCTGTGTAACAGCTGAAGAGAGCCTTCTCATTGTCGAGGAGTTGAATAAGAAACCTGCAGGGGGCCTTCATTGGTTTGTGTAGCGAGGTGATATCAAGCCATGCCGTGCAGTCTGTTCGGTGAAAGTCACCGGCCAATGGGGGGTGGGTAACAGCTCTTGGTGGTTGCTGGGTGCATTTTCCCGATCGGGAAGGATAGCAACATTGAATAGGCTCGGCAAAGCATTGTGCATGGCCGTTCACCAGCCGGCTGAGACGCCCCCGAGTAGCAAACACCAGGGTCGTTGACATGTTTGTCGGGGGCTGTTGGGGCTGCGCCATGTGGTGTTGGGGGATGCTGGAGCGAATTCCACGAACCGTCTAGCGGTGAGCTTGCTTGGACCCGGATATTTGGGATTATGGGATTCTAGAAGGCCATGTTTGGCGAGCGCACGTGGAAATACGGGTTGCTGCTTGGGGATTCTGGACCGGATCTGCAGGCTTGGTCGGGGATTCCGTTGCATATGCAGAGCGCTTTCGGATGTTTCGCTTAGGAGGTTGCATTCGTGCGTGTCTATCTTTGGGCGTGGTCCATCATTTCCTGTTCTAGGCTTTGGGAATGAGAAAACTTGCGCGGGGACTATGTCGTCTCGCATGATTGCGGGTTTTCTCCATCTTGACGGGGTTCGAATAGTCGGCGACACTGTTGGTTCCCGGGGAACATGATTTTATCTCTCCGCGTCCAAGTTCAGTGCCTTGAGATGACTCGATTAATCGTTCTTCCGAGGTTGTCCAAGGAAGTCCCTACTCAGAACTTTTTCCCACCCCTGGGACTGGCAAAGAGGTTTGTGTCTCCATATTCCCCACGCATCTCTGATCGATATTTCTCGAGCGTCTCTGACGACAGAGATCAGCAACCAAAACACTGTTGTATTCTAGTTTGATTCTTGAGAATGAAACCCACTGGGATGTCATTGGCAACGTTGACTATTTCCAACCCAGGAAGACAAATTGCATCAGAATAACGACGAAATGTGCTGCGGCGTAGTACCATCTCCATCCGAACCGCATCAGAAAGGAAAGTACTGTGATGATGCTCCAGGCCGAGAGGGTTGTGAACAACAAGATACCCACAAGTTTCAGACGGAAGCTTTGAAATTCGCCGGTCGTCGATGTTGAGGCCCAAGGTTACCGCAACAAAAGCATTGATAGGCTGTACAAAAAAAGCACAAATGGCCGCTTGCTTCAGAATATTTGACGGTTTGTAGAAGAGCAGCGACACAAAACCCGTCACTACCAAGAAGAACAGATGCAGACACATGATCCACATGACGCTCGTCAGCCAACGCGACTGCGAAAAGTAGAGAGACAACGAATTTCGCACATCCACATGTCCGAACCTCATGTAAGTGGCTTGATTCAAAAGTGTCACGATCTCGCCTTCACTTCCCACGCTTATGGTTAACGATCCGTCCCAAGGTAATGGGATGTTACCTTGTTGAGGTCCCCTCTTCCCGCGAGATTGCCACAAATCGTTCAGTGGGACTTCTTGCAGGCTGTTCTGGTTCGATGTTGAGGATTCTTCACTTGCGGTTTCTTTCGATTCGATCTCTCGTATTATTCTTGATATTCGACTTAGAACGTCTGGGCCAGTCGTTTGCCTTGTCAAAATCTCTGTGTTCTCATCAACGTCTGTCCTTGTGATCTCGAAAGAAGGAAATGTGAGGCCTTACCATTTCTGTAAGCCGTTAACAGGGTTATGACTTGACGATCTAATCCTCTGCCATGTTCTCGTTTTTGAACTTCTTTCTGGGTCTGTGTCGCAACGAGTATGGACACGCCGATTGTCGCCAAGGGCCCTAAAAGAAGGAAAACAGGTAAGATCTGCCCGAAACTCCATTGGTTTTCTGAGTCGTTGGTCTTAACTGAACCGCGTGCCATCAATAGGCGGACTGTTCCCCAGAGCAAGGATATTAGAAGCCAGAACAGCTATACATCTTACATGTTAGGCGATATACATGAGTGGGAAACATGAGCGCCACTCACGTCAGCTAACTCAGACCACATTATCTCCAAATATAGCTTCGTCACCAAGTAAGAGGAAATCATCAAGTCTAAGGGCCTTAAGATTGCCAGCAGTCTTCTTTTGGGCGGCGTATTTCCAAAGCGTCGGTGAGCCTTTGCAGTGGCAGTGAGACAGTGCGCTGACCAACGGGCTACCCTTCCTCTGATCGTGTCCTTCGTGATCTCCGATAGTGTGCGGAACATCTTAATATATCGGCTGACAGAGTTCAAAATCAATAGGCCAATTGATATCATAGACGACTCGTACGAGTTGGTTGCAGTGATGGGTTCGACTCCGCTAGGATGAATACATCTGTAGCCATCTGCAAGTGTAACTGAGTATCGTTCATCTTTGCATATACGAGAATTCCACACGGCTTGCGCGTTGTTTTGGCTGAAAAAGCACCTGGCATTCGAAGATGGCACGCTTGCTGTACTTTCCCAGGGAGTGTCCCAGTTGAAATAACTCGTAGGTACCATGGCCGTGATCAATGCGGCTAGAAGTACGGCCATCAATACCATTCTGTAGTTGCGCTCCGTTTTATTACGATAAAGATGAGTCCGAAGAGCTGACAGGCAAGCCGCGTGTGTTAGATTCGAAAACCAGGCCAAGTAGCTGATCAGTTTCCAGTGGTACGCCGACATGTAACATGAGAGACTGATGAAACCGCTAAGAATCATTTTGTGAAGAATTCTTTTGTGAATTTTTGTATAACTAACGTTAAGGATATATAAGAAGTCCCCCTTACTCTAACTACCCCCTATATATCTAACCGCCCCTATTAACTGCTACCACGCTATAGTGTTACGACCCGTTATGCATGGATAACAGTTAACCGACCCACTCGGGCGTCGGGCGGCTAGGACAGGACATTTGTACTGCAGGATCACGGGAACAACAGGGACTCACTCGGTAAACGGAAGAACTATGGTCCAAGTCACGTGACGATAAGATAACGATCATATTGGATCAATATGATCCAACACGACTTGGGGGCCGAACGATCATTCTGGATCAGAATGATCCAGATCGACCCAAGGTACAAAGGAACATGTTCGGAATTAGACTTGTATATAGTATGACCCTGAGCCTGGCTCATGGTCAGACTTCCATAGCTCTTCAGCAATCAACTTAGTATTCATCCTCACGGATACTCTCAGCTTACCTTCACTGCGAATTACTTGTTGAGTCTAAGACTGATCACCTTAGCCTCTGAAGACCGATCTACTACAGCCTACAACCTACGACCCAGACCACGACCAAGTGTACTGTTATTACGTCTCAATCCCCAGCTTCTGTTAGCAGACCCTACTGTCGGATAGCTGACCGTAACATATAGCGATTATATATATATCTTTAAGTTCCTTTAATAAGGTACTATACTTTAATAATTAAGACGCTTAATACAATTAATATTATATAACTTATTCATCTTAAAGTTTATTTTAATATATTTAAAATATCTTTATACCTTAGTTTAATAATATATTATTTTATTAAGGTATACTAGTAGAAAGTAGTAGTATATTTAATATATTATTGAGTTTTATACTAGGGGATTAAGTTATATATATAAAAATCTATATATTTTATTTTAGTTCTTTTAAGCAATTATAAAGAAACTATTACTACTTTTAAAGTAGTAATAGATAGTATCGATATAGTATAGTAATAATATTTTAATATTAAAAGAGTAATAGGTTATAGTAGCGTAAAGAGGGAGATACTTGTTACGACCGCTACAGTTGGTCACTGTAGGCTCGTAACTATATAGTACAGAACAGGGGACAATGACAACGGATTTGTCATTATCGAAGCTTTTGCTTTGTGCCACAGTTGGTTGCCCTGACCCGCTCGTAACAATACTTACCCCCTAGTAATTCACGCTCTTTTTATATACCTCTATAGGTAGCTATAGAGGTTTCTCTAACTTAGGCTATCTTAGCCCTCGAATATTTCCCCGTGAGAGTTATACGGCAGTTAATAAGGTGCGCCTCTAGGCGGCAAACTGCGGAAGAAAAGTTAGAAGGGAAGAAAGAAACCGCTAAGAAGAATCCCCAGGCCGGTTAGAAGCTGTATGTCGCACATGCTGAGAAATATCTGTTCAATAAGTTTATTTAGCGCCGATCTTGAACATCACTATTGGAGACCGGATGGCGAAACAGTGAAACTACCTTGTTGAAAGCCATTGTCCAGCGTGAACGCGAGTGGTGACCAAGCCTTTTCCTAAGACCTGCAAACATGGCAATCGTTTTCACATCAATAACATTTGATTTCCAAATATGCCTTTTGCCGTATTGTAAGTCTCGGTCTGGATTTTCAAGTGGATCGGTGGCAGGGTCAAAGACAAGGCAGTACCGAAGCGTTGCCAGGATCACCACAAGCCATGCAGTCCCCAGAAATCCAATCACTACCTGAAAAACGGAGCCATCGTCAGTCTTGGGACATGGATGTCTTTCACATTGATCACAACTTACCCCAACACCCCCGACATCTGGATTAGGCTCCAGTTCATCGGGCGGTTCTAGGCACCCCTTGACGCAGTTCGGGTTGGCAGGTTCCCGACGAAAGAGCTGAGCGGCGTCCATTCTACAGGGCAATGAGAATAATGAACCTGCACCTATGACTACCAGGAGATGTGCAGATGAAGAGATTGTTGTTCTAGATAGGTTACGAGAGGGAAAGGGGGGATAGGCGAGTAAGACTAAGACAGGCATGTTGTCACGCTTTTTCTTCACGCTTACATCCCCTTCAATTGTTTGTTACGAGACATGATCTATTTGCGTCATGTAATTGATGCTTCATAGAGTGCCCGTGTAAGGGAGAGCCTGCCTACGTCATGCTTATCTTGGCGATATTTGGCTGAACTTCAGCCGCAGCCTTCCCAACATCCTACTTCCACCGTGGCTTGTGATCAGGAGGACTGGAATGTGCACCTCCCTGTCGCGTTTTGGTGAGTCCTGAATTAGCATGCCTTTCAAACTTTCCAATCCCCGAAGATGCATCGAGGTTAGGAACTTCAGACTCGCTGTTGGAGCAACGCTTCCGAAATCCCAAGTCAACTCCCACAGTTGCAACTTTGGACACGGCATACTTCCATTCTTCATTGTAGAAGGCTCTGGGTGTCTCATCAGATGCTTAGGGTTCAAGGCTGTTATTGCAATAAGGTAAATATGTAGCTTGCTCAACAGCCAGATGGACGAAGACCGAGGCACGGGGCTGGGGTGTTTACTATTCACAGAATTCGACTACAGGAAGTCGGCAATTTATGCTACCAACAATCCCGGGAATAAATCCGATTCATTGTCTGGCAAGTCCTTCTGTGTTAAACGAACGTTGAAATGCAGTCCAAGATGCGGGGTAGTTGGTCTTCAGTCCCGTCGGCATGCGACGACACTGGTTGCGCAGACTGATTATTATTCAACCCCGATTCCGGTGGTACCGAGGTCAGCTACAACAGGCATAACATCAAGAAATAGCTTGAGGTCGGAATGCCATTCAAAACTTGCGTTATCTTTAGCATCTCTCTTTTCCTCTGCACCTTGTATTTTGCAAGCAAATATTCATCAACATGGACACCAAAGCTAGCCAGCCCCCTACTTCGTACACTTCCATCAGCCATGACAACATATCATTTTCTCATGTTCCAACCAACTCACCAACGGCAACGAAAGTGGTCGTGGTGATGCTTAACCGCCCTGAGAAATACAATGCCATGACACTGGACATGTTTCTCACCCTCGAGTCCTTCTTCAACACAGTCAGCGAAGATGACAGAGTACGGGCGATAGTTCTGACGGGCGAAGGCAAGGCTTTCTCTGCTGGGGCAGATTTAGATGTTGGGTTTATGGGTATGGTCGCTTTGAAGGAGACCGAGGACACCATGAATGAGTTTAGAGACTGGTAAGTATTCAGCAGGGCATGAGCACTGACACGTGGTTAACCAAGACGAACTTGCATCAGGGGCGGACGACTCGCATTGGCCATCTCAAACTGTAAGAAGCCCACGATTGTGGCTTTCAATGGGTCGGCCGTGGGTGTAGGCCTCACCATGTCTCTTCCTGCCGCCATCCGGGTTGCTTGGGAGGGTGCCAAAGTCGGCTTTCCGTTTGCTCGTCGTGGCTTGGTCCTCGAGTCGTGCAGCGCCTTCTTCCTGCCCAAGCTCATCGGACTGTCCAAGGCGAGCCACGTCACGACCACTGGAAATGTGTATCCAGTCACCGATCCACTCGTCAATGGACTATTCTCAAAGTTGCTTCCCACGCCTCAACACACAGTCGAGTACGCACTCAAGTTGGCGGAGGACATTGCGGAGAACACGTCCTTGGTTAGTACGAAGATGATGCATGATATGATGGTCTACTGTCCTCCAACACCCGAGGAGGCGCACATCTTGGATTCCAGAATATTCGTCCAGATGGCTGGAACGAACGACAACATTGAGGGGGTGGAGAGCTTTTTGGAGAAGAGGAAGCCCACGTTTACGGACACGGTCAGTCGTGAGAGCATGCCATTCTGGCCTTGGTGGAATACAAAGACGGACAATCGTCAAATTGTCAGATTCGAGAAGGCTTCCAAGTTGTGATGTTGTCATCGGCATTAGCTGTCGTGACAAGTGCTGCAGAGCGAACTCGGACCGCATTTCGTTGACCTGAGTGTCAGTTGTTCGTTTGTGGAGATAGATAGTATCAATCAATATCCAATTGCATTGATAAACACAATTGAAGTATTAATATGGATACAAGAAGTCATTCATCGGTGCAAAGCAGCCACATCGAACGAGAGAACAGTCGTCTCGAGCGTCGCGTGGCAGAGACGCGCTCTTTAGTTCGCCCACTAAGACGAAAAACCCCCACTAGTTCCGATCATCGAGGGGTGATCTCCCGGCCCAATCGCTAATCTGTAGGCGGCCATCAGCTAATTTAGTGGACAAAGAGGGTCGGCGGGGGATGACCTCATCAAAACTCAATGTCACAGCGTCATAGACACGCGAAGTGACACGGGTCTCAGCCCATATTTGAGCTTCCAGCATTCCGGGGGGCATCCATGCTGCAGAAGAGAGAGCTCTTCAAAGCAAGGGAGCACAGCCTTTCCTCTCCTCATTTTCATGGCAACCCAAACATTCGACCGTGATCTTGAGCAGAACGGTTCCGAAAACATGGCGCAGAACGGAAACACTGGCAAAGATGGGCGCAAGAGGGTCCTTGTTGTTGGCGCTGGCGCAGCTGGGTAGGTGACCATTAGCTCGAGAGCGAGATCGGATGAATGCTCACAGCGTGTAGCATGTCGACGGCATACCATCTTTCGAACCACCCCGACAAGTTCGACGTTACCCTGATCGACTCGGTCGACTATTGCGGCGGACAGGCTTTCTCGATCCCTCTCGACAAGGAGCGACATGGCGCGAGCTGGTTCAATCAAGGAGTCCAGGGTGGAAGCTACATCTTCCACCACACGCTGACCATGTTCGCCCGACAGGGCTACCACGCCGACCCGGTGAAGCTCCAGGTTTCCTTCGGCAAAGACGAGAAGTTTTGGTCGAACGTTTTTCCCACCGAGTTCATGGTCAAGCACCAGAAAGAAGTCCAGAGGCTCGCCTTCATGCTCAAGTTCATGCGCTGGTTCGAGGTCTTCTTCGCCTTGATGCCGCTGAAGATCCTCTTCAAGCTCTTCCGGTTCTCCGACGAGTTCACAAATGTTATCGGTCTGCCAATGACGGCCTTGTTTCTCGGAACGGGCAATGCTACGCCGGAGGTGCCTGCCATCATGTTAGAACGACTCTGCACTTCGCCAACCTACGGCATGTGGTACCCTCCCGACAAGCACAGCGTCGCCTCGAACCTCCCTCCCATGGTTGTCTTCCCGAACTTCAGCGACTTTTACCAGACTTGGAAGAAGGACCTCGAAAGCCGTGGAGTCACTGTTCGCCTGTCAACTGAACTCACCGAGATCGTACACCGAAACAAGCGCGGGGTGCTGGTTAAGACGAAGCCTCGCACTCCAGTCAAGGACGGCCATAACCCCAATGGAGGTGATCCAGATGCACCGGAGTCCGAGGAGCACTACGACGACATCGTAATGTGCGTCCTCGCCGACACTGCGAAGAAAATCCTGGGCAAGACTTCATCCTGGCGCGAACGCAAGGTCTTGGGGGCCGCGACGTTCTCCGACGACATCACCATCACCCACAACGATGCCGATTACATGAAGAAGTACTATGAAAACTTCTACGATGAGTCCAAGGCGGTCAAGGCTCTCGGAAACAAGCGTGAGGTTGATCAATCCTCGCGTCTGGAGTATGCAAAGGACGACTTCAGGCCCATGTATTACATCCGCATGTACGACGACGACCTCTCCAAGCTGGAGATGTGTTTCGACACTACCAATTATCAGTCTCAGTTCCCCGAAAAGGTTCCTTTTGAGCAGCACGTTTTCCAAACGATCTATCTGAACAAGAACCGCGACCGGAAGCACTGGACCGACGACCAGATCAACAAGGACAAGATCATCCGCAGCGATTGGTGGCACCAGCTCTGCCACTCATGGACCCATTACGCTTTCGTCGTGCCCTGGATTATGTTCCTTCAGGCCAAGAGGCGTATTCGCTTTGCAGGTTCATGGACGTTGGTCAATGCTCACGAGATCGCCATCATGTCTGGCATTGCTGCCGCTGTGGACATGGGTGCTGACTATCCGGAGGACCTTGAGCATGACAAGTTCGCATTGCTTTGTTTCAGGCTGTACTACCTTCTCTCGTATGGCAAGTGGTATAGAAGGAAGTTCAAGAACAGCAAGAGTCAGAAGGCAAAGGATGGTGCTGCCTGGGCTTCCGGACTTTATGGCAGCGTTTACAAGGGCCCTGGAGTGACCAAGACGGAGCGATTGACATGGAGAGAGGAAGTGAAGGCAGGCCGGAGTACTGAAAACTTGGCGGAAGGAAACAACGGGCGAAGCCAGCCGTAGATGTCCACCGTGAAGAACGATACTACCGCGACGAGTTGCACTTACAATCCCATCTGTGTGGACTTGATCACAAATGATGAGGGTGTATTGCTTTCATACATAGTTCATCTTGTTAACGGCAATCCCGTAATATCTTGCGTTCCAAACATATTCGTGAGGGCACATGTAAGCAGGTATTCTCAATGCTCGTCAATGACATTTTTGCACTCAGTCAACAACTGACTATCTACAAACTGGTGCAACTATGTGGTATTGCTAAAAATGCATGCTCAACAGGAGGTTGACTATCTTGCGCCTGTGTTTTCGCGACTGTGATCATCATAGGGTGTCCTTCCAGAGAACATCACCCAAGGCAAATTCTTTTGTTGCCCACTCGTTCCTGCATCTCAAATTACTGCCGGTCGACCGGGTTGTCTCATTGCAGTTACAATTTCCCAGTGGACATTTCATAGTCGTCACTGATAGGCTTTGATGGGGCAAATGACTCGAATCCCTTGACTCCGTACTTGGCGGCAAGCGGGCCGAGCTCGATCAATCCGGCAATGATGATACCGATGCTTACTTCGATGGCAGACCAGGTGAATACAGGCGCCGCGTCCACTGTGATACTCATGAGTTTCATTCAGAGGGCTTGGGGAGTAAGGGGGAACACATACGAAGCTGGTCATCGGAGCCCTTCAGTTTGATAAGTGCGATCAAGCGGATGACGTTCGCGATTGTCGCGCTGGACATTATATTAGCAGGCGCAACAGCATAAACGTTGGGGAGAACTTACAGAATTCCCAAACCAAAGATGCCATAGATGTACATCTTCAGCCTCGAGTTCAGGCCTCTGCCTCTCATCATGATGAACGGGGACACCATAAGCAGGATATCCAAGATTGCTGTGACGATGGACAATGCGTAGCCCATGTACAGCTGTCCGACAAGCGGCAAGCACTCTCCCTTTACGGAAGGGTCGAGCAAATTCCACGCCTTGTCGATCGGCTTGCATTGGACAAGCAGGTAAATGATGAAGGCGAGACTGATGGCTACGTCCATGCCGATGGAAGTCCAGAAGAGAATGTTGAGAACCTTTGAGCGCGACAGATGGATGAACGTCATCGCAATACTGCCCTTCATGGCTGAGGTGAGGACGACATAGATGATTTCCAGGAAGAATAACGCCTTGAGTGCCTGAGTGATTCCACTTGTGCCATTGCTGAAAGCGTCCGCAAGTGATCCACCGATGCCACCCAAGACTCCCATAATCGCTAGACCGTAGAGCGCTCCAAACGCGGCCTGCGAACGGGCTCGAGGTTAGATCAGCTTTGCGCAAAGAGAATTGGAGTACACACCCATGCGGTTAATAGCAACCCATCGTTTGGCTTGAAGGTCCTTGCGATGGCTACTCGGGTGTAGAGTCGCAGGCCAACGAAAACGGTGTTGAGAACTACTAGAAGCGCTCCTATCCCGATGAGGGCCTTGCCCGTGCTACCGATCGCCATGTCGAGGTTTCGAGTATGTCGTCGGCTGGAGAGAAGTCGAAAGAAGCAGCTAGCACGAATGAAGGTCTGGTTTCCAGACCAGATATAACCGTCGAGGTGCCGATATGCGTGCTGCGATACAAGTCCTACTGGAGGTGATATTTTCGCGACAACGCAGGTAGTCTTGCGATAGATTTAAGAATCACCTTCGAAGGAGAATACGAGGCGAACGACACGACGCAAACACAAATCACCACGACAGCACAGATGACGGATCTGGCACACAAAGCTTCGCTGCACGGGCACCTGATTGGGGGGATGGTATTCGTATTAGAGTGCGAGACTGCGTGTTGGAGCTCGCATGGTTTCGTGGGGTGTTTCAGAACATTGAGATGGCAAATTATCCAGATTGTTGTCTGACCGAAGCTGGGATGGCCTAGATACCGCGATACCTGACACTCAGCAGCCATCTTCAGTCCAAGATGACAGAAACTGGGAGTACAGAATTAGCAAGAACCGGACGAGTGGCGGCGACACCATCTTTTTGATATGTCCAAAATGCGATACCGAAAATGGGCGATCATGGAAGAGGTGCGGGCCGACGCGGTGCTGTCGCAGCGGGCTTCGATGCTAACCACGCGGTTAGCGCTCGGCAATCTTGATCCGCTCGCATCGTTCGCCGGTGACATTCAGTGTCGGAGCCGTGATGGGCAGCGGCAAAGGCCGCCAACCAGGAATGTCTGCCCACTTGGCACGAGTAGACATGCCGCATCACCGGATGTGAGCGACGGTCATGTGACTTGGGCTACCTGTCCTTCAATTCGAGGCGCAGGATCTTCCTTGGGCGTCGTTCGTAAGTTGACGACCGCAAAAGGCAACGAAGGAAGATTACGAACAAGAAAATTCAAATAAGTTGACTGCGTACATATACGCTGTCATGGCATTTTTGTTCTTGACAAATGCCCCACTCCATCGTAAATACGAATACAGTCAGTTGCTACGTGAAATGCATAAGTCTCGTATTGTGCGTTGCTGACTCTTACTAGACGAGGGGTTCAACTGCGCAGTCGTACCGGGGGTACATGATGCCGCCGAATGAGGTGATCGCGGGCTGTAGCGGCAAGCACACTAACCTAGTTGAGGCAGCTTGTACTTGGCGTGTGTGCGTGACAGTTTTGTTGTCTAATTAACTTGTATGTCGCAATAACAAAAGGACCCAGCTATGTTTGCTGACAAGTGGGCACTCTGAGCGGTAAAGCAAGCAATCATGTTCCATTCTGATGGATTACCATGTCTGAATAACTTGGCTGTCGCAATACCTGATAGGATAGATAGCATGTAAACCAACTCTAGCCCCAGCTTTTGGCCGTTGCTATCCGCATGCTATCCGGATTTAGGGTCAGGCCATGTGGTGTCGTTACATTTTAATGGGGCCTGAGGTGGGTTTGGTACAATCACGGATTCCAGCCCCATGTTTTCACGATGAGAACTTGCCTTGTAGAAAGTGACACCGATAGATTTTCGCCTAGAACCTGTCGTGAAGTTCTTCAGGTGAGCTCCGCCGTCAACAAAGCTGCCGGGGAATTAGGACGGATGACAGTTGGTGGGCTGGCGGCTGCGGTTACGCTTTCTCTCGGGCATTTGGCGGACAACTGTCTTCCCCCGTAGTCCGCCCTGTTCTTGTCGAAAGGATTGCTGGAACGATGATGGACAGATTTCTGTCAGAGTGCGACGGGCGGAGCAACGTTGAGCGGGGAATGGCCCCAACGAACGAATATATCTCTCGCTCTTTCACTCTTTGGGATACTTTACCGCCGACATCAAGATTTCCCATCCACACGAATAAGCCAAGAAAAGATTTGTGGAGCATTGGGTTGAGGAGCGCCCAAAGTTTGCTGTTTCATGGTGACTGACAGCGCTGACCACCATTCCGATCTGGCGTTGCTTTACGGGATTCTCATGCGACAAAGAACCCTTCACTTCATAATGAGCCAACCACTTTACACCACGAAAGAAGACGCATGGCTGCTAAGTTCGGAATTCGGCTGTCTGGGGTAATCGACCTCCCACATTCCGAACGAACACCCAACAATCTGGTTAAGATTGATGATTAAGTTTAAATTCGAGATGTGCCATTCATACGACTCACGTCAAAGTCGGACTGGGGCGGTAGCCGGCGGCTTCTGTCCCGCCTCCAGCTAGACGCACAGCGCGCGGAAACTACCGAAATTCAGCGAATCCAGAGGGACTCGGCGCCTGATACCTACATCATCTTACATCCTTTGGTGGCCACCTGCATAGAGTACGTTGGAGAAAATGACGCACCCTAGCCTATCGCAAGCTATCAATAGGTTGCAAGAACAGCCAGTCTTACGGGAAGGTTACTATGGACCACCTTTACCCTTCGCTAAACCGGAACAGGCGACTGGTTCATTGCCAACGTAACACTGACCATCGGTCCTCGGCCACCGACCCCATAGAGTCTAATACAGACAGTACGGGGCCAACGGGGCCGAAATGGAGCTAGCCGGCGGGATGCCTGCCGGCCCGCCAATACGATGACTTCGGTGTCTCGTATGGCATCAAGGTCAGACGGTACTTTTTCTTCAACTCAATGACTTAGAGGCTTGGCGAGGAGGGGTAGCTCACTGAAGATGTCTTCAAGATGGATAAGATAATCTTATCTGATCTGCAGGATGCGTGGCATTCCCCGTCACACAAGACAACGTGCCGGCACCTGAGACTCGATCACCGCATGTAGACTCGGAGGAATTACCTAACGAGCTGGAGGGGTAAAGGCGTGATTCAGTCCGACAGCGGCGAACCCTTACGGGCAGGTACAGACAATGTAGACAAGAGGCGCAGGCCGTCTTGGCCAGGTCGCCTTGGCCAAATCATGACAGATGACAGACGGGTAAATAAGGGACGGATCCCCCGGCTGTGTTCAAGTGCCGTGGACTAACGATCTATCTCCCGTTCCATCTCGATTTCTCTGCTTTTCCAGATACCCCTCCTGTTCTTCTTTTTCCCAAAATGGCGTCACCACAGCCTACTATCAACGAGCTCGCAGCCCAGATTGGCCAGCTCTCAGCCGACTTCACCAAGTTCCTGGGCGACAACAAGATCCCCGAGCCTACTCTTGCCGCGGATAGTGTGCGAAGCTACAGTGGTCTGACGTCAGAGGCTTTCTTGCTTCGACAGAGGTTGATTGATACCTTGAAGGACCTGTCGTATCTGGTCGAGGGTCCTAGTGAGAGTGTTTTCAACTTTGCCCACAACGTAAGTCACGCCATCCCTGAGAGACGATTCCTGAAGATTGAAACAACATGAATAACATATTATTTAACAGTATGGCCCTGACGGCGCAGCACTCAACGCCATTAACTACTTCGACTTTTGGTCGGCCGTCCCCCTCAACGGCGACGCGTCCTACGCCGATATTGCCAAGCATGTCGACCTGCCCGAGGAGGTTGTCCACCGCCTTCTGGAGCATGCCTATACCCTCCGAATCTTTGAGGAGACGGAACCAGGCAAGCCTCTCACCACTCGGGTGAGACACACTTCGCGGTCCGCAGCTGTTGCCCAGAATGAGGGCCTCCACGGACTCGTCTTCAACATCATGAACGATGCCGGCCCGCCGATGGTGTTCCTTCCTTACGCGCTGGACAAGTACCAGCGGGGCAAGAAAGAGCTCAAGGAAGACATGAACGAGACTGCCTTTGGCATGTGGCAGAGAGGCGAGTTCTCCAAGGGCTACAAGACCTCCTGGGAGATGATGGAGGAGGACGGCGAGGGCGAGAAGAAGGGATACCGCATGAGGACATTCGTCAAGTGGATGAACTACATCAAAGAGATCTTCCAGCTTGAGGGCATGGTCAGGGGCGCGTACGACTGGGGTAACGCTGGCGACCTCAGTGTGGTTGATGTAAGTCACCTTCTTGAACCTTCATCTTGACCGTGTAAACTAACATAGCACTAGCTCGGCGGTTCCGGAGGTCACGACAGTTTCGTTCTGGCCAAGTCTTTCCCCAACCTCAAGATTACGGTCCAGGATCTCCCAGAGTGCCAATCTTCTTTCGATAAGAACATCCCAGAGGAGCTGAAGGGCCGTGTGAGCTTCCAGCCCCACAGCTTCTTTGAGCCTCAAACCCTCCAGGCGGACGTGTACATGATCAAGCTGATCCTCCACGACTGGCCCGATGCCGAGTCCATCAAGATCATCCAGGGCCTTACGCCGGCATTGCGCCCGGGCTCCAAGGTCCTTCTCATCGACTATGTCGGCAAGCAGGGCACCGTTGAGGAGAGCGCTGCTGTCGCTGCGTCGATGCCTAGATCGATTCAACAGATGGGCACCTCCACTGATTTGAGAATGATGGGACTCTTTGGTACCAAGGAGAGACACGTTGATGCATGGAAGGGTATGTTCAAGAGGGCAGATGAGAGATTTGAAGTAACTCGGTTGGAGGCGATCCCGTTGTCCTTCTTCGTCATCATCGAGGCTACATGGCGTGGGAACTAGACCGGTTATTTGATGAACAATGTGTTACGACTGCTTAGTACATATGGGAGGATGATTACTGCCAAAAGTTTCAATTCATTTACACGATGCCTCTGAACTTTTCTTGTCTCCTCGGTCCCTGTGTCGTTTCAGGGTTGCAACCCGCTGCTACGGATAGATGGGCCCGTCTAGAATTTCCCAGTCCCACAACTTCGGGATGGTTTCCGGATCCATCATCGTCCACCCAGCGTCCCACTCCGCCCCTCGCTTCACGATGCCCTTCATTCACCACACGCAACCTTCAACTATCGTTTCCGCTCCGGATGAGTCATCAAATAACATGGTTTCGTGGTGTAGTTGGTTATCACGTCAGTCTAACAGATCGAGGTCCTCTGGATCCTCGCCTGGTTCACTGAAGGTCTCCGGTTCAAGTCCGGGCGAAATCATCCTCTTGGGCGAATGGTTTAGTGGTATAATACTCGCTTAGCATGTGAGTGGTCCAGGGTTCGATTCCCTGTTCGTCCATCTTTTTGCTGTTTTGAAGCTTTTGATGATATGCTGTCGTCGGGTTGGCGGTGATACCTTCATTTTTAGCTAGTGCTAGTTTCTGAGACTATGGTTATGCTTCTCGTGCTTCCTGTAATTCTCGCCTTGTCCAGTCTAACTCCTCCAAGCTAATGATTGTTCTTAGCAATTTCAATAAAAGACGATTGCGATCTGTCTGTCGACCGTGTGGAAGTGCGGCGTCATTGGTCATGCGAACATCAAGAAGCCAGTCTGAAGTCTGCATTTGCCGAACATCGAGCCCACACAAGATTGAGCTGGACAAAGTGTAAATAATTGCGTTCCTGATTTTCAGTGACACAGGTTCCACAACCCACGGCGCAACGCCGTGCAGTCGGTGACAAAGCGGGACACACGGTGGCATTTGAAAGACCGGCCGTCACCTGAATCCGCTGGCCGAACCGCCGTGATTGGAGAGTCGAGGGTGGCAGACATGGGACGCGCGCCGGCGCACTCGTTAGCGTACTCGTCAATGCACCAGTGCATGGAACAAGCCTAGGGTCGGGATGAACTAGTCGAGTCGCTGCAACCTTTGGGTCTGCAGAAAGCATGGTAATTCTGTGACTAGAAGAGGGGGGACCCGAAGGTGAGACCCGAGGAAGCACTTTGGGAAATCCTATTCACCTTTTGGGACGAGATGGGACGGCCGGTGAGCGAAAAGTGGCGCCGTAGATGGGAGCTCTCTCCGATGGATTGCATTGTCAACGTGCATACGAAGGACTGGTGGCTGTGTGATTACTTGGGGCTAGCTTTCTCTCACTTGGCTGTTCTGTTCCAGATGATTGGTTTTGAGCAGCAGGACAGTCATCATCTTGAACAAAGAACGTGGTGGGAATGACTGGCGTGAAGTCACCATTTCAGTGCTTGATCCAAACATATCCTGTCTGTAAAGCCACCCTTGGACCAGGCCGGTCCAGGCCGCCGTCCCGTCTCATCCTTCCCCTAACCATGAGCTGGCTTCGGCCGACCACCACCTAAACCTCCAGGATGTTAGCTTCCTTGCGTGCGTTAGACGCAGTAATAAGTCAGTCACCAGGCCGAGGTGGTAGAAGACCCTTAGCCAGCACTACATCCTGTCATCCACACAACCACGTCCTTCACCTAGCGTTACCTAGCGGCATCCCCAGCCGGACCAGGCTTGTCCCCGGCTCAGCCATGATTCTGCGTCTTGAGAGTACAGTTAATCTTGCGTGCGCGGTCATAAATGAAGCTCGTCCCCAAAACCTTCCATTAGCTTGTGCCTTGATGCTGTCATCTTCAGCTCGCTCACGGGCCAATTTCTTGTGTTTGCTTTCTGATCCCGAGGCTCTGGGACTGGGACCATTCTTCACCGCCGCCCTACTGTGCCTCACATTCCCCGTTTCGTTACCAACCTGTCGGGTCAACGAAACAACGAGAAATGACAAAATAGAACCGGGGAATAACGCCGCGACGAAACAACAGCTCGATCATATCGAAAGAGACACAACACCGAGAGACGCAAACTGACGACCGGCATCATTGGCTTTCGAGACATCAATTCCCAGCCGGACGGTAATCGAGAACGGGAGCGGAACGAGGCGAGTCGAAGCGAGAACATCCGGGGCGGATCGAAAGAGCGACATGCGTTTTTGACAGCACCAACAGAAACACTTGCTTCTTGCCTCCTTCGTGTCGCTGAACCCTGTGCGACGTGCCACGGCGGCGAGCCAAGCCCGCCAGCAAGCGGCACAGCGAGTCTTACGGGCGAAACGACCAGGGCGGGTAGATTGAAGTCGGGCGGGTCGCGAGGAAAGATGACCGGCATCCTGTCCTCCACCGTTGGCCGCGCGTGGTATCCCGACTCCTCGGGGTTGCTGATCAAATTGATTGGACTGCCAATATTCGTCGCATTTCTGGTGTGGGAGTTCCGATCATGGTATCGGCTGAGAAAGATCCCCGGCCCTTTCCTGGCATCGGTTTCGGTCTTGTGGCAGTTGAAGAAGGCAGTTGGAGGGACTTACCACGAGCACTTGAATGATGTTGCTAGGAAATATGGTAAGCATTATGTCCAAGTTTCCATTTCATGGACACCTTTTGCGAAGGACGGGACCTCGGATTCAATGGCTTGGAACGTACACAAGCAAAAAGACCATGCCAACAACAGACGCTGATCAACACCATCGCAGGACCCCTAGCGCGCATCGGCCCAAACGAGCTGTTATGCACTGACCCCGACTCACTGCGCAAGATGTCGGCCGTCCGCTCGCCGTACACCAAAGGCGATTTCTACGATTCCGGCCGCATCACCCCCGGCGTTGATAATGTCGTCTCCATGCGGGATGAAGAGGAACATAAGGCCATGAGGGCGCGCATGGCACCGGCCGTAAGTCATCCTCTTCTATCGATGTCTCTCAAACATGCTACAGCGAAGCGAAGCGGGGGCGCTGCACCTCACCCTACTGCTAGTTATGTCAGTAGCTGACTCTCGAGATCGATAGTATGCTGCAAAGGAAAACGAGGGTTTTGGCTTCGAGACAGGCATCGACCGCCAGCTCATGAATTTCGTACAATTGATTGACCAGCATTATGTCTCTACCGATGCCGAGTTCCGACCGCTGGATCTCGCTGAGAAGACGCAGTACTTTGCGTTAGACGCTATTGGGGACATTTCTTTTGGCGGCGCGTTCGGGTTCCTTGCAGAGGACAGGGATCTGTTTCGGTACATCGAGATCAACGAGTCGTCACTACCCATCATGAACGTCGTCTCTGTGCTTCCATGGCTCGGTCGACTTGTTCACAAGTGGCCATTCCGTTTGATGTTGCCTACAGAGAATGATCAAATCGGGTTTGGGCGTTTGATGGGGTGAGTCGCACAACCTCCATGTTCACGTAGACTGGACACTGACTGACGTGCTGCAGTTTCGCTAAGAACTATGCCGAAATGAGACTACAGCCTGGAGCGAAGCCCCAGAAGGACATGATGCAGGCCTTCATCAATCAGGGCCTCAACCTGGACGAGCTCATTCAGATCGTCTACATCCATATGTAATGCAAACCCACAAAGACATCCGGGGCATCTTAACTAACATCTCCAAAGGATTGCCGGCACCAATTCTGCCGCACAAGCGATGCGCATGACTTTACTATGCTTGGTAAATAATCCCGTCGCCTACCGCAGACTTCAGCGGGAAATCGACGGCGCCATAGCGGCGGGCTCAATCAGCTCTCCCATCACCAACTCCGAAGCTCTTAAGCTTCCGTACCTCCAAGCCGTCATTCGCGAAGGGCTGCGATTTTATCCCCCTGTTACAGGCTTGGGGTTCAAGCAGGCACCTGAAGGCGGCGACGTGCTCAACGGCTACTACGTTCCCGCCGGCACACAAATCGGGCAGAACTTTTTCGGTGTTGGTCGGTCACAGTGGGTTTGGGGCCCTGACGCCGATGTCTTCCGCCCTGAGCGGTGGCTTTCGGCGAGTGAAGAGGAGCTGAAGCAAATGAATGCCGCCGTTGACACGCACTTTGGCCACGGCAAGTACTCATGCCTGGGAAAGTCGATTGCCATGATGGAACTGAACAAGGTTTTCGTTGAGGTAAGCTCTCGATACAAGGACTTTGATCAACGGTGGCTCACATGACTTTAGCTGCTACGGAGATACGACTTTACTGTTATGAACCCCGAGAAGCCCATCAAGACGCTCAGTGCGATTTTCTTTGTCGCTCGAGACTTTTGGGTACGGCTCACGCGTCGCTCCGCCGAGACATGGTGAGCACGTTGTTTGTAATGACTACCACTACCTGATGTAGCGATTGATGATGCATATTTGTATTTACGTTTAGCAAGAAGACGCGACCGTTGGTGGATGGACTGATACCCAATCTCGATATGTCTTTTCCCAATTCTTAAATAATATTGAAGGCTGCGATATTAGCCGCAGCTTGTGTTCGGTACCGCCCGATATTTTCAGTCAGACTCCCCGGGTTCGACTTAGACGACTTGACACATCCTCATGGCATAACACAGCGTAGCATGCTTCATTGCATAATGTTGAGGTCCTCAATTAACACGTGTTGCCAGATCCTAACGTATCTGATAGTTACGAATAAAGGCACAGACTCCACCGCGTATGCAAACTGTCACACTGCGAAGCTACACTCTAGTGCAGGGCTTCTCGCCAAGTCAAGTATTTAGAAGATCTCCTCCTCCTCTGCGTCGTTGGTGAGCTGAATATCACGCTTAAAGATCTCCTCCTGCTCGTCATCGTTGGTAAGCTGAACGTCGCGCTTGAAGATCTCCTCCTGCTCATCGTCGTTGGTAAGCTGGACGTCGCGCTTGAAAATTTCCTCCTGCTCATCATCATTCGTGAGTTGGACGTCACGCTGAAAGATCTCCTCTTGCTCGTCATCGTTGGTGAGCTGAACGTCGCGCTTGAAAATTTCCTCTTGCTCCTCGTCGTTGGTGAGCTGGAGCTCACGAGCCTTCAGGCCCTTCCTAGCGGTCTCGGCGTCCTCAGGGTTCTCGGCGGCGAGAGCGTTGAGGATGGAGTTGACGTCATCCTGGCGCTTGAAGATCTCTTCCTCCTCAGCATCCTGAGTAAGCTGGAGCTCGCGCTTAAAGATCTCCTCCTCTTCGGCATCTTGGGTGAGCTGAAGCTCGCGAGCCTTCAGACCCTTCCTTGCAGTCTCGGCATCCTCGGGGTTCTCGGCAGCGAGGGCGTTGAGGATAGCGTTGACGTCGTCCTGGCGGGCAACGAGAGAGTCGAGGGGCGCGGCGATGGCGGCGGCGGCCAGGGTAGTGAGGGCGACGGTGAAACGCATATTGGCGGTTGTAAGTGATCGTAAGGATTAAAGGATAGTAGGTTGAACGATGTGAGCACAGCTCTGGAAGTTAAGATTTGAAGATTATCGAGTGGACCGGCACACACGGAGTTTGGACACTACAGGATAGGAGTTCGCACGAGATGAGAAGATAGCTATCGAGGAGGCATGGGTATTTCAATGTCTGGGCAGGCCAGATAGACGCATCGGGACGGATGGGGTGGGAGGGTTCTGGCAAAGTTTACCAGGCGGGTTTGCCGCACTGGTGCCGCGAGAGCCGACTCAGCGGATATCGAATGGCAGGCGTCGACTGACGTCTCTTGGCAACGCAAGCCTTTTCATCCGAAACATCACGGTCTGGCGAACGCTTCGAGGCTTACCTGGTTGGGAGTATTGCTGTGTTGCAGTTTCATGTGGGCGACGAATCGCAACCACGGCTTCGCGTGGGGGTGGAACGGCGGGGTCAGGGGCAAAGCTCTCGGCTTTTGAGGCTCAGGAAAACAACGAGGAGAAGAGGCTCGTTTGGTTTAAGCGGGACGCGTAGGGCGGACGGAAAGTGGGAATCCCCCGCACGGAACGGGAATGATGTGAGGAGGAAAGATCGGGTGAGGCGATACTTGTCGGGGGTTGGCAGTTCCGTGCCCTGAGCCTCATGTCTTGCATTGCATGCTCGGACGCAACATGGTTGGAGGCTGTCACATGTCCAAAGTCAGATTTGGCTCAAGATAGACGAGACTGCCAGGTCCAGGACAAAGGTTGAGGCGGTGTTCAGCTGTGTTTGGATGAGGACGGCAACGCGGCAGGATGGCAGGACGACCATCTTCACCAGTGCCTCACCAGTGGTTGTAGTTGAGATGTTCATCGGAGAATTAATAGGCTTACTACATAACATTGCATTGAATGGGTCTCTTTGCAGGAGAACTCCCGCCGGGATACTGTCGATCCCGTCGCTAGTGCTGGAAACTTCCTGAGACTGGTTTGGTCGGGAGTTTTTGCCGCGATCCCGTTGCTACGTTTCGTTTTATGTCTGGGCTTGTCCCAAAATTAGCCAGGCCAACGTGACTGTGCACGGGATGTTCCTCCTGTCCCAAAGCCATTCCGTCTGCCATCGAACTGCGAAAGCCAAGCAACGGAACACAATTCCCATGCTGGAGAACCCGTTGAAGGTTTGTCCGTCAAGCTTGGCAGAACTTTGTCTCTGCCCTGGATAGCCAGCCTCGTTGGATCCAAAGTGGTTAGATCTCCCGCAGTACAGTCCCTGCATCCACAGTAAAGTCAACCAAAGTCCCAGATGTTCCAGATTCTTACTTGATCTGCGGTAACACCAGTGCTGACGACAAAACAAACCTCCAGGGTAGGGTTGGGTGCCAGCACCCACCTGTGGGTAAGACCACGGCTCATCCGGAGGCCAGGGGTCAACATCGAATTGCCGCAAAAGGATCGAGAGTCGTATTGCGCAGCCCCACGATCGACACAAAAAGCACGCTAGAACAAGAGGCACTGCAAGGTCTGATGTAAGAAGGTTAACTGAGCCTCATTGTCAAGCTAACTCGAATGTTCTACGCTCAACCTAATAGTAGCCACCCTGAACAACGCGTCGAATTTATCATCATTGGTGTATACATTAGATGTCTTTGGACTTCGTCGCCACCCGGTAATCCATGCCTACTGTCACACTACCAAACCACAGAGCAAGCTTGTCCACAATAAGATTCTTCCGTCCATACCAAGGACCCTGGTTCGTCACCACAGGCATCCGGCCATGTGCCTTCTTGAAGTAATTGGACGTAGCGTCCACGCATGGCAGTCGGGGGGCGTCGCGTTTCTCCTCCTCAGACAGTACCGGTGTGGCTGAGACAGCACCTGTCTTTTGCATCTGCTTGATCACACGGATACAGATTCTCGTAACGGTGTCAGCACCGGGTGTCCAGGTCTGGGTGACGTAGCCAATAATGGCAGCCGCGTTGGGCACTCCGTCCAGCATGCATCCTCGCCAGCAGTACTTCTCGCCAACCTTCACAGGAACACCATCGACGGTGACTTCGGTGCCGCCAAAGAGCTGTACGTGCAGACCCGTGGCGGTGATGATAATGTCGGCAGGGAGATGGCGACCAGACTTGGTGCGGATGCCGTCGGCTGTGACGGTGTCGATATGGTCGGTTACGATCTCGGTGTTTGGCTGGTGTAGTGTCTTGAAGACATCGCCGTCGGGACACATATTGAGACGTTGCTGGAAGGGGTTATAGCGAGGCTTGAAGTGGATGTCGACTGGATAGCCCTTCGGTAAGCGACGCTTCGCATCCATTCTCAGAAACTTCTTAGCCGCTTCGGGGAAGTTTAGGACAAACTGGATGAAGAATGTCTCGAGAATGAGGTCCTTCAACAAAACCATCCAGTTGGCGAGGAAGAGAGGCAAAAACCTCTTCAGCGACTTGTCGAAGCCTGACTCAGCCGCAAGTGCGAACACATAGGACGGACTTCGCTGGAGGATCGTGGTAGAACCCGCTGTCTTCGCAATGTTCGGGAACAATGTCATTGTTGTCGCGCCGGAGCCAATAATAATAACTCTCTTGCCGGTGTAGTCGAGGTCTTCGGGCCACCACTGCGGGTGGATGACTTGGCCCTTGAAGTTGTCGATGCCAGGAATGTGTGTCTCAAGTGCCTTCTCGTACGAGTAGTAGCCAGAGCATACGAACAAGAACTTGGCCTTGATCTGCTTCTCGCCCTCTGGGGTCTCGCAGGTCACCGTCCATTTCGCTTCATCGCTGTCCCAGCTGGACGACTTGACTTTGTGGCGGTAGCGGATGTGGTTGTCGAGGCCATGTGCCTTGACCGCATCCTCAATGTACGCAGCGATTGGCGCGCCTTCAATGATCTTCTTGTCGTGAGGCCACGGGTGCCACCCGAACCCAAAGTTGGTCATGTTGGAGTCGGAGCGGAAGCCAGGGTACTTCCAGTAGGACCACGTGCCACCGACGACGTCACGAGCTTCGAGTACGGCGAAGCTGCTGTCTGGCAGCTCCGTCCGCACGCGGTACGCCGCGTTGACGCCGGAGATGCCAGCGCCCAAGATCAGAATGTCGAGTTCTTCGGCCATGTTCACGACAGAATACTTCTTCTTACTAGTTTGCGTCTAGCGTGGTCAGGCCGGCTGACTTGAAGCTCTTATGTCTTGCCTGCGTTGATGCGATCAGAGGATTTTTTCTGTTGAGGAGGCTTGCTGCCGAGGCATTTCTGGTGGGACGTGCGCGCCACGGGCGTAGATCTTGCAGCTGGCGTAGGGATGCCATGCAGGGGCTTGCATGTCTTAACAATTTCTTCCTCATTCATCTCGGCGGCTGGTTGGTCACACCGGACTGACAGTGAGCTGTCGAAACATGA
Organism: Colletotrichum fructicola Nara gc5; assembly: GCF_000319635.2. Taxonomy (NCBI): domain Eukaryota; kingdom Fungi; phylum Ascomycota; class Sordariomycetes; order Glomerellales; family Glomerellaceae; genus Colletotrichum; species Colletotrichum fructicola. The sequence continues at coordinate 4,256,332 of NW_027094057.1, forward strand.
AATCGAGCCACACATCAAGGAACTAACTTATGCGAGTGCGAACGGCAAACGTCAGCGAAAGAAGAGTGCCTCGGTCGGGAGGGTTCATACTCTTGCTGGAGCTGTTCTCATTGGGCGAGCCCTCAACTAAGAGTTCCGACGATCATTCTAGAAGGGCAACACTATCAAATTCTGTGCATCTACCACGCCGCGCGCACAGCATTAGACCATCGCCCGAACTATGGAAGATCTCTAACCTCGGTATGATCAGTGGCGGTCACCAATCGGGTTATGCATGGCTTTACGTGGCACCGTGGGTGGCCATCGTTGCTGTTGTTGCAAATCGTATGGCACAGACGATCGCTACCACTAGCAACGCTATTGGATACTACCATGGTGTTCTAGTATCGGTGATGATGCACGGGCTAAATCGGTGAAGACATCTCGGTTGACAGTTGGCCCGTCGCACTCTCTTGGCGGCCTGGCAACGTGTTTCCGTTGGCAAAACCCCACAACTATCCGTCCGGGGCGCCGTCGGAGCCGGGATCAAGCTTATACGGCACCGAACCCGTCAGACCAGCATGTGATTTCCTGAAGATATTGATACCTAAACTTTCAAGACGTATTGGCAGATGGTTCTAGTGTCATCCATCATTTTGTTTGCATGAATGATTGATGCGCAGACGCGTCGCTCTAGTTCGCATCTCAACTCGATATCTAACCTTGGCTGTACGCTCTACCTTATGCTGAAGTTTAGGGCATATCAACGTTCAGCTGTGTAAAACTCCTGCATTGATTGATCTCTGACGAAATCATAATTATTTTCGCCTTCATTTTCAGTGTTGAAGTTCAGAGTTGAACAGCTAGATTTCGCAGCAACTTACTACTTGTCGCACGCCTGCTCGGCTCTGAACAATTGCAAGGAGACACACAAAGCATTGGCTTGCCATTGGCTTGCCATTTGCTCGACATTTGCTCGACTAACCAGAGTTTCATAGACTCAAAGAGTGAAAAACAATGTTTTCACCAAGATAATAGTGGTAGAGCACGTATCATCTTTACTGTTTTAACAGCAATACTCGCAGAGTTATCGTCTATTCTCATACAATGCTCATACAATGCGTAATCAAGCATCGGTTTAGATTGATAAGTGACTAATTACGATAGGCCTTTACCACCTCCTGCTTGCACGTAGCTTGGGTTTCCTTTTGCCCAGTAATTACAGCAATGTCCCCCACATTTGTAGAGGGATAGAAAGCCGCAAGGTTGGCCGGGTTCTAACCAGTCCAGTGAGCCAGGTGTTCAATGTGCCTCGTTATACTAAGGCATTACCTGCTGAAACTCTGTGAGCCCTTTTTATCTTGCCTAGAACGTTAAATGTGGTTTCAAGAACCCAAAGGTTGAGAATAGATCCACTCCACTATTGCCAATTGGTACAGTTACTACTACACTTCAGACGGATGCGTATGTAGCTGAGCACTGCGCCTTACTCTTACAGAGTCACCTAAGAAAACCAACAGACAGGATGGTATGTCTCAATTGGAAGTTAGTTTCTAGCCTTGCTTGCGATATGGATGTCTGTTTAGCCAATTTTCATCGTGTCTTTGACTTAGTTCGCTGATGGAGTAAAGACACCCTAACATTGTTTAAAGGATTGAGACGAAAGTGAGTTCCAGCTAACATTGATGTAAGAGCCATTTTCAATTCCTATATTTGAGATGAATGTGATCTGCCTTGCCTGCATGGTGTCACATGATTCTCACATCCCCTCTAGCAACTTGTGCGATGGCAGTTACATGCTTTGGGAATAAAAGCCATAACTTGATTGACAAGTAATTTGTACTTCTTGCGGACGGTCTCTCAGACACGAGCCATAGGCCAATGCACCAATATATTCGGATTGTTGTCAACAGATGTGATGAGCTGACAGTCATATGACTGGTGTCAAGGAAGACAGTTCAAAGCCCTCGGGCCTTGTTCGGAATGTCTGTAGTTTCTCGAGCTGACACGAATGCTTTCATCGCATCATTTCAGCTGGAGAGACTTACCGTTGTCGTTCGTCGGCTTCTCTCACCGCAATGCCGGCAGGCTTATCGCCGACCCGTAGGTCAACTCATTTGCACACCGCCGCGCTAAAATGACGCGATAGGCTATCTATTCCTCTCAGTTTCACCGTCCCGGAAAACTCGTAAACGTCCGGCCGATAATCTAAACGCCGATTTGCTTTTCCAGCCAGCAATCCAAGTCCTTGAAGAACCTATCGCCGATATGCCAATCCGTTGGTCCCGGAGAGGGGTAAGGGGATATGTCGGGCGGGCGGGGTTGGCGTTGCGGCGAAGCAACTTACTTCGACTGAAACTTTGCGGGGTATCATCGCCATCACGCTCAAATCGGGTGCACACCCGATGGGCTGGGCGCCCTCACAACAGCAACAGAACTGGTGCAGTCGAGTAAATTAGGCGGAAATGGCAAGTTTATCCCCGTTGCGTGATCGGAATCAACGTTTGGCCCGGCGCAGTGACGAGATCGGAATGCGGGGAAGTCGTCGAATCAAGTAAGGCAACGCGTGGAGTTTCGAATCAGAGCCGGCGCTTTCGGGGATCCTTCGGGAAGCCGTGCCGCCAAGCTGTCGGTAGATGTCACCGTCCCGGCCGGGCATCAGTCGATGTTAAAAGTGAATGGCCTTCGCTTTTTATATAATCTTCAGCACGCCATCAAGGTTCTAGTTCATCAAGGTCCTCCATTACACTATTCCGTAAACGATCCATTCAATACTCCGATTAATCATCCACACCTGATCCATCCATCATGGCGCCCTCTCTCCACCCCCTCATCGACAACGGCCTCACCAAGGGCGACCCCAACTTCGCTGGAGGCAAGCTCCGCTGCCTTTGCAAGACCAACCCCGTCGAGGTCACTCTCGGCGGCAATGTCGCTCACAACCACGCCTGCGGATGCTCCAAGTGCTGGAAGCCCGAGGGTGCCCTCTTTTCCGTCGTTGGTGTTATTTCCAGAGACCAGCTCAAGGTGACAGCCAACGAGAACAAGCTGCACGTCGTCGACCCCTCCGCAGTCATCCTGCGTAACGCATGCAAGGAGTGCGGGGTACACCTGTACGGACGAATTGAAAAGGACCACCCCTTCAAGGGTCTGGACTTTGTCCACGCCGAGCTGTCAGACTCCAAGGGCTGGCAGGAGCCGCAGTTTGCCGCTTTCGTTTCGTCCATTATAGAGCAGGGATTCCACCCCAAGGGCATCGATGAGGTTCGCCAGAAGTTCAAGTCTGTTGGACTTGAGACATACGACACCCTCTCTCCTCCTCTGATGGACCTCATTGCTACCTGGACTGGCCAGCAGTCTGGTCGCCTTCCGGCCAAGTTGTAAATAAGACATTTGTTATGGGATTATGGACATCGGCTGTGTCGGCAAAAGCTGCTCGGGGTTTACTGAGCATTTGGATGAGTTGGATGTAAAATAGGATTAGCTTGGCCGCCCAAGACTGTACCAACCCAAATAAATCTGACTTTGTGGCATCTACACGCTGTAGCTTGGTGCTCTGTTCAACCAACGGAGTGAACTCGAGTAGCTTGAGCAGTGATTTGAACTGCGACGTTTCAATCCCCAATCTCCGTGCCGTGGAAGGCGATCTCTCTTAAAGCCTGCGTCCTGATGATGGAATGATGTGTCAAGTGGCACAATTCGTAAAGTTGAGTTGCGCCGTTCAGTACCTGCTTTCGTTCCTTTTTCCTCCCGTTTGTGCCCATGTTATGTTTCCGCAGGTAAGGTAGATTGGCATCTTCACGATCGAGCGATGAAGCATCATACTCAGCCAACATGCACACTTACATGTGTATAAATGACCTACCTTACCAGCATCCAAGCTTCGAGATAAGCTGCGCTTCTAGGGTAGAGAATAAGTAATAACTGAAAATTCGACTATCTCCGAAACTTAACCAATGTCAAGTCGTACTTTTAACTCGAATATTCATGCCCTGTTGGAGAAAATGAAGTTACTGGGCTTCTATTCTTGCTGCAAGCTGCAGGCTGCAGGCTGTAGTAAGCAAAGACAAACACACCATACATGCGTGTTGGGACGATGGCTTTATCATTGCGAAAACTTCCTACATTGTCGTAAGAGTGAAGAAAGTCATCGTCTGATTCAACAATCCTACCTCATTTTAGTGTCCATCTTTTATACTCTTACGAGTTTTGTATGTTCGCGAATTAGCCGCTTGATTTCTCGCTCAACAGAATTGTGGTTCACAGCCCGTGCTTTCATGGCAATCAATTCATCAAGGAAGCCTTCCGGACTAACATGACGTGACGTAAACCCATTCTTTGAGAGGGATCTGAGCGTCTCAGAGCGTACGTGTGTCTTCACCTCAACTACAGGACTGGTTCGCATTAGACCCGTCAATGCCAGTCTCCAGCGTACATTGATCTTCAAATCCATTGAAGCTGATCACTTCCAGAGTAAAATTGCCTCAGCTTCGGCAGCGTGTAGAGCCATACCGGATCCGGTACTTCGGAATGTGGGCAGGGTTCACGACTCGGAGCCCCGGCGCGGATCGGAGGCCAGGAAGCTACTCATGAGGTTCCTCGGTTGCGTAGGTCGGTCGAAGACTCGGCATCAGGGCCGCCGACGCGGAATGCCATTCTGGTTGATTGCTACCTAACATGAAAATCGAACTCTTGCTTCAGCTTTGCTGTGCGGCCGGTTGGCCGGCGGTTTTCCTCAATCGGCGAGGGCAACCGACACTTAAATGTCTAGAAACCGCCGTCAAACTCAACTTCAGCTGGCGCTAGATCACCATGGAACACGATTGGTCTGGATTCTCATGCTGCCTTGTCAGTCGAGTTCTTGGCAACGCGCCGTTGGGACTTCGGGTCTCGGAAGAAACTCGTTCCCAACGAACAGACTCTCGGTACCCCCGGCTACCACCACAGTTAGGCCTTGGCTTCCATAAACGACAAGTCATGTCCGGCCTCGAACAAAAGAGAAGACGATGAAAGACCCAGTTGAAGGACTGCTAGATTGCGCATAAATGAATCAGGGTTCGCAACGGACCCGTCGCTGAGAGGGGCCCCAAAACTTTAGTCTCTCTCGGTTGCAAGGGTTGCGGAGTGGTGAGCAAGGGTCTTTGGAAGTAATACCGTGCGCGGAAAGGATCGACATAAGGCAATTTTGACAATCACGCAGCGATTTTAGACCTAGCCCAGCCGCTTCTAGCGCTGAAGAGAACGGTACTGGCAGCGAATTGCGTCTGGGGTCTGGGGTCGAGAGTCGATGAAGTTGAAGTTAAGCTTGTTGGCTCGGTACGCGAACCAACGACGATGATGCTTGGGGTAAGGCGACTAACAACCGCCGTTGGCTTTGGTCTGGTTGACGGGAATGCCTAAAATTGCAATTAACCTTCTAGAAGAACTTGGGGTCTTTTTTTCGACGGATTCTGGGATGCTCCTTCGGTTGCAGTCCATCCGCTATCGTCCCTTGCGTTGCCCAGGCGCGCCATCTTCTTGGCCGGACCAGGCGCTCTAAGCGGCTTGGCAGACAAGGAACAAGTCTGCAACCCCTGAGGGAAAAATGCGACGCACGACATGAAGAAAAGTTCCCTGGCGCTGGTACACCCGAATGTCGGAGCTTGCAGAATGCATCTGATCTTTCATTGAAAGCACGATATCTGATCCAGTGCTTTGGAACTTGCCATTTAGGGCAGATATAGCTTCAATGTCGATACTACGCACCGACCCGCGGCGACAGCCTCAAATGGTGCAGACGTCAAAACACGAGTGGCCCGTCAACCCGTCTGACTTGCCGTGCCGCTCACGGCAGTCAACTCTACTCTATATTAGCGTGGGTCGTGGGGGCTATCTGCGTTCTGGCATTTCTCCCTCCGGGACTTCAAATGTCCTGAGAAGCAAGGATCTGGATACAGGCTAGACTCAACTCCAACCTGGCTCCCGGTTTCTCCTCAGGTCTCCGCTAGTGCCTTGGAGTTTGAGCTCTCGTTCGCCCGCTTGTGTTGAAGGAAGCTCTCGAAACCAATGATATTCCCAGTTGACGGCGGAGGATCGTTGGGCCTAGTCGAAAGGAAACGGCCCCCTTTCCTCGCCTCGCTCAGCGTCCCCCCTTGGAACACGAGAGGAATCAGGATCACGCCGTCCGCACCCCAGAAGATGCAGAAAACTCTACTCTAGTAGTGCGGATATCTCCAGCAGTTATCTTCTAGAGCCTGTCAAGCTTATTTTCCCGTGTATCATGTTGAGCAGAATATAGTTCGATTCCTTCGTTTAGCGGCTCGCCTCCTCGGGAAGAGGAGGGGCTACCGTGGCGACATCGTGGATCTCTCACAGGGAGATAATGAAAAGAAGATCTACATAAAGAAAGGGCATGCCTACTTGCCCATTACGACCCTTCGGTCTGACCGCTCTTCTGCTGCTCCGGATCGACTTTGGGTCTGCTCGAGTGCGACTTCTTGGCCCTTGCCCACTCAGATCGAGACCCAGACCCAGCTCCTTGGAACTGGACGCAAGCAACGCACGACTCGCAGTCAAAGCTTCGCCTTGGGGGCCGATCTCTCCCTTCTTTTTTATCCACGGCCAGCCCCGTGCAAGGCTGGGCATTTCCCTCGCGATCCATCCGACCTCGATTTCGAACATGGAGTTCGCAACCCTAGTTGCTCGGCGTCCCGAGCATGTCGACGTCTTGACGATCCCAACACCGCCTCATCAGGCGACGGCCATCTTCATCACGTTCTTCTTCCCGGCTGTGTCGGTTCTCATCTTCGCGGCACGAACGTACAGCAGACTTACGACGCGACAATGGGGTATCGGTATGTTGTGTAGACTTTGTCAGAAGTGAGGAGTGCAAGCATGCTGACGCGATTTTAGACGATTGGCTTTGCGGCATGGCAGTGGTATGCAGATCACCATGAACTTCAACATCTGGCTAGAAAAGGGACCTAACAATGTGGCCGCAGCTATGTGCAGTGTGCATGACGCCGCCATTCTTCATGTGTAAGTTGGTCCCAAGTCTCTACCATTTGATACGCATTGTCCAATAGAAACCGTATGCTGACCACCGGCTTTCAGACCTCAAGCTGATGTACTTTGGATACAGAGCCGTTGATGTACCCGCGACCTTGGATACTCGCCCAGCGATGTGGTGGTTCTTCATGATGCAAATGTTCTACAATCCAGTCCTGGCGTTCGTGAGAGCGTCGGTTCTGGTTTTCCTTCTGCGTCTTGGTGGACAGAAGCCTGGCGTCAGATGGACAATCCACGGGCTCAACCTCGTCAATGGCTCCATGGCCGTAGCCATCTTCCTCGTCGCCCTACTCCAATGCTTGCCGATCGAAGCCAACTGGGAGCCCACCATCAGAGCGTCAGCACAATGCGTCAGCAACTCTTTCCACGTAACAATCTCCTGCCTCAACGTGTTGATGGATATCCTGGTGTTGATCCTTCCGTTTTGGATCTTCTTGGGCTTGAAAATGCCGATGGGTGCCAAGATTGCCGTTATCTGCGTCTTTCTCGTTGGTGCTGTGTAAGTCAACCATGCCCCTTTTCAGCCGGGTGCCCTTCCAAGTATGTCAAAGCTTCAAGTTACTAACGATGACTCAATAGTGTAACCGTCATTGCCATCATACGTCTAGTCCTGATCTACAGACTATTCTACGTACCGCCCGACCCGAATAAAGATCCCTTCTACGATATCGGTGTTACCTACAGCGTCGTCGAAGTCAACCTAGCAATCATCTCCGCGTGCGCCCCAGCACTCCGACCCATGTTCCGCAAGTGGTGGCCCAAGCTGTTCGGCGGTATCTCTTCCGGAAAGACCAGCGCTCTCAAATACTACGGCAACTCTTCCCGGCCCCGCAACACCGCCCGAGACAACGACAACATCACTCTCAAAGACATGCGCATGACGCGATCGCAGCATCATACCGAGATTCGCAGCACCTCTCCCTCCGGATCCGAAGAGGAAATCATGACATACAACGGCATCATCCGCACAACCAACGTCAACTTGACATACGAATCAAATCCTAACGTTGGAGACGATGCTCGTTCATCGACGGATTTCAAGATGGGCGAGAAGGCCCAAAGCACCAGAGGTCCTGTTTCTTGAAGAGAGGATATAGATGTATGATGAATACCCAAGAGCCGGAGTTCAAGTAGGAAGCGTCGGTTTCTTTTGTTTTAGTAGCAAGATATCCAACCCCTTGGAGACATGTTCTCATAATGTTTCAACATTTACGTTTACTCGATGCAACCTTTGCTTATGTGCATGTAGAACCATATTACTATCCAAAGATTCACTGATCATCCCGGACAGTAATACATACTCAACTTCGATACAGATTGTCCTGTGAGGACTTTGCTGTGAGGTTCACGAACAAAATATTCATCATAACCCCTGAGTTCAACTCCCTCTTTTCCTCCAACCACTTCTTTGAGGGTTGGTTTTCGGCATTGATATGTCAGCTTTGTTGTTTTTCTTTGGTAGAGTTCTTTCCCAACGAATTGTCTGCTCACTCCGCGGTTCTCGCTATGTTAACCACCTTTAAGGACTTGACGACTAAGCATGAGCTTGCTTAGTCGCGTTGCAATGCCCTTACACCCATCTTCTCAGCATCCCTGAAGGACCAAACCAGGAACGAAACCAGTCACAACAGGCGGGTACAGTCTTCAGAGAAGCTCTTTCCTTCTTGATTTGTTTCCTACTGGTTTTGTTTTGCCTCCTTCGCTTGTTTCGGCCTCGACGCGCCCCCTTCGCGTCAGCCTGCCCACAGTCTTTTTTCCTGTACTACGCAAGTCGACAATCTCGCGAGTTTCCTCCTCTCATCACCATCGCAGAGCCTACTTCGTCCATTCGCGACCCTCTTTTCCACTCTTTCCTCGCTCACCGGTCATCTCTCGAAGGCTGCAAGCGTTTCAAACTGTTTGAACGCCGTTACTCTCATTTCTGTCCTGCTCCTGGTCGATACTGAAATTTTCAATCACTACGCCCTCTTCCTCCTTTCGCTCTCTAGGTTGCCAAGCTTCACAATGGCTCCCTCGCGCAAGATCGATTTCAAGTTCCGCCGCGGCATCATCCCGTTCTCTGTCCACTTCCGCCCTGTTATCTCCCCTACAACCGGCACCACCATGTCATCTGCGGCCTCCCAGAACCTCTCGGTCAATGCCTTGGATGAAGGACCAGGCTTGATGGACATGCCTGTCGAGATTGTGCTCGAGGTCATCAAGATGTGCCACAAGAACAGAGACAACGGATCCGACCCCTTCGCCCCTGGCAAGCACCGCAACACCACTCTGGAGCTGTCCATGACTTGCAGCGCTCTTCGGGAAATCTGTATTCCCTTCCTCTTCCGAAAGGTCAGAATCTACCGCGCTGAATACCGCGCTATTCAGCCTCTCAAGGCGATGCTGCTCAATGACAGGATCCAGAGGGCTATCCGGTGAGTAATCCCCAAAATCCTTTCAACAACGGGGCTGTCGTCGGAAGAAGAAATTCAACTAATAAACCTACTCAGCTATTGTAAGATCACTATCCACCCGGGACGCGAAGCTCCGAACGTCTCCATTCTCGCCATGGCACTCTGCCAGGCTTTGGATTCAATGGTCAACGTCCAGGAGCTTGTCCTCGATCTTCCCAGCCAGGAGACCCTGGTCACGCACTTGCGTAGCTTCATTGAGCACAGCATGCTCCAGCTCCCTGATGTCAAGAAGGCGTCCTTCGCCCGCAGCTCGGACCTCCCCGAGCACGCGGTTCGCGTATTCCCGAGTCTGCAAGTGCTCAACGTCGGCTTGAGTGATCGTCCTATTCAGTCACTTGGACGCTGCTTCAAGACAGCCAGCCGTCTCCGTGAGGTGGAGATTCGCAAAATCGATTGGACCCCCAAGACCCTCCAATCCCTCATTGCCATGCTCGGCGGCCTTCCAAAGTTGGAGTCTCTTGTCATTATGGGATCGCTGAGGAATGTGAGAGTCTCCGTGAGTTGCCAACTGCCAATTCCCATTTCAATCTGGTCAATCACTGATTATGCCTGTATTCAGGAACTCGTCTCCAGGTTCTCGCCATTGGAGCAGCTGCGACACCTCACGTTGACCGCAGAGCAGCAGATCTCCCGAGACGTTGATGACAATGGTGAGGTCAACTGGGACTTTGTCGAGAGCCTCCTTCACAGCCACCAGTACAACGAAGACCTCCCCGCCAATGCCCTGGCTATCTTCAAGGCCTGCCCCAGCTTGCAGTCCGTGTGCCTCGTTCGGGACTTCACTGCTCGCCACTTCGTCCCCGTCATTGAGGAGGACGATGAGATTGTCGACGTCAAGCTTGAGGGACGGTACAACCGTAGCTCCGGCAGCGGCTACTGGAACCGCCATGGCCTGATAGTCAACGATCTGGCTCTCGCTTGATCGAGGAAACTGGTTTCGCAAGATGATTGAGTCTCAGAAGGCATCTTTTACTATGGCTTGAGTAACCACTCGAAGGAAATGTCTCTCAACGAATTGCAACGACTTCGGATGGAGTTTACGGGGGGCGAATACGAGAATGGTGGCCTCGGCATCAACAACCATCGGGACAGGTTCTTGGCTCCCGGGCTTTTGGACTAGTCCAGCTGGATGTTCGAGCTGGGAGCCGACCATTTTAGGATGTGATTTGCTCTTGGGAGGTCTTTCTCTTTGTTATGTGTCACAAGACCTCGGATTGAGGCACAATTCCCAGTACATGTACAAGTCTCTGTGCCCTGGATAAGGGTTTGTTGGTTTACGATTAGGTACTGGATGAGCAATGGAGACGGAACTTTAGCTACCTATTTCGGCTTCTGTCCATGTCCCTCAACTGACACGCAAAGGACTAAAGTTAGGCTAACACGTTGACAAGGACATCTCCCGCCTGCCATCTCCTGATGTTGTCTACCTGCTGCTGATACCAGGCGTTCAACGTCTCCTCAACCACGTATCCCATGTGAGGAGTCAAGAGCACCTTACTGCGTCCATCCTGGCCCCATTCCGTCGTCCTCCACTCGCTATCCGTGGGCAAGGGCTCGAGGTTGAAGACGTCTAGCGCGCAGCCGCGGATACCGCCCTTCTTCAACGTCTCGAGCAAGTCGTTCTCAACCACGAGTGGTCCTCGGGAAGTGTTGATGAACAGCGCCGTCTTCTTCATCTTCGACAAATCGTTCGCGTTGACCAGCCCGCGAGAGCGATCCGAGAGCACCAAGTGCACGCTGATAACGTCGGCGGTGCTGAATAGCTCCTCTCGACTGACGACCTTGAAGGTCTTCTCTCCATCGGGTCCCTCGACAGGCAGGCCTGCGCTCGTGGCCTTCTCATCCGCGGCCTCCTGCGTGAGATTCGTGCTCCAGGCGATGATCTTCATACCAAAGGCGAGGTGCATGATCTTCGCCGTCGAGACGCCTAGACGGCCGAGGCCGAGGACACCGAAGGTCTTGCCGGTCAACCCCATCGCGAGGTCGGTCTGCCATAGACCAGACTTGACCGCAACGTCGGACGAGGCGATGTTGCGTGCCAGGGAGAGGATGAGGGTGACGCAGTGCTCGGTCGTGGAGTTGGTGCCGACTTGCTTGCCGGTGGCCTTGTCGGCGGAGCCGGCGACGGGAATGCCACGGTCCTTGAAGGCTGGGAGGTCAAGGCTGTTGTTGCGCAGGCCGGTGGTGAGAAGTAGCTTGAGATTTGGGAGGCGTGAGATGAGGTCCTTGGGGAAAGGGGTTCGCTCTCTCATTGTGCCTAGCTGATGTTAGTCTTCCATGCTCATGCTCTTTCATGTCAAGGGAAGCAGTTGAGGGATAATCTCACAAATGACATCAAACGGCTCCAGTCTCGAGACCAAAGCATCCTTAACGTACTCGGGAGTCTCTGGGTGGTTGTAAGGCAGGAGGGTGTCCTTGAACGTGGTGACGTCGAAGAGCGACTTGTCGAGCTTGCTGAAGTGGGGTTCGGAGACGCCTTGGTAGTCGTCGAGGACAGCGACTTTGAGCTGGGTAACCTGAACCATGGTTGCGAGGTTTCTAAATGACGCGTGGTATGAATTTCTGATTGAAAGATTCGTGATACTCGGTGGTTCCGGGCTTGAGAATGCTCGGGGTGAGGTGATCACGGAGGGCTGGGATTGCGGGGTTGTCAGGCAACTGAGGCGAGATCGGAGACGGAAGAGCCTCATGCGAGAATGATGGGACTTGAATATGAAGCTGAGCGTATTGTCACTTGATCAGTTTGAACAGCCTGAAAGGCGATGTTTATTTCGAAAATATGTTGTATGTGAGAACTATGATGACTCAATTCGGCATCTTGAAGTCGGCACGGTGCTCGGTAATAGCAGTTCCGATTAATCAGCGACGGGAGAATGATGTGCATGCAGCCCTATTTCCCCAACGATGGCACTTCAGAGCGAGAGGGATCTCGTCAATGTTGAAGCAGACCGCCGGGTAAAAACTAAGCCGGCTGTTTCTCTTGACCCGGATCGGAGTCACGGAGACCTAAAAGCCTTCCGACGCCACATCGCTGACCGCACGCCGGTAGCTCTTCCGATGTGAAGAGCGGCAGAGACCGACTCGGTGCCGATGACACCGACCGGGCTGGCAGACTTGGGTTCTCACTGCCTACTCAACACTGCCCGCGCACTCCTTTCTGGTGCGGCAATGTGGTTCGACGCAGCTCAAGGCGGATGGCGTCCACAAAGGTTGGCTTCCCCTCCTCGGCACTTCGTTGGGGCCGAATTGATTGACCAATCAACACCATTTGTAACAGCAGGGATGTCACGGTTGATGTTGGTGATTCTGATGACTGATGTGTGCTTTCTAATCGCCCTTTTTTCCCCCAGGATGAACAGGTTACGCGGTGCGCACACGTACGCCCGCGTTCTTCCACCCACATCCCTGGCCCCCAATCTCCAGTCCCTCTCTGAGGGTCAGGCCAGGCCACTCCACGAGCTCTGGTGACACGCCGTCTCTCTTCACCAGCCCAGGAACACCCATGATGCTGACGATGGAGTTGAGATGGAGATTGCCCGGAGAACGGTGTGGAGTTTCACAGCTGCGGGCAACCAGAGAACAACAAAAACAGCAGACCGGAGGACCGCGCCTAGCCCGTCTGGTTGAGGCGGCCGTTGACCGCTGGTGGCCGTTTTTTCTGCTCAAATTTGGGATTGACTCGGTCGAGACACAAATTGTGGGAATACTCTCTTGCGCGACGGAGTTTTCCTCATCCAATCGGCAGAGCGTTCAATGACGCAATTCTTTGGCAAGGCGCTAAAGAGAAAATGTTTGTAAAAATTCATTAATCTTTCCTGCGTTTGCGGTGTGAATGGGCAGATATTCGGTGAAAAACAGTCATTCATTCAGATTCAGATCGTGGGCCGCAAACTCGCCCTCACACGTCGAACGGGGGGACTCACACAGGTGATACGCAGTTGTCACTGCCACCTGACAGTTGGACTCATTACTGGATTGTGCCCAGATGCCGAATATGAGGAATCCCGCAGAAGTTCCTCGCCAAGTGCAGAGCAAGACTTCCGCCTCCCCAAGTCGGTAAATCGGTTCGCTGCTGCCAAGCACTCTAATCGTTCCATGACAAATGATTTCTCTCTGGTAGGCTGTTGGGAATCCTCGCCTCTCCAAAAGATCCATGCACTAGATCCTCTTACCTGAGTTCCCGGCTGTCCAGTTTCCTTTACGAGTATCCCAAGCCCGGGTGGCCGGTTCGATGTCTTGGAACGTAGGTCTGGCTCATCACGATCACCGAGCATTCGCCGTATCAAACACCCAGAAAGCTGGGCAATCGCACTGAATGTCACCTCAACATGGCGAATGCAAATCGGGATTTCCTCGAAGCCTTGCCAAAGCTGGGGAAGCTCGACACGGTGTTGCTTGCCTTACAAGCCCAGGGTCTCGTTCTTCCGCTCATCCCCCGCCGATCAGGCTACAGTAAATGTAACGTGCTGTTGACATGATAAGCTTTCTCAAGTGGTTTTCGGGCGCCCTTTCCGAGCCTCTGCTCTCGGCGCTGCCGTGTGGTCTTGGAAATGTCTTGTATCTCTAGAGGCCGCTGCACCAGGCGTCCATCCCGCCACGGCGTCGCCTTGACTCGTGGTTGCGTGCTTTCAGCGCTCCTCTTCATTCGAAGGCAGTGAGAGGCTATCAGTGTCTCCCGCTAGGGCAGAGACTCGGCGAAACCAAGTCAAGAACAGCCAAGACGGCGGGAAACGACAGGGCAGGCAAGACAAGACAGGGCAAGATAGGCAGACGTCCCGATAGACTCGTTGCCATGTCCACTGAAAGGGCCGTGTTCGCAAAGCTGCTCGGGGGCACGCGGAGAGTTTCAGAGGACCCAGGTACTTGTTGGAGCGCTCCCCGGACGCCACCTGCATCGTGCTAGGCGGTGGGCTAGACAGGGGCACAGGGGCCTACCACCGTCCCGCAAGTGCGCCATCTCCATCATTTCGCAGGCGTTCGTCCCAATAAACGGTGGTGGCCGTACACCCTCTGAAGTTTGGCTGTTTGCTGGTTGTCTTGATGTCGATTATATCGATGTTTACATACGATTATCGATTTGTGAAGAGAAGATCAGAAGTGATGGCCTTGAAAGAGGAACTGGTACGTATATCACTGTAGCATCAAGCATCACATCAGTTCATGAATCCGTCGCAACTTGATTCCTCATGTCTGCAGATTGTATAGGCTTACTATTATGCCTTCCTTCAATGATAAGCTGCTCGAATCACATGTCTCTTTCAGGCTTCGGCCAAGAAGTCTGATACGAGAAATCATGTTTTCTCGTTCGCTTCACGCTGCCACCCAACTCGACCGCCGTACATGTGCATCTCCTAACTTATCAAGATGGATTATTGAGTGCCAGAAACCGGGCGTACATGTAGGCTCTCAGCGGCAACATCCCGCGTCCAACAGTCCCTGGGGTGGTGTGGCCATGTGCTGGCGCCACTATGGATCTGACAATCTGTCAGTTCAGTTTGTACATCCCACCCGGCGACGGGCTTCTCCTCTGGTCTGTGTACCGCGGCACGCCCACTGACAGTTGACACGCGACACTGAGACGGGCTCTGATTGCGTGGGGTTTGGGGTACTCCCAGCCTCCAGGGTATGTTCGAACTTTTGCTCGATGCCAATGCCTCGGCGGGCACTAACGCTGCGCCAACAGCAACATAAGCGATGAGGCGAAGCTTGCCGGCTGGGAACATGCCCTCACTGGCGTCTTGGCTTTGGACGAAAGCGAGCGCGACGGGGGGCACTTTTGAAGAGCCATTCGAGACTTGGAAAAGTGAACATGAAGCCAAGGCCGTATTCCTTATGAATCCTCTACCACCTTTCGTTTTGGTCCCTGAGCCCCATATCTTTCCGTCTATCTAGCCCGCCGCCCAGGAATCTGGCACGGTTTGACTAACAGAAAGGGAGCTTCTGCAAGATAGATATCTGTTAAGACCACTAATACCTGACACTGAAGCGCTAACGCAAGGTGAGACCGGGCACTCCCACATTCCCAAAGACCCCCCCTGAGACTACTGCACAAATTTCGGCGGCATTCAGTGGAGCACAACATGATGTACGATACGAAGAGCCAATCCGAGTCGGCCATCTCTCCGAAGAGAAGGGATCCAAAAGGCCCTCTGGATGGGGCCAGGGCCTGTACCAAGAACTGCAGACAAAAATCCCCCGGGGTGCTGCTGGCCGCGGGCTCGCTGGACTGGGAATAGCCTCCTCAATCGGAACCAACCAGAAGACCCCCCAGGATTAGACCGTGGGCCGCAGGGACATTAAGCTCATGGGCCACCGAAACGGCTCTTATCGTTTGGGAAGGTCGCCGGGGTTTAGTGGCACGGCAGACACAGGCAAACCTAGCTGGTAGTCCGTCCTGAGTCTGTCTGTTGTTGATGCTGGGGATACTTTGTAGGCGCATCTCTGAGCTGCCTACGCGTCTGCCTACGAGTGCAACTTGCAGAGGCTATCTTAATAAGGGACAAGCGCGAAGAACAGCAAACAGTTGGTGTGAGATGTTTCTTCGAGAGACTGACGGCAAGGTGGTAGCTATGACAGCGTCATTCAGCGGCAATCCTCGGCCCTGAATGCGTCTTGCCTCAATCTTCGGCTCTCATCTTCTCGTTGTAAACGGATGCGGACACTTTCCCCTCACTTAGCTGCCCAACTGAATATTGAGCCAAGGCCGGTTACACCCATTCGCCTTACCATAGAACGACGACCTCCTTCCTTTCTCTGTCATAACTTTATCTTGGCGAAACAGAACCGTATCATCGACGGGCGCGACAATGGGGGAACTTCAACACCACCAACCGCTCTTAGCCCTTCGCTACTGCTGTGCCGTCCATGAACAGAACGGAGGTGTAATATACGACCAATCCTTCCTGTGGCCAGCCAGCAAATCATGGACGCGGTGTGGCACTCACTCTCTCGGCTATCAGCAAGCCACCCTCCATGATCCGCCTCCCGCCCATCGTGCAGGCCAAACTTCTTCTCGAAGGCGCGCCAGAAGCTGGTCGTGCAGCAAGGCAGGAATCACAGCTGACGGGCGCACTTCCTCCCGCGCCATCTCTGAGAGTCTTGTTGGCACGTTGGACGCACCACTTCCCCTACGAGTTAGACGGACAAGAAGAAGAGAAGAAGAGAAAAAAGCAGCCGAAGCCACCAACGGGCGCCTCCCGCCAGCACCAAAACAGCAGAAAGCCCGGGGAGCGCGCCAATGACGGCTCACCAGGCTACGAGTGGCGTCGATGCCAAGGTCGATCAACGTTGCTGCCAAGAGGCTCGGCGGTCGCATTTTACGGTCCAACCTTTCTCGCAGGCTTTTTCAGCCCTCTCCCACCACAGAGGAAGACCGACAGGACAGTCGATAGTGATACGATGCTGCTGTTGATGCTGATATGCTCCAGCAAGCTGAGTTGCTGAGCTGCTCAGTCTGGCTGTGTGACCCGAACCACGAATCACGAATCATGTTGTCCCGTTGAGTCTACTGTCTCATAGCTGAGCCCTGATTCTCTCCCCCAGACAACAACGCCGCCGCCTATCTATTACCCCCGATCCTCGACCTGCCTAATCGGGCCATTTGTCCTGGAGCCCATCGTGGCCCATCAGGTCTATGATCCATCCACGGCCCATCATTTCCTCCCTCTGTCCACATTTCCATGACTTCTGTCTCGGTCCAGCCTGGTCTTGGGCCGCGGACTCTCACCTGTTGGATCGCTCCGTCCTCATCCTGCAAGCGCCTTGCCCGCCCATCTCCGACGACTGCTGAGCGAACGACTCGGACACTGGGTTACTGTTGGTGGTTGGTCGATGGTGCCCTGTCCAACCCCAGACCCCTCGCGGTCCCCGGCGCTGTAACCATCCTCATCGCCCGTACAGAGGTCGATGTCGTGTGTCTTGCGATGTGATCGTCCGCCTACAGTGTCGTATGTACTCAAGCAAGGCGTGGGTGCCCTTTGCCTCCCGTCCCGTGGCGACGGTATGCGCGAGATGGGCGGCCCACGCCCACGCACGACCATCTCTCCCATCCCACAGGAACCTTGCAGAGTTCATGTTGTTGTTGAACCACCCCCGTGAGTTGTGTTGCCATCCCATGCCATCCTTGCTAACTCCCTCCGCGCTAGACGAGTCCATGTCCTTGACACCCCCCGGCTCTCTTCCCCTTCACCCCCAGTCCACGCTTCCACCCTTCCACACGCTAGCCATCCCGCCCATGTCCCATGTCTCTATCTGCGGATACCTACCGGCTGCCGAATGCAGCTGTGATGCGACCTGCCATTATCGCCGCTGGGAAATATATAACATATCCCTTGAGACGCCCTCCCAGACGATAGCCTTCCCCTCCCCTTCTCTTCTTGCGACCAGCAGCCCTTCAACTACGGCCAACAGGACCTCTACCTGTCAATTGCTGTCGAAAAGACTCGTTAACTCGTGTCTTTCTCGCATATCGTTAATCGGGATTTCCTGTCTTCGTTGTCGATCTTCAACCCAATCGCCCACCAGGAACACAGCTCCCGCAAACTCATCATGAGTAACCTTGGAGGACTCCAGGACGATGTCCTGGCCAAGGCCCACGTCCCCGCGGCCACCGTCCAGGGCACCGAGAGGGAGATCCAGGCCGGCCGCGGCTCTTTCGACGTGACCGCCGCCGCCGCCCCCGTGACCGAGTACGCCTACGACTCCAAGTCCGACGACGAGTACCCGGACAAGCCCACCGAGGAGGAGCTTCACACCCTCCGCCGTGTCTCCGGACCTATCAAGTGGAGCATGTACACCATCGCCTTCGCCGAGCTTTGCGAGCGTTTCTCCTACTACGGATCTTCCGTTCTGTACACCAACTTCGTCATGCGCCCCATGCCCGCCGGCTCCAGGACCGGTGCCACATACAGCGACGATGACCGCGTTCCCGGTGCTCTGAACATGGGTCAGAGAGCCTCCCAGGGTGTCTCTCTGGTCAACATGTTCTGGGCCTACATCACCCCTCTGTTCGGGTAAGTTGTGCTTGTAATGCAGAAAACACGCGAGAACAAATAGCTAACTTTCTCAGCGCCTGGTTGGCCGATGCCAAGTTTGGTCGCTACGTGGTCATCCACATCGCCATCGTCGTCTCTACCCTCGCCCACGTTATTCTGACCGTTGCCGCCGCTCCCTCCGTGCTCGACAAGGGCAAGACCGCCTTCGCCCCCTTCTTCATCGGCCTCTTCACCCTCTGCACCGGAACTGGTCTCTTCAAGGCCAACATTTCCCCTCTTCTCGCTGAGCAGAACCCTGACAGCCGCATGCGCGTCGTTGTCCAGAACGGCGAGCGTGTGATTGTTGACCCCGCCGTCACCAACACCCGTGTCTTCCTGTGGTTCTACTTCTGCATCAACGTCGGTGCCGTCTCCGGACAGGTCTCCATGGTCTTCGTCGAGAAGTACCACAGCTTCTGGCTGGCGTTCTTGCTGCCCACCATCCTCTTCCTCATCTGCCCTGTTGTTCTCTGGTCCAACAAGAAGAAGTACCACCTTACTCCCCCCACCGGCTCTGTTCTCGAGAAGTTCCTGAAGATGACCAACTTCGCCCGCAAGCGCTCCGGCGGTTTCGGCAAGATGAACTGGGACATGGCCAAGCCTAGCAACATCCCCGTCGCTGAGCGCCCCAGCTGGTTGACTTACGACGATGCCTGGGTTGACGAGTGCAGACGTGGTCTCAAGGCCTGCAAGGTCTTCCTCTTCCTGCCCGTCTTCTTCCTCGCCTACAACCAGATGACCAACAACCTGACCTCCCAGGCCGGCTCCATGGTTCTCGGCGGCGCCCCCAACGACGTCATCCAGAACCTGAACCCCCTCTCCATCATCATCATGATTCCCATCCTCGACCATGGAGTCTACCCCTTGTTCCGCAAGATGGGCTTCAACTTCACCCCCATCAAGCGCATGACCACCGGTTTCTTCTTCGCCGCCGCCTCCATGGTCGCCGCCGCCGTCATGCAGCACTACATCTACCAGATGTCCCCCTGCGGCAACCTCGCTACCGTCTGCGAGGAGGGTCCCGCCCAGATCAACGTCTGGGCCCAGTGCCTGCCCTACATCTTCATCGGTCTCGCCGAGATCTTCACCAACGTCACCTCGTACGAGTACGCCTTTTCCAAGGCCCCCGAAAACATGAAGTCTCTCGTCATGTCCGTCAACCTGGCCATGAGCGCCGTCTCCGCCGCCATCGGCCAGGCCTGGACCCCTCTGTCCGAGGACCCTCTCCTGGTCTGGAACTACACCTCCGTCGCCATCATCGCCTTCCTCGGTGGTGTCGCCTTCTGGTTCTGCTTCAAGCACCTCGACAGCGAGGAGGACCACCTCAACCAGCTCAAGAAGACCAAGTTCCTCGGCCAGAACCAGCCCACCGCTGCTGCCCAGGAAGACGCCCACGCTCAGACTGTCGTCAGCGACAAGGTCTAAGAAAAAAGAGAAACGTGTTTCCGATCATGTTCGCCACGTCTCTGGACCAAATGTCTTGGAAAGGGTCGGGGCATGCTTATACCTCATTTGGTTGTAATGATTTCCCGCGTCAAATGATTCCCCCGGTGGTTGGTTTTGACCAGTTGCCAACATCTTAGCTAGACAAAGTGCACATGGTGCATATAATAAAAATATTTATTTTATCAGAACATTTTGAGCGGACTTTGTCTAGGGCATCAGCAGCAGCCATGTGCATGTGCGTCAACGTAAAGCGTTCTCTTCTCTAGGCCCCCCGTCGTGTTCGATCGGCAACAGTCTGCCTCAGTTCCTGTTCCTCTTGTTCTTAGACGTCCAGATGATCATTCACTGTCTGGTCTGCCGCATTTCCTGAACGCCATGGTCCTGTATTAGGCTCTGCACCGCCTTCGCAGACGTAATTGCTTGTTCTCAGGTCGGTCCTGGAATGACTTCAGCAGAACATCTTTTACTTGAATTTCCTGCCCTTTCCAATGAATTCTCCGCAAGTTGTACATTGCATAGTGAAAGGTGCGTTGCTGAGGGTAATAATTCCGAGGAATGTATGTGAAGAAACCTTGCGTTCAGACATTTTGTAAGCGCAATTACTTGCAGATTAGGTTTTGTTATGAGGCTATTCTAAGGCAGCAGCAGCATGCCCATGATAAGGTAAGAATCTGGGGTTAATTTATTCCTCAAGAGTGTGGACGGATACAGCAGTCAGAGTGCCTTATATTATTCAAGGTTCCGGGTACCATGGTAGCTGAAGCTAAGCTTTGGCAGAAGGAAGTTTTTTAATACCTTTTTCACTAAATCTTGCTATTGCTGGAGCTCCGGGTCTTTTCACTACTGGTCATGATTAGCTAGCTGTACGCCAGTGTCTACCTCAGATACGCTCTATGAGCTAAGCTAGTCTCTTTGGGCCAAACTACACTCTGGTAACTAAGTTGGTCTATCTCCTATTATGTGTCATTTTTGTTATCCCTTGTCTTATTCTACTACTGGAGCGCAAAGACCAATCCGGGTTCGGATTGTCTACATGTCTACTTCAAACCACGAGCCACCGTTCTAAGACTGGGCATATCATCTCAGGACTACGTGAGTCTGTTTATTCATAATCTGCGGTGCTGGCTAGTGTTGCCACACTCACGTGCGCATTGACAGGCCCATGTTGATAATGAGTGTCTGGGTTGGGCAGCTAAACAACTTTACAAAACGAATGGCAGCGGATCAACTTTCATGATCGCAGCTTTATTCCAGTACCATTCCTCTCAAATCCGCCATCGATTGTAATAAATTTGGATCCAAATGTCATTATTTAACACTGAATCTTGACAGACCCTTTCCCGCTGAGATCGTAGCATTTGTTGACCGTTCCCAAAGTTTTGGCGTTCCTGAGGCAACTTCGGTCGCTAAAGGAGACCACTGCGAAGCGGACAGAAATGTCAGCATAAGGTCCTAATAGGTAATAATAGGCAGAAGGAGCAGTGCTCTTACGGTGGCAAAGGCCGTTGCGACCCAACATCTTGACTGCGCGGGAACTGTCGGACAATTCGATGCACTCGTTGCGAGTATAAGATCGGGCAGGACCGGGCCCGCCGCAGGTCTTCGTGATGTGCCACTTCAAGGTGACATCGCCGGCACGAGCGGCTTTCTCGTTCTGTGCAAAAGCTGCGGGCACAAAAAGGGCAGAAACTGCGACGGCGGCGGATGCGAAGTTGGAGAAGAGCATGTTGGCAAGTGATGAACTGAGATGTTGAGCGGGTAGTTGTTAATAACTGACGGAGTAATGAGAAAAGCGTAAAGAGTAGAATGAACTGAAGAACAAATTCGAGGTTTGAAGGGAAACTGGCTGGCATTTATAGTCAAATGGAGCCAACGTAAATCTACACGTTCTAGGTGGTTTACTTCTTCCCCACTATTTGAGAACCACGATCTCTGCTTGGCAGACAATCATAGGATGCCTCTACTTCCAAATGGGATCAGGCTTTTCGAGATGTTGCTATGCATTCTTCGAAATCAGTAAAGCAGCAGGTGACTCTTACACAAACGACTACATCGGCAGCAAGGGCTACCATCTCAAGGACCAAGGATATCCAGGAAGTTTCTGCTTCTCGTCTGAGCACATTGTTCCACCATTTTGGCAGATCAGCGTCTGAATTGCGCTTTGAACTGCCAATGAAATCAAGGGGAACTGTGTACGAATCCTTCGTAGTTGTGGCCTGCATGGTACATAATCACGGTACCTAATACTGGTTTCTATGTGGCTATTTGAAGAAGGGGAACAGAACCGGTGTACGTGTATTTGGTGTACCTCAGTTGATTAGAATATCCTTCACAGTTTCGGAAAATGTGTCACAGCTAGGCAATCTACATCATGGCGAATGATATTCAAGAGGCTAGGGTTGTAAGCACTATATGTGTAAGATTACTCCTTTGCCGCTGATCTATACTCGCTATATCTGAAAGCAGTAAGCAACACAGCTTGGATGTATACGAAGACTTAAATGTAGAGGAATGTTTACTGGGACACAAATACGCTTATCGAGCCACGAACACTTTGAGAAACCTACCCATCGAGCTGGAATCCCAGGCATCAACCTCCTCGGAGTGGTCTTGGGTGATCATCCTACAGAGACACATCTTACAATCAGAAATCCGTCAGCCTGAGGCTGAGAGTCTCGCCGTCGTTTCCCCGCGTGTCTCAACTTGGCATCTCATATAAAATCTAACTTGTGAATCAGATTTTACGGGGCGGACCTTCCGGCAGCTTATCCCCAAAGAAACAGAAAAGACAACCACGTCACCAGTGACGGTCTATGCAATTCTTTCCCCGTTTATGGTAAGGTGCCTCTCAAGAAAGACAGATGTGGAGCTGCGTCTTGACGAGTCGGTCTCAGGGCCGGGGCGGCCCGCCTGCTCCTTGCATGTCCGCCCAGCCGCTGGACGCCCGAAGTTAGGGAGAGCATTACAGCCAGGCGCAGGCTTTAGTTAAGGGTCTCAAAACGAATATGCTAGGGCAAATGAGATCACATATGTCTACTCAACAGTGACTGCTGATTTAATTTCCTAACGCGAACTACGCACTTCCCAAACTGATCTGACCGTACTTTTGCTGCATACGGCATGGCCGAACGGTTTTCTCTGCCAAGGGCTTGGTATGTGGCCTTGCCCTTCCAGAGCATTTTAGCAACGGGTGATAGCACACTTGCCACGAATTGGAATGTTCCCGTTCTCAAAAAGCTCATCAATCATGTTGAACAAGTCTTATGCATATGTCGCTTCTTCCTCCGGCCCAAACAGCGCCTTAGTTTCGTCAAATGCTTCTCCTTTCGCCTCAGGTCAAGTCTGATGGGAATGATGTACCTATTTTTGACAACATAGCAGTGTTTAGGACTCTTCTGTCTCCGCGATCACAGTTGAAAACACATTGATCTTAAAATATCCATCTCAATTTAGCGATCCAATACCAAAATCTATTTAGGAGACCTTATTAATAAGTCTCTTAAAAGAACTTTTTAAACCAAATAATGAATACGAAACCTAGCTAACTAATAATCTCCTAACTAACCTTATACATTTTGATATAAGACGTAAAATCCTAGACGTTATGCTTCGACTTAGAATCCTCAAACTCCTGAAAAGGTGCCGGTTATCCGGTTTACAGTTGTTCCCCAGAATACCTAGATTTCCTCGCGGTGTAAGCGCTTTTTTAATTCACTAGCAATCTTTCAAATCTTTTATATCATTAAATGGGATTACTGCGGTTCTATTAGGCTTCCATTCGACTCGTCATATGTGTCTAAATTTCGTCCATTAACGCACACTTCAACAATTAGAATTGTATCAGCTGTGTCTGAGTCTTAAGAACCCCTGATGTTGCCACCATCTTGTTTGATCCTAGGCTATATGCACTGCCTAGGCAAATTTGTCATTGTCATCAAGTAACCAGAGGTCTTGACGAGATTGAAACAGATTCAGATCCACAGCTAACACAGTCAAACTCGGTCAAACGATTGGTAATATGGATGATGAGAATGTTCTCATTGCGAAGGATAGGCGATTGAGGCATTTGAGTGGATCTTCCAAACGAAGGAAATGCGCAAGAAAGGCAGTCTACGATAGCTCGGCTATGCGCGATTATTTCATGGCGCTGGAAATAACCTTTGATAAAGCCTCCGACCTTCGCCATATCAGCAAGCGTCTTTGAACGTTCTGAGTTGCAGTAAATATTTCTCCAGTAGAATGATCGAGACATGGAAAGCACCAAACACCATCGTGCCTGCTTCTAAAAGGCTTTTTGTTGCAACTGCACCAGTGGAGCCTCAGGCTTTTCTTTCACCTTGACAAACAGCTGAATTTACCATGCTGGGGGCACGACAACACCCACCTCATTTGACTAAACACCTCTTCCATCTTCCGACCGATTGAAAATTAGACCAGATTCGCTCGTTTGAGAGCACCTATCAAAAACACCGACCAATCGCGCCGCGACTCTCCCTCAACATGGCTGGATCCCCCACTACTCCGACGGTCATCACGATGGATTCTCCCAGCGCAGACGATGCCAGCAGCAACGACAGAGGCAGCGACAGAGGCGGCGACAGAGGACGACAACAGAGGACGACGACGACAGAAGACGACGACAGAGGTGGCACTGTGATCGAGAAATTCACAGGTTTCGCTACTCTGCCAAGAGAGCTCATTCTCGAGATCGTTCAACTCTGCATCCCAACCTACAGGCCTGACCTCAAACAAGATGTCGCCCAGCTTTCTGCCGTCAACAAGAGCCTTCGGATGATGTGCATTCCAACCCTCTTCACCATTGTGCAGATGCGCACTAACCACCACCGTTTCTCTCGTCTTGTTCGAGGCATTGAAGGCAGTGACGTCCTCAGAGCCATCCAGTGAGTCTCAAGCCTCTCCTTCCACTCGTCTATTGCTCCCTTCAACATGTCTCGAATGGCCCGGAGCGATATCCGTAGACTCCACGGGAAAACACTCCCGAGCGCGGATTCGTGCATACCCCCGCCGTGCCTCTTCGACCGTTGATCGACGTATCGCGAAGATAGAGGGTGGGCGCGGGCAACAGGAAGGGAGTCGCCGGCCCGGAGCAAGGGCGGCGGCAGCGGCAGCAGCCTCTGGATTTTCGCCCCGGGCGTTTCGCTGGACACTGGCTGCAGCGTCTACAGTGTCTGGTATTTGGGTGATTCTAATAATCTGAAACAGTCATCTGAGAATTATTTCTGTCCTGCCTCGCGCTGAGACTTCAGGCAACGCATTACCGTCCCCAGCGTCACCAAGTTCGATCACTTCGCAGAGAGCACGACGCATTTCATTCCTACTGTCTTTACTGGACTGAATGCCCTCCACCTCACTGTGACGATGGGCAAGTCTCCAAAGACGATCCCTGGATTGTCTACCATTGCCTCCAAGCTCAACCTGCACACCCTTAGCCTCTGCAAGTTTGGTTGGCAAGCGAAAGACTTCGACGAGATTTACGACCTCTTTCCAGGTGTTACCAAGCTGATATTGGGGGTCAGATTCAGAAGTTCAAGTTCTCTGTAAGTTCTTCGCTTCGTCTTCGAACTGCACAGCAACTGACAAAGCAAATTCAGACCGTATTACCGGTATTCGAGCGATTTAAGAAGCTTGAGATTCTTGGGCTCACTGATATCTTCGACTTCACCATTGAAGATGTGATGACGAACTTGCTCGACGAAGAGGGCGACTGCGTTTGCGACTGTTGTCTCGGTGACGACCCCTGTAACATCGACACTAACTGTAGTTGTGACGAATGCCACTACAATGACGAGAACTACGAGAGATCTCACGAGATGGCTCAGCATAATCTCTTCATGTCTATGGAAGAGGACCAAGTGGAGAATGCAACCAGTCTCTTCGTGGAGTGTCCTAGACTTGAGACGGTGTACTTCCAGCTCCGCAACGATGACTACTCTACTTGCTACCGTCCTATCAAAGATGACAAGGTCAACGTTGACACTGTCACCATCAATGAGTATGAGGATTGGCCTCAGATCTTCACAGACTTCTACTATTGAAGACAGTGGTGGATTATGTGTGGTCATCGACACTCGGCAGGAAAAGAAGGGGCATGGAATTCAAAATTCAGAGGGCGACGATAGTAACAGCGACGGCGGTGATAATAGCGGCGGCGACGACGACGACGACGGCGGCGACGACGACTGCACCAATAATGAATTGTATGGCGACAGTAAGGTCAGTAGGCGGCCTCTGTTAAGGAAGTACCAAACTGTAGTCTAGTTAGACAGCTCCCGTAAGCAAACTCGCACACATCTAACGAACGCACCTGTTCTTGAATAATGCTAGGAACGCTGTTGGATTTTCTGTATAATTCACGTCCGGGAGTCTTAGGTTGAAGCTAGGATTGCAATGAATGTTGCTCTCCCAGTGATCGGCCGAGACAGGAGCAAGCTCGAGGGACGCGCCTGCCTCTGAAATGGAGGGCTTTGTTGCAACTGCAAGGGTGGGTCCCCACGACGTTCTTTCCCCTTTGACATGGAAGCTCACTTCACCTCTGCCGCAAAGTCTGCCTGAATTTGACCAAACCCTACCTACTTCCACTTCCCATACGCCTGAAAATCAAGAGAAGAATTTGCCCGTTCCATCCCAACCACCTGCCAAACGACAACCGGCTGCGCAACAGAGCGCCTCCATCCGCACCCCTGCTCGGCCACGATCGTGATGGCTGCCGAGGCGAAGTCTCCCACCGCAGGCGCTGCTGAAAGTGGCGCTGTGGCCAGAGGACCAAATCTGCCTCAAGCCGTTCCTACCCCGGCCAAGACCTACCTCGTCACTCTCCCACGAGAGCTCATCCTCGAAATCATCAAGCTCTGCGTACCTCCACGGACGCTCAGAAACATTATCACAGTGAACAGAACCATCACCATTTCACAGCTTTCTCTTGTGGACAAGAGCCTTCGCGAGATGTGCGTTCCGATACTCTTCAGGACCTTGAAGCTGAGCACCACCCATGTCGAACTTCTTGGCCATATTCAAGTTCTCGAGAACAGCCGCATCCTTGAAATCGTTCAGTAGGTTATTGGCACTTCACGAGTCCATCAAAATTTGCACCATCAGTTGGACAGCGCTGATTTCCATTAGACATCTGAGTATAGTTTCAAGCGCCTCAGGAAATGCTACTCCTCCGTGGGAACCGAGCCTGCCTCCTCGTCTAGCAGCACTTTTAGGCCACATACCGAATCTCAAAGACCTGAACCTGGCCCTGCGATATAGAACAGAATCGTTGGCAACTGCCGTCCGCGACGAACTTCTATGGCAGCGCATCATCATTCCGGCCGTCAAGAAGTTCAAATACAACATGCCGGATTCTATGTGGGATTCATTGTTTTCGGTCAGCTTCATTCCGGCAGTTTTCACGGGACTTCGTGCCCTTCATCTTGATCTTGGAATGGTTGCTACTCCGGAGGAAGTACCTGGCCTGTCTACTACCGCACCTAGCCTGAAGCTACACACCCTTAGCCTCCAGAGTGAAATGTGGTTCTCCGAGACTTTCGATCAGATTCACGAGCTGTTTCCAAACATTACAAAGTTGATCATCGGAGGAGAAGTTGGCGATGTCATGATCTCGGTATTAACAGTCACTCCCTCTTTATGCTTTGCCTTCTCCATTCCTTTTATCTTATCGTATCAAAGATCTAGTATGTTCTAGCTGACCGCAGTTAACAATAGGAGTCGATCCCGACGATCAAAAAGTTTCGAAATCTCAGGTTTTTAGCCCTGACTGACCTCATTTCTATTGACGAGGATGATCTGAGAGAGTCCATGCGGGAAGTTCGAGAAGGCTGCCCATGTCCAAATTGTTACCTGACCGACGACATGGATCTTGTTTGTGCGGAGGACGACGAGAGTGAGGGTGTTTGTGGTTGCTTGGAATGCTCCCTCACTGGGGGGCATTATGGTGAAGCCCTTGATTTGGCCCGAGTAGATCACCCTTTGGCAGAGGACCAGAAAGAGAACGTGAGGGGCATCTTTCGAGAATGCCCGAATCTCGGAGTTTTGTACTTCCAGATCACATGGGCTCAGGGCACTCGGTACAGGCCTGTGAGAGACAATACTGGCAGACTCGTCAGCTTCCAGTATAAGGAGGCTGTAGACTGGCCTGGGATTTCCAAAGAGTGGGCAGCGGAAGATGCTTGCTAAGACAGAGATGATCCTGGGATACGAAGTGTAGCAACGCAAAGCGTGCATCATACTTTATCAATCGAATAGCAGCTGCTAGCACAGTGGCTTCCAACATGCTCCGAGATTTGAATTTTCGCTCTTTCATGGAAGTGAGAAGCTTCTCTGTTTGACGTTTGAGATCTTTTCTGAACTGCTGACTTTGTAGTATGTCCGATATCTTATTGCTATCTTAATTGATATCACGCCGCTACAGTCGGCTCCGCGTGTAGAATTTTTTTCTCCCATGGCTTTTCTTTGTTTTTTTCCCTCTCTTGAAGGGGTCTCGGTCTTTGACACGAAGAATGATGTTGTTCTGATCGAGAAAGAGCGAAGGGGCAATCTCAAGGCAGGTGCCTTCCTTCCAAAACTCCAACTGCACGGGCTCGCAGGCTCTCGCACCTTCTCACCTTGAATAAACGAACCTACCTCACTTTCCCTTTCGCATAATATTTCCCACCCAAACCAAATCACTCCTTCCCGTTCTCCAGGAGTTTTCCTTTTTGACACACCCAACCCTCTAACACCCGAAAACCGATCGCTTGCGCAGTAAATCTCTCTCCATGCCTGAGCCGTCCGCGATCCCGATGGACGTCGACAAAGAGTCGCCCGGGATAGGCATCGGCAGCGCCTGTATTGGAGAATCAGACCGATCTCTTGCCATTCCTCCGAAGACCTACCTGGTCACTCTCCCGAGAGAGCTCGTGCTTGAGATCATCAATCACTGCGTCAAAACCGGAGAACACACGCTCCAATAGAAACGCGATGTCATTCAGCTTTCTCTCGTCACCAAGGCCCGACGCGAGTTGTGCGTCCCACTCATCTTTACGACCATGCAGCTTCACACTTCATACCCCAATCTGCTGTCCAAAATCCTGGATATCAATAACGACCGACTTCTTCATGTCGTTCAGTAAGTTTCGGAAACCCCCCACAGCGCTTGCTCTGCATCATGAGAACGGCAAACCGGTGGAATAGCGCTGACGCCATCCAGGCGCCTCGAAATCCGCCTCTACGCCGAAATCCGTCGTGGATGGGTGCCAGAAACGTCTGCTGGCCTCGCGAAACTCCTGAGCTACATGCCCAATGTCAGCGACCTGTGCCTCAGCCTGACCCATGACTATAAATTTGGCATCTCTCTGCAACGTCAGCTTCTCGAGCAGGGCGTCGTGCTGCCGGCTATCAAGAAAGTGCAATACCGTTCCAGCTCATCCCGGTCATCCATTCTGTTTCTCCCAGAAGTCTTCACCGGACTAGATTCGCTCCATCTCAACCTGAGATACGAAGTCTCTCTGTCTACCGTGTTCGGCATGTCCGAAGCCCCATCGTCGCTTAAGCTGAGGGCCATCAGCCTCCAAAAGGAAGGCTGGGTACTCGAAGACGTTTCTGAAATCTACAGTTTCTTCCCGGAAGTCACCAAGCTGATCCTCGGCGGAACTATTGATTATAATCTAAAGCTCTCGGTAAACTTCCCAATTCCACTCCTTTGTTTTCTTTTGTTGTCGTGGTTGTTTTCCCACATTCCAGTCATTCATTCGTTCTTAAGCTGATATAGAGAACCACAGGAGTTTTTCCCAATCTTGAAGCGATTTCGAGGACTCACACTTCTGGCACTTACGGACCTGATCGACCCCCCCGAGTCCCTCGTAAGCGACATTCAAGCGCTTAAGCAAGGGTTCTGCGAGTTCTTACACGACGATGAGGACGACGAACCTGGCTGCATTTTGCCTAGACGCCTATGCCATGCCAATCATTACTTGGAGGCTTGGGAAGACATTCAAGACGAACACGCATTGAAAGAGGACCAGGGAGAGCATTCCGATGAGCTCTTCCGAATTTGTCCGAGTCTTGAGAGCATTTACTTCCTGGACTCAAGTGGCACTCAAGCGCACCGCTTCACACCCGTCAAGGGCATTTCTGGTAATCTTGACAGTGTCCGGGAGGAGAGCTGGGTGCTTTGGCCCACCATTTCCGAGGATGTTGGCTTTTGAACGGTGCCAAGAGATACCAGTATGGAGAGGGGCCTGGAACGAGACATTTGGTGTTGGGAATAGCAACAGAGAAACGTGTGTACTAGTTTGGCAATGGAACAGTGAGTCACAGGTTGCGTTCCTCCTCAATCTGCCTGTTGATTCGAACGTTTCAAGGTCTGTGGAATACTACCCGAGTTCTTTCCTTCAGAGTTTTGCTTTCCGGGCGGGAAGTAGGCGTAAACGATAAGAGGGACAGTAATAGAGACGACTGCGATAATAGCGATGACAGTTACAATAGGGACGATAAAATTGCTAATGTGAAATAAACTATCAGACCTCATATAATAGTTATCCGCCCGGATAGCAAAACTGTTCTTTTACACTGCTAACCCTCTTACATCTTACTCGGCATCCTCATACCTCCGTCTAGCCGCAGCACCGTGCCGTTGAGCATCACATTCTCAATAGCATGCTTCGCCAGCGCCGCGAACTCCTCGGGCTTGCCAGCTCTGACGGGGAACTCCATGGCCTTTTCCAGACTGGCGCGGACCTTCTTGCCCATAACGGCAGTCATACGGGACTCGAACAGACTCGGGGCGATTGTCACGACACGGATACCGAAGCGGGCGAGATCTCTCGTCATGGGGAGGGTCATGGCAGTGACGGCACCCTTGCTGGCTGCGTAGGCAACCTGGCCCTTCTGCCCGTCAAAGGCGGCGGACGAGGCGACCATGATGACAACACCCCGCTCACCGTCCGGCGTGGAGGGCTCGTTCTTAGCCATGAGGGCGAGAGCCTGGCGGGTGAGGTCGATGGTCCCGCGGAGGTTGATGTTGAGGACAAAGTCCCACTGGTCGAGGCTGAAGGGGTTGCCGTCGCGGTCGAGGATCTGGGCGGAGTTAGCGATGGGGGCATGGCTCAAGCAAAGACAGCTGGCTTACCGTTGCCGGGTTTCCTACGCCAGCGGCCGGGATGACGCCGCCAACTGGCTTGCCGGTTTGCTTCACCCAGTCGGCGGTGCCTTGGACAGCGGCCTCGATGCTCTTGGTGTCGAGGACATCGCAGACAAAGAACTTGGCGGAAGAGCCCAGCTTGGCGACCAGCTCGTTGCCCAGGTCCTCATTCATGTCCAAGATGGAGACGTTGCCGCCGCTTCTGCATATTTCCTCCACACAGGCCTGACCTAAGCCAGAGGCTCTGTTATCGGATGCAAGTCAGCAGAGTTGATGACATTGGTGTTTGGCATGTGATCAGGGACACCACGGTTTCAATGAGCATAACAGGGACGCCTTGCTTACCCGCCTGAAATGATAAAAGTACGGCCGTCAATCTTCATGATGCTCAAATGTTTTTACAGAAAGTTAAACGTGTTTCGTCGCATAAATTAGGAGTAGATGATGCTCGTCGTTGATGCGGGAGGCGTGAGCTTACAGCCGGTCCCCTGAAGCTCGGTAGTCCGGTGATGTCAAGCCTCGGTACGGGGCCTCGGTGTGCGACCGCGGTGAGCTGTGGCCCCTGCTCAGGCGCTGTGTGAGTGATGAATGACTGCCCATTGCGGTACGTATTCGTACCCGCCTGTTCTTTCCGTCCCACTGATAAGACGGTACGTACCTGAGAGGGTGCCTTATCGGAGCCACGCGTGTGGCTGCCCACCCACCTTCATAATACTGTAACAAAAGAGGGAAGAAAAAAAAAAGGCCCGGCGCTCGAGCCTCCCGCGTATCGACGTGGACCACACTCAGTGGACTCAGCAGGCGGTCCAGGTGGTGCTGTTGCAGTGCGGTGCTGCTCTGAGCCTGTGAAGGACGGAAAGTGCGTGGTTTGGCGGCCATCCCATGTCACAGGACGAGTTCAAGCACCGTTGAAGGTCCTGGGTCCTGGGTTCCGGGTTCTGGGTCCTGGTCCATGTGCTTTGCGCTGCTCTGCTTGGTCGCCTGGTGCGTCTTCCGTCATTGTGTTGCTCATCGCCCTTGCTGGGGGGCTTGCTTCCAAGAATACCTACCTTACCTTACCTTACGCTGCAGTGACCTTCTCCCTCTTTGCTGCATCAACCAGCACTGTACATCAATCACCTCAATCAGTCCGTCTCCCTTGCCCGACACGATACGAAACGCAGGTCCAAACTGCTCGCTGCGACCTCAACGTCGCGCCCAGCCAGAGGCCGCCGCCTTACGATTTTTGTTTTTTTGCTCGAGTCTTTTCTTTTTCTGCAGTCGCGATTCCTTGCTCGTTTTTCGCTGTTGCTTACCAACAAACGCCCACGATCCGTCCTTATCGCAGCGCCGTCCGTTGCCCGACTTTTCCGATCCGATCACCGCAACACAACATTCCGCACCGCCACTATGACGAGACCGCGTCGCTCCAGCGCCGCCAGCGAGGAAAGCGATGGCACCGCTGGCCAGCAGGTCAGGGCATTCCGACACTCCGATCAGATGCCGAAAAAAGGGACCAAATATGCTGACGGGATGTGCAGGAGCTGGGGAGCATGTACGATTACCTCGCCAAGATCATCCTCTTGGGACCTAGCGGGACAGGAAAGTGAGTGACGCTCAGGACACTGCGCGAGCACCTGCGATAAATCATACCGGAGTCGAGACATGGCTGACGTTGTCTTTGCGCATACAGATCCTGCCTGCTGCACCGCTTTGTTAAGAACGAATGGCGGGTCTTATCGTCCCAGACTATCGGTGTCGAGTTCGCGAGCAAGATCATCAAGGTCGGCACCGGATCCCGGCGAAAACGCATAAAGCTGCAGGTACGCGCGACGCAACTTTTGACATCAGAACAGCGAGAGAAGGAAAGCTAACGACGGCGGCGACAGCTCTGGGACACTGCCGGCACCGAACGATTCCGCTCCGTCTCGCGATCATACTATCGAGGCGCCGCCGGCGCTATCCTCGTCTACGACGTAACATCCCACACCAGCTTCCGCGGACTGCAGCCCTTCCTCAACGATGCCCGCGCCCTAGCGTCGCCGAATCTGTCGTGTCTGCTTGTCGGCAACAAGCTCGATCTCGCCTCTGACCCCCTCATCGACACGAGCCTGCCCCCGCCAACGCCGAGCAGCGTCGGCTCCATGTCCTACTTCACAAACGGCTCCGCCGGCACCAGCCTACCGACGCTCGGCACGCAGCAAAAAGCGTCGGAAGCCCCCGAGGGCCGCGAGGTCAGCAACTCGGATGCGAACCAGTGGGCGAGCAAGGTCGGGATCCCCGTGGTGATGGAGGCGAGCGCATTCAACGGCGAGAACGTGGACGAGATCTTTGCGAGGCTGGCGCGCATGATTCTGACCAAGATCGAGCTGGGCGACATTGATCCGGACGATCCGATGAGCGGCATCCAGTACGGCGACGGCTACGGCGGGGGCTGGAACGCGGGCGCCAGCGACGGGGCGAGTATCAAGAGTTCCATGACCGGCGCGACGCTCGACGATGCCGGCACCGTGCGGAGACGGAGAGGCAGGCGGAACACCCGCAGCGGCGCGAACTGGGGGCTGCGGGAGTGGGAAGAGGTCTTTACGCTTTCCAACCGACGCGGAGGCGGGAAGTGCTGCTAATGCCGGTCGACTGCAAACACGCCCGGCGCTTTCTGATGGAGGGGGGAACAGCAGACCTCGTATGGATATGTTTTTCTTTGGTGGGCTTTGGAGTTTGCGAGGAGTTTCTGGAAGATTGTGTTGCTACTTTCTGCCGGGCCGTGATGACGGGGCTCGAACGACGAGATGTTGCTGGGATCTGATATACCTGACGACTGGAGATGGCGGCGGATTTCGCTTCATGAACCGAGTTGAGCTGGCGTTTCGGGATAGATACCTCGTTCCCATGTCGGGGCCGGCCGCACACATACACCTGTTTACAGCTACATACAATAATGACACACATTCACCCGTAGACGAGGTCGGTGGCATGACTGAACCAGATGGTGATTCAACTTACGTATGAGTCTTGTGAACGACTTCCTTTGCATCAGTAATCAGGCCGAACATGTAAACAGACGGAGTCTCGGCCTCCAGGACCGATGACGAAGGTGATGCCAATCTTCATGTCCGCCAATCCCTCGCGGCGGGAATGCCTTTGCGCCAGTGGTTGTGACGGAAGAAGATATCCATAAAACCAGACAACTGAAACGGCGAGGTGCAGAGTGGTACCACGAACCAAGGAAGCACGCATCTCCAATGATTTGAGTTCTGAGAAAGCGGATGGCAGGAGGAAAGCCTCGGTGTTAGTTGTTATGAGGCTGCAACTTCAGGGACGCTGAAAGGCATGCGATCACGTCGGAGAGTTTAATGGAGCCCATGCCCCGAACAGGAAAACGGAAGGCCTCCCTCCGTGATGGGACCCCACCAAGGTGAGCAGGGGTTTGGGGATGGAGTTGGGGATGGCTTTTGGGGTAATGGACGACTTTCTCCACTGTTCGGTGGTGATTTATATTCCCGATGGTGAGATGTTGGATCCAGCGCGGTGGTTGTCGAATTGGATGAGATGCCGCATTTCCTTCAATTCGTGTTGGATTTCAGAGCCAAGATAGTTTGTGAGAAGGCAGACCTTGAACATTACGAAGTCGGGTTACGTACGTTGCGCAAAAGGTCACCAGTTGTTGTGCCCGCGGTCTTCATGGCTTGCTCGTGAATGCAGTCCCCAGGCGCACCTCAACCCAAGGGATGTAACACTCCCACGCCTCAATTTTTGGAGAAAAGAGGCGTCCCTCATTCTCCGCTTGGCGAGTCTACCTTCGCCATGGACGGGACGGTGTGGGGGAACAGGGCCAGGGAGATGCATCTCGGCGGGTGTCGTCCCGTCGTTCAGACTGAGAAACACGTCCTGATCCCTGAAATTGAATGCAATGGTGATCCTACATCCTGGGCGCCTCGGCCGGCGGGTGGTCTTGGAAGTGAACTGACGAGGTGGAGAGACCGTGTTTGCGGGAGTATATGAAGATGGCGTCTCCTCCGGCCGGTGCTTCACTTTCAGACGAGCAGGTTACTTCGTGTCTGAGTTACTCTCATAGTTTGCAGACTCGATATTGACGTCGTCCTCAGTTCATCACACCTCAGACTATTGTTGCGAGTGTTTGTTCAAGTGGCACTTTGTCTTCTCTCATCTCATTGAGCAATCGGGACCTGCCCCTCACCCCTGGAAGACCACCCCCCGGCCGTCGTCGTTCCCAGCTTCCCCCAGCGACCCCGCCATCCTCCACGGGGCACGACGCTCGGTGCGCATCCATCCGACATCGTCTCGTCATCCGCCGTCCTCTTAAGCAGTCCACCGCCCAGCATCTACCTCGTGAGTGGCAGCTCTTTTATACCCTCAATTGGCATTCTACCATTCCTAATTCTTTCACAATGCGCCTCCACGCGAGCCTGCCACACCGCTCCAGCGCAGCTAACACGTCCCAAAGCACAATGGCAGCCCCCCGGAGCGTGACGCCCATCGACAAGAACTGGCACTTCAAGCAGGCCGACAAGCAAGACGCCAAACTGCTCCCCGTCAGCCAGTTCCCTACAAACGTCCACCTCGACCTCATCCACCACGGCGTCATCCCCGACCCCTTCATCGGCAAGAACGAGCTCGACGTCCAGTGGATCGGCGAGGCCCAATGGCTGTACCGGACCACCTTCGCCTCCCCGGACGCCGTCCCAGAGGGTGCCAAGGCCGTGCTGGCCTTTGACGGTCTGGATACCTTTGCCACCGTCGTGCTGAACGGCGAGACCATCCTCGAGTCGGACAACATGTTCACCCCCGAGCGCGTCGACGTCACAGCCGTGCTGAAGAAGGACGGTGGTGAGAATGAACTTGAAATCACCTTTGACAGCGCCTACCTCCGGGGATGGAAGCTTGTGGAGAAGTATCCCGACCACAAATGGGGCTGTTGGAACGGCGACAACTCGCGGCTGGCGGTCCGCAAAGCTCAATATCACTGGGTACGCCTCATTCTACCTCTCCCTCATGAGATCCTCACTAACACCAACCCAGGGCTGGGACTGGGGCCCGACGCTCCTGACATGCGGCCCCTGGCGGCCCATCAATCTCGAAGTGTACGCCTCCCGCCTCTCCGACCTCTACTTCGAGACAACCGTCGACCCGTCTCTCAAGTCCGCCAAAGTCGTCGCCCATGCAACCAAAGAGGGCAAGGCATCCAAGGTCCGCTTCGATGTCTCCCTCAACGACAAGCCCGTCGCCTCCGAGACCGTCGACGCCCAGCCCGACGCCGACGTCGCCGCCACCTTCCACATCCAAGACCCGGCGCTGTGGTACCCCGTCCGCTACGGCGCGCAGCCCCTCTACACTGTCACCGCGACCCTCCTCTCCTCCGCCGCCGAAGTCGACTCGCTCTCCAAGAAGATGGGCATCCGCAAGGTCGAGCTCGTCCAGCGCCCCGTCAAGGAGCAGCCCGGCACCTCCTTCTTCTTCCAGGTCAACAACACCCCAATCTTCTGCGGCGGCAGCGACTGGATCCCCGCCGACAACTTCATCCCCCGCATCTCCGCAGCCCGCTACCGCGACTGGGTCCGCCTCCTCGCCGACGGCAACCAGCTCATGGTCCGCGTGTGGGGCGGCGGCATCTACGAGGAGCAGGCCTTTTACGACGCCTGCGACGAGCTCGGCATCCTCGTCTGGCAGGACTTCATGTTTGGCTGCGGCAACTACCCCACCTGGCCGGCCCTCCTGAAGTCCATCGACCGCGAGGCCCGCGAGAACGTCAAGATGCTCCGCCACCACCCCTCCATCGTCATCTGGGCCGGCAACAACGAGGACTACCAGTACGCCGAGAGCGAGAACCTCACCTACGACCTCGCCGACAAGGACCCCGACAACTGGCTCAAGACCGACTTCCCCGCGCGCTACATCTACGAAAAGATCCTCGTCGACGCCTGCAAGGACCTCATCCCGGATGTCTACTACCACTTCGGCTCCCCCTGGTCCGGCGACAACACGCGCGACCCGACGGCCGGCGACCTACACCAGTGGAACGTCTGGCACGGCACCCAGGAAAAGTACCAAAACTTCGACAAGCTCGTCGGCCGCTTCGTGTCCGAGTTCGGCATGGAGGCCTTCCCCTCCGTCAAGACCATCGACGCCTTCCTCCCGCGCGGCCGCGACGACCCAGACCGCTACCCGCAGTCCTCCACGATCGACTTCCACAACAAGGCCGACGGCCACGAGCGGCGCATCGCCTTGTACCTCGTCGAGAACTTCCGCTACGCCCCGGACCCGCTCGAGCACTTCGTCTACTGCACGCAGCTGATGCAGGCCGAGTGCCTCGCCTCCGCTTACCGCCTGTGGAAGCGCCAGTGGAAGGGCCCCGGGCGCGAGTACTGCGGCGGCGCCCTCGTCTGGCAGATCAACGACTGCTGGCCCGTCACCTCGTGGGCCATCTGCGACTACTACCTCCGCCCGAAGCACGCCTACTTCACCGTCAAGCGCGAGATGGCGCCGCTGTCCGTGGGCATCACGCGCCGCGAGCACCGCCACGCAAGGGACAAGTACACGCGCGTCGACGTCGAGGTGACGCACCAGATTGAGATCTGGGGGTCGAATCTGCAGCTGGCGGATCTGACGGTGGACTGCCTGGTCAAGGCGTGGGACGTCGAGACGGGCGAGGAGACGTACTCGGAGATCGTCGCGGGGGGCATCGTCCTGCCGGAGAACAGGTCGACCGAGATCGCGGCGTTCAAGGTCCCCGCGCGGCAGAAGGGCGACGAGGCCAGGACGGTTGTTGCGGCGTACCTCGTCCAGGGCGGGAAGCAGGTCGCGCGGTACGTGAACTGGCCCGAGCCGCTCAAGTACCTCCACCTGCAGAAGCCGAAGGAGCTTAAGGCGGTGGTTGACGAGGGCGTGGTCAAGGTCAGCGCCGAGGTGCCCGTCAAGGGCGTGGCGTTGGAGTGCGAGGACGACGCGGTGGTGTTTGGGGATAACCTGGTGGACATTGTACCCGGCGAGGTGGTTGGGATTGCGGTCACGGGCGCGGGCGAGGGGACCAAGATTGAGACACGGTATCTGGGCATGCTTAATTGAGAGATAGAGTTGAGGTATCATTGATTAAAAAGGTATAAATATCCACTCCGTCCTACACAACATAATCCATCACATCATTCTTTTGGTTTTGGCACATGGTGAGTCTAGCGCAGCTCCTGAGGCTGGGGAGGATAGGGGTAGTTCTGCCCCTGGGGCGGCGGGGACCCCGGCGCCGAGACGGGAGAGGGGTTATACGGAGGTTGCTGCTGGTACTGCTGGTACTGCTGCGGCTGCTGCGGCTGCTGCGGCTGCTGGTGGTGCTGCTGCTGCTCGTACCCCTGAGCCGGCATCTCCTGGTACGGCTGCTGCGGCTGCTGCTGGTACTGCTGAGGAGGCTGCTGGTATTGCTGTTGTTGTTGAGGAGGGTAATACTGCTGCTGCTGCTGCTGAGGGACTTGCTGTTGCTGCTGCGGGACCTGGGTGTACGTCGACTGGGAGTACAGAGGCTGCTTCGTCTCCATCTGGATCTCGCCCTGGCTAGCACCCGCCGCGGCAGCCGGAGCATTCGTCTTGCGCCACTTGAGGAACGTGACGAGCGTCCAGATGAAGGTGACCAGGAAGAGGATGAGCTCAAGCGCGGAGAGACCCGCAATGGCGGAGAGCATGGCCAGGGCGCCGTTGCCCATGATGATGTAGCGCTTGACGACGGTGCAGACGCCCGAGTTGACGGCGGAGCCGTCCGAGGAGCAGGACGCGTTGACGGGGACGACGAAGGTGCTCCGGCGGGCGGCGGCGGCGCCCATGGTGCTCAGCCAGAGGATGCAGAGGAAG
This sequence comes from Colletotrichum fructicola Nara gc5, assembly GCF_000319635.2. Classification (NCBI taxonomy): domain Eukaryota; kingdom Fungi; phylum Ascomycota; class Sordariomycetes; order Glomerellales; family Glomerellaceae; genus Colletotrichum; species Colletotrichum fructicola. The sequence continues at coordinate 4,295,265 of NW_027094057.1, forward strand.
AGGTCCAGGGCGAGGACGGCGTAGATCTGGTACGCCTTGCGGAGGCCGGGGATCTTTTCTGTGAAGAGGGAGTAGACGACGATGATCCACGTGAAGAGAGACTTGGGGGTTTGTGTTAGTTGAGTGGGGGTGTGTAAGTGGGGGATGAGGACGTACGATTGCTACTGCAAGACCGAGTTCGTCCATGTAGACCCAGTGGATGATGGCTGCTGCGAGGCCGAGGATGATGATTGCAAAGAAGAACTGGAACCCGCGGATGACGGTCAGCCATACCGGGGTCGTGATGATGGCTGTGTCAGAGGACGAGACGTGATGCTGCTGTGGTACATGATGCTGCTGCGGTGCCGCTTGAGCCTGCGGCTGCGGGTGAGGCTGTTGGGTGCTTTCCATCACGATGGCGGCTGCGGTGTATGTCTGAAGGTTGATGACACGGCTCGATGAGGGCCTGCGAAATCACGATCTAAAGTGGAGGAGTTGAGGTCAAGAGATGCGAGTACGCCATGACTGGGCGGTTTGAGCATACTTATGGGCTGAGATGGGCTGAGGATCTTGGAGGAATGAAGGCTTGAGACGAGTCAAGGGAGGGGACGCCATCTCATCTGTCGACGCCCAATGAAGCTGTCCGTTATCGCTCGTGTTCTCTGGGGTGCCTGATGGCGCTCCTGCAGGGTCCTTCCTTAGCCGCTTGCAAAGAGTTAACCTCCGCGCGAGGCTCTCAGATCTACAGGCAGACAGAGGCTTGTTTTGTGGTGCTCGTCAAGGAGAATGCCCAACTGTGGGCTGAAGCGCTAGAAACGGCCAGGGGAGGGGTTGTTCAGCTTCTGCGTGGCTTGACATGGTTCGTCTTGGCAGGGCTGCGGTGCCGGTAGGTCTTCTCATTGCACATGCACGCGCTGGATGGTGCCCCGCCGATGAGTCGTCCGCGAGAGCGATGTTGTGCTGTGACTCGCGATGTTCGTGTCTTAGACGGCAGCCAGAGCCGACCATGTTGGGAAATATCAGACATATTCCGCGGGGATCGGGGGCAGAGGGCGGAATGAGTGGGACCCGGGGCGCCGAGCTAGGCCGGTTCGGGAGCTGGAGTTGATGCTTGTGGCCGTTAGTCTGGTGTGGCGTCTTCAGCTGAACGGGAGTGCGGAGTCTTGCGCAGTTTCTCGTTTCTTTTGAGTCTTTTGGGTACTAGCTGGTATGGGGAAATGGGGCTCGAGATAGTGAGTACCCAGTGTCGCTTCGCCGTTGCAAGTGGTCTGTCAGTATCCGTTATCTAGAGTCGACATGGGCTGTGGTATCGACAGCCTCGTTCAAGTCTTGCAACCTGGCATGCCTGCTTGCCGGCCGAGAATCTTTGGTGCTGCGCGTTTCATTAGCCGACGCTAGCTCTCCCGGGCGTAGATTGTCGTACCACGCCCGACTGTAGGCGCTGAGTGACCAATCTGGTTCATGATGAGCGTTGGCATTGCCGTTGTGGACAGGGTGGGATAGTAGAACAAATCGTCATTTGAATCATATATGCCAGTTACGTGCCCCTCAGTCAGACCCAACATGCTGCATGCGCCGTGAAATAGATCGCCAACCGCCCATACGCCCACTTTTCGTCTTCCGCACGCCGACTCCGCCATTACTTTTGTTTCATATCATCTTCAGCAGCATCCGCCCTGTCCACCGCTCGCGGCGGCCTTCTTGGGATCGACAGATGTGCTGAGCTCGGTCTCGACCTTCTCGTTGGGGCCGGCGATGAGGATCTTGATGACCTCGCCCTCCTTGACCTTCTTGAAAGCCTCCTCGGCCTGCTTGAAGCTGACAATTCCGGTGATGAGCTTCTTGACGTTGACGCTGCCATTGGCGACAAGGTCAATGGCAAGCTTGTAGTCGCCAGGGCCGTAGCGGAAGCTGCCACGGGCGGTGACCTCCTTCAAGCACAAGGCCATGATGGGGAAGGTGATGTCGGCCTTGCCCATACCGCCCTGGACGTAGTTGCCGCCCATCTTGACAACGTGCAGAGAGGTCTGGATGGAGGGCTCAGCACCGCTAGCGTCGATGACGACGTCAGCGCCAGCACCGAGATCACACTGCTTGATCAAAGCCTTGGCGTTCTCCTCGGCGGAGACGCGCTGGGAGAGGTAGGTGTGGGTGGAAGCGAAGTCCTTGGCGAAGTCCAGCTTGGACTGGACAATGTCGACACTGACGACCTTGGTGGCACCGAATGCCTTTGCGACGGCAGCGCAGAGCAGACCGACGGGTCCAGCACCCATCACGACAACGCTGGCGCCGGGGCTGATGTCGGCCTGCTTGGTAATGTGAACGGCGACAGCGAGGGGCTCAATGAGAGCGCCCTCCTGCAGGGAGACATTATCGGGGAGCTTGAAGCAGAAGTCGGAGGGAGCGGTCCAGAAACCAGTCAGGGTGCCGTGGTAAGGCGGGGTAGCGGCGAAGCGCATCTCGGGGCACAGGTTGTAGCGGCCAGCGAGGCAGTTCTCGCAGCGGCGGCAGGGGTAGCCGGGCTCGAGGGCGATGCGGTCGCCAGCCTTGAGGGTCTTCACGGCGTCACCAACCTGGACGACGGTACCGGCGGACTCGTGGCCGAGGACCATGGGGTCCTTGACGACAAAGTGGCCAATGGCACCGTGCTCCCAGTAGTGGACGTCGGAGCCGCAGATACCGGTGTAGTTGACGGCGACAAGGACATCGTGGGGGTCGGAGAGCTTGGGGACGGGGCGCTCGGCGAACTCGACGTCGTGGGGCTTGTTGAGGATGAAGGAAAGGTTCTGGAATGGTCAGTTCCTGTGTGGTCTTGAAAGTTGAGGCTGTCGCCAAGGGGGAACTCACGCTCTTGCCTTCGGTGCCGGCCATTGTGACGGTTGTGCGGGGAGGAGTTGTCGTTGGGGATCTGAGTTTGTGGTTTTGGAGCGGTCGGGTGTCGTTTCACCGAGGGGAGAAGCTGATTAGACAGTCCGTCGCAAAGGTCACCATCCGAAGAACGGGAGGGGTATCGTAAGGGAAGCACAGAGAGGAGACACGGAAGACGAATGTCGAGGGATGAAAGGAGAGAAGCGAGGAGCAAGGCACAGCTGTCCAGATGGTTGCCCGGCGCGCAATGGATTAAATAGCTATGACACCGGCCCTGGCCCGCTTCGCGACGCCTGCTGACTGGGATTGGACGGGGAGCTTGGAGGGGATGGCGGAGTGGACGATGGACTGGAATAGAAATGGGGAATCTGCTGGAGATGGAGATGGAGACGAGGGGCGTACGTAGCAGCTTGGTCGCCGGGATGGATGGGATGGGATCTGGCGGGAAAAGGGAGTGGAAAACAACAAAAATTGGTACAATATTGGATGTCGGTCGGTCGGCAGCCGGCGTGGTGGTGTCCCGTCGTTGGCGTCGGTGTCGTATCGGTGTTGGCTTGACTTGTGCTGCTGATAGTGTTGAGGTGAGTGAGTGACAGCAGCTGCCGCGAGCTGTGCCCCTCATTGCTCGCTCATTGAGGCGCGTCTGGCAGAAAAAGAAGCGGGATACTCCAATTTGCATCGACGACATTATCCATGCGCCGGACCTTCCTCCCTGCCTCTTTCCCAAACTCTGCCATGCTAAGCGGCGGTCGCCCGGTCTCGACTCTTGCACTTGCCTGTCGCATCGTGCTTTCCGCCGGCTTGGAGGAGGGAAGGAGCTATCGCCGCGGCGGGGTGGCGGGGGAGGCAGGTGCGGATGCCACCACAACTGGCAACAGTACCTGGAAAGAAGGAAAGAAGCTGCCAGGGAGCTCCTTCTCTCTCCCACGTTGTTGCTTGTCTCGTGAACTTTTTGGAGGGGCGCGTCATAGGGAAGGAGGGGCACCACTGCCACTGCTGGGAAGGTACGTGGGTACCGACCTAGAAGGTGGGAAGGTGCCACCCCGGGCCCGACAGGATAGGTGCGCAACGGCACTGGCCCGGCTTTAGCGTCCTGCCTCTATTTATCCAGCACTTTACCCGCCCCAATGGGAAGCTCCCAATTGAATCCGGGAGCTGGGTTCCAGTGGGGTGAGCCGTGGGTTGCTCACAGATCCGGGGCCCTCCACTGCACCGCCTGTGCAGTGACAGTGGGGGACACCACTTGAGCCATCCATGGATGAAAAATGCCTTGGGTCATGCTGCCAATTCTCCCATGCTTTTCCACTTACCGCTCATTTCTCACCTCCTGCTGCTGTCTTTTCTCGGTCGACCTCATCTCCAACTGTCACGTTGTTTGAGACCGACCAAGCCGTCATGTGTTACAGCAAACTTTTGCTGCTCCCTCGTGTTCGTCTTAGCTGGCTCCATAACCCCTATTTTTCTGTTGAGGCCCCAGACCAGCTGTCCTCTTTTGTGCTTCAAATCATGTTGCCTTCCTTCTAATGATCCATGTTGTTCGTGTCTCTTGTGAATCGGCCATGGTGACATGGGAGAAGTAGAGGGGCTAGCATCGGCTCAAACTATCGTAGGATTCGTGTTTGGACTGGTGGTGTGGTGTGCTCGGGAACTCGCTGTTGGGGACGATTCGAAGGTGCTTTCTCCCAATAATTGAAAGCTGTATCGATGCCGATGACATGCATACTCCAACTCTTGAATCCGCAGTTCAAAGGGGACCGCTGCCATATTTATGTTCCTGTCCTACCCGAACAGTGACTTGGCTTTCGGAACCCTCTCCCGCAAAGAAAGCAGCCGCCTTGGGACGCCTGCAGGGGAACCTGTCGATCCGGGGAACCGACCCCTCAAAGTCCACTGCTAAATAAATGCTCTGCAGTTACCTAAATTGTCCTGGCACGCCACTGTCATGCCATTCCACATGGGCCTGCAGTGGTCTGTTGATGAAAAGGCGATTTGAACTAATCGCCAGCTTGCATGGGAACAGCTGCCCACATGCCCTGCTCTCATCGTCGGTCTTCTCTTTTCTATTCGTTTGGAGGCATGACGCATCAAAATTTCCATTGTAGTTCACCTCATTTGGCTTTTGTCGTGTCTTTTCATGTAGCGTATTAGCTCGGGCACACCGTTAATTAAACCATTTGGAGACTTCGTCTGTACAATGAAACGTAGTGGCCGCAACTTCATTTGGAGCTGTTACATTCGGGGGCCAGTTGCCAAATCATCCATAGCCAGCTCTTCATGCCTCCTTTCTCTGCGGTACGGCAGGCCGATGCCATTCGCGAAGACGTGTACCCCTACATACCCACCGTAGCATGATATCAGGGATCCAAGAAGTGCCCAACTCACGCCATCCCAATACACAGGATTCCACCAAATTATCATCCGGAGCAAGCACCAAGTGGACACTCCGACCATGCCGGAGGACAGCAGAAGACCGGGGAAGAAAAGAGCTTGTCCCTTGACTCTAAATGACCCCCAACCCTCAAGCTCAAGGCCTAAGAGCAATATCCCAACCGGAACCAAAGGCTGATACACCAAATAATACGCACCTAACATACCAATACCAATATATTCATATACTAAAATCAATCGCTCCGAAGAGATGATGAATAAAACGGCAACGGATGTTATGTTGAAAAAGGCGTGTATAATCGTGACAAGGCGAGTTGTCGAGAATGACCAACAAAGAGCGGGGTCGAGTAAGACATCAATATGGTTCACGTCGCCATGTATGTGTAAGGGGGGAAACGTATGACGTTTACGAAGTTCGATGCCACGAATTGAACGGTCTACGGATTGACGCCCGCGTATTAGCTCTATCGATGTAAACTACTACAACGTGCTTTATACAGCACTATGTGTCACAATACTGGATGCTGGGGAATCCTGAGATGAGAAATGGAAGGGTTTGACTCACAAAGACAAGGAATATTCTCCAACAATACGAAAAGGGGGCTGATGAGCAAGACCACCGCGGCAACCTGACCAAACCCCCAAGTGTTTTCCTCGCGTGGCGAATTCTTACGAACGTCCAGAAGTCTCGTCAAACCCCACGTGGCTGTGACAGATATCCAAAATATCTGTTCTAATTAATGACCATCACAAGAACACCAGAATGGATGCAACTCAGACGGCCCTGTACATACCTCGGCTAGCAAGGAGGTGAAGAGCTCCACATACAAGCGCCCAAAAATTCTGATTGCGATAAGAGGTTTCGCAATTGTCAAAGTATAGACTTTGCGACCCAGTAAGCGACATAGCAAGAAGTCCCTTCCTTCAGCTAGTTTAGCCAGAGTTTCACGGGACTTCTTCCGCGATACGATGAAGCAGCTGAAAAGTCCTCTTTTCAGCTTCAAAATCCGAGTAACGAAGCCGAAAACAAGGAACCAGACAGAAAACGCAATTTCAAAAGCCACAAACCATAACCCTTCTAATGAATGGCCATCAAAAGATGGATCCCAGAGACAAACTATATACAGAACTCGTGTTATAGGTTGCCACTCTCTTGTCTCTGGAATATAATGCGTAGGTTGATAGCCCAATAATTCCGGTACTCTAGCAGGAGCGCCAATAGCCAAAGCTGCAATGAGCATAGCAATGATACTAGACATCAATATCAAACGCCATATACATTTAGTCATATGGTTGATGTAGAAGTTCCGCAGACAAGAGAGGGCGGCCAGGTGGGTGACCGTTGAAAACCATCTGATGATTTGTGGTTAGATATGAATGCTATAAGGTGTGGATTTAATAGCTTATTTACCGCGTGTCAACTTACCCTACATAAGTAATTATCGTCCAATGATATGCGGATAAGTAATGAGAAAAACCGTAAAAGGCACTTATCAGAATGGAGAATCCTGTGGCAATCTGTATATCGCTCATGAGCAGAACACACTACATGGAGTAAGTCGTCAATCAACTATTAGGACGTAGATCTGTTGGAACTATGCATTTCCACAGTCCACAGAAAGTCACACAGGTATCTGACCTTATTGAAAGCCGTCTCAACTTTGCCACCCTTTTGGTGGTCTTGTAGCCAGGAGAAGCCGAGACCAAGATAGGAAAGGATTATTCGTAGCCTCGTCAAGAATGCGATATCAACTTGATTCGCATGTTCAGCTTTTCGTCCTCGTTGATTGGGTTTCCGAAACGGATCAAGCTCAGGATCATGCCCGAAAACGTAGTAGACAATCAACAGTAGATCCAAAAGCCACCCTGTGACCACGAACCCGACAACAACCTTTTTCAGAGTTAGTATCATCTCTCAGGTGGTCAAAACAAGAAAAATGCTTACTCCGATCCCGCTTACATCAGGATTTGTCAAATCTTCTATCGGAGGCATCTGCCGACAAAGGTCGGCGAAAAGAGACATGCGGCGTTGATGTGATGGTCACCCGCCAAATTTATTGAAGCTGTGCCTCGTGAAGAGCAGCTTGAAGCAGGACCTATGATTTTCGAAGGATGGGGCTCGGTTGTGCTTAAAACGAACACAAAAGATGTATGCTTCACAGAATGTGCAGTCAGTCACAGCCTGGTGCTGAAATAAGTCTGCAGCTGTGGCCTTCGAGACTTCGAATGATGTGTCCTTTCGTACGCCAAGTGTCCGTGACCAAGTCAGCGTGAGACAAACCCCAGCCAATCCCCCACGCCCTGGGATTAAGCTGTGTACAACGATGCCACGGCACGCTAAGCTTACAAAGCTGTCTCTGGAAGTTTTACTAATTTGGCGGATCCGGGATGGTGATTGTAAGACAATAGCAAAGACAGAATAGGGATAATAACAAGGAAGGAGAGACCAGATTGATGAAGGTTCGAATAGACTTTAAGTGGTACTCTCCTACGCAAGCTAAAGGTACATTTACTTACCCAAATGGCAAAGTTCTTCCCTCCATCCGCGGCTTTCATAAAAGCCCGGATACTATCCCAATTGCCGTTGATGGACTGCGCAACATGTATCAGGAAACGTCCTGACATTCTCCATTTCCAATCAATGAAAAACTATCGTGTTCGCTAGAAAGATATATCGGTCTCTCTTAGCCAGGGCCAGTCAACTAACAATCAGTGGAACCCAATAAAGCTTGATCGCTATTGAGAGACTCATCGCAAAAGAAAAGAAGGGGTCACTGATTAGGTCTTATGTTGACATGAAAATTTCTCAAATTATGCAAAATTTGGCGTTATTATTGTAGAGTTATTGTGAGCGGGTGGCTACATGCTAATCATTGAATTTGTGAGGATTGCTCTGTTAGCATATTGAAACGAGCACAGCAGTAGCAATGCGTGAATATCTGAGACGCACTAAGGCCCCGAAAATGGTATTGACATTGAACTATGAAATTCGAAGAACCCCTTTGCCCCTACTTATATGTTGATGTTTCTCTCTGATATGTCGTATGAGATTGTCCCGACGGGTGCAGTTTTTGACACAGCCACTGAACGGACATGGGCCGCCATCGCGTGGAATATTGTTCTGAGGATTCGCAGCATAAGCTTTGTGGGCGCTCCGGACATGTCGATACATCTTCTTGTTGTCCGAGAAGAATTGACTGTCGCACCCTCGAACCGGGCAAGGTATTCTAGGTTTGTCGTGAAGTCTTTTGTTATGTTTGCTGAAAGCAACGGGCCAGCCAGTCAGCCTTGGGTGGGCATATAATCGAGTGGAGGGGCAATGTTACTTTAGTTCCGTGTTCCTGGGGAAGCGGAGGCCGCAAAAGATGCAAAACACCGGCCCTTTGCTTCGTCTGGTGCGATAGGTCCTCTCCTGAACAGGCTGGCTTTCTACCCGATGAGGAGGCGTCACAGGCTCCTCAGAATCCCCCGAACCACTGTCTCCTGAAAAGGATGTGTCCCCCGGCGTCTACAAACGCGGGTACACGTCAGTCCCAAGAAATGAGGTTGAGGTGATATCTGAGGAGTGCAACGACACCGGGTTCACCGTCTCATCATCCGGAGTGGTGTATGGGCATATAAAGGGTCTAAGATATGTCAGTTCTGCCCCCGAATGAAGCCAGGACCAGTTTTTACCCGAGATCAATCTCATCATCCTCTTCCCCCGACCACAAGAAAGGATCTTGGGCCCCAGCTCGAAAGATGTGGTCGAGCCCCCGGTCCATGACCACCTACTTTCGATTCCGATCAATAACCAAAGCAAGGAAGCAGTCAGACGTTTTCTCGGGTATGCGAGTAATGCTTGAGTCAGAACTCTAACAGCAGCTAGAAATGTTGGAGGCCGGAAGGTAGGTGTATTAATGGGACGTCAGAGGCGTGATCTTGGTCAAACCAGAGGTACAGAGAGATCTTGCTACGGCACAATGTAGCCAACGGTGAGATAAATGGAAAAAGGGGGCCTCCAAAACGACCGGGGATACAACCAAGTTGAGTTCTTGGGCCGCTTTCTGCCTATTCCCCGACGACTCGGCGTCTTGACACGCAGACCCCGAGCACTCCACGCCACATCAAAAGCCTGATTAGCATGCTGTGGTGACATCGTGGAGCTCTAGACGGTGTGAGTGGGCGATTGGAAAACGGGCTTGCATCTGTGTTGGATGGCAGCAAAGTATAACATTTCTTTTTCTCGGTGTCGTTTCTCACCCTGGTTGGCCCCGACGACATGCCGGCATGCATTGCAGACTCCTGAATGACGGTAGTGGACGCGAACCTCCAGTGCTGTCGCAGAATCAATGAGTCCAATTACGCAGATCGTTCCAACCGCTTGCTGGCCGGTCAACATGCAGCCATGTTGGCTGATACGGGCTGTGCTGCATGGCGACCTGACCGGCCATGTTGGTGATGTATCCAGAAGCGGCGTGGCTTTGCACCGCATGATCTGGGCCAGAGTTTGGGCCAGACAGCTAGGCAACCTTCAATTGGAGTATCCCATTGGTTAATTAGTGGTTCCCTCCAAATTGGAGTCTTGACGAGTGGAAATCTGGAGATGCGAGTAGAATCGGCGTTGGTGATCCCATAGCAGAAGTGGAAAAACACGAAATGTCGGGAGGACTTTCCACTTTTGGAAACTCTCAAAGAAAAATGTCTGACGTCGCCTGTGTTGGACTTCTCTATCGCATAGACAAGCATTTTGGACTTAAAAACCCGGGCCTCAGTCTGAGCTGGATATCTTCCTGGTCTATTCATACTTACCATCTTCTGTTGGATTGTCGATAACGAAAGCCTACGCACAAGTTCATTACTTCATCGATACTCTAGTCTCTTTCTGTTACCTGTTTGCACGCTACTGCGCTCCAGGAACACTCAATTCGACTCTATCATCTTGAAAGTACCCCTACATCGAATATGTCTCAGACTCCGAACTTGGCAGTGCAGCCTGTTGCTGTTGACCACCAGCGACTTTTCTATGAGCCAGTCGTTCTCGAGTATGCTCTCCAGATCGCCTGTCGGGGCGGTCGGGAGGTCTTCAATGAGACACCCATCATGGAGAATGATTCTCTCACGTCTCAGAAACAAGCCTTTCATTGTTTCGTTGACAAGCTGGCTCAGGTATGCGACAACAAACGTGGCGGTGAGATGGTCACTGCCTTGGCTGTTCTTAATGGAAGCGACCACACGAAGTTTGTCTTCGCTTCCAACGAGAGAAATGACGATGAATTGGCCGAGACCCGTGACTTCATTCACAGTCTTCTGACTCTGGTGGGCAAGAACCCAGCTAGCCTGAAGCCCAAGCCTCTCACCAAGCAGGTGCTCTGGAAGATCCTGCACTTCAACATGCTTCGCTTAAATGACTACTTGAACAACTTGGTCAAGTATCTCAATGAGTGCATCGCTGATTGCGACAGAAGGCAGTCCATTGGGAGTAGGTTTATTCTAGGCGAGCCCACTTTGTCATTCCGTTTCTGACTGGTTACTAGCTCTCAAATCGGAGCTCGATAAGCTTAGGAAGAAGGCAGATTTCCCCCGAGACTCTGGCGCAGTCCAAGATAAGAGTAAGTCATTGCAAGCATACCAAAGTATTGTTGCCATTAGACTGACGCGTTCAATAGTTTTGAGTGACTGTGAGAAGCTCATCAAGAGCGTTGTTGCCATCAAGAGCAGTCCAATCGAGGTTGCTATCAAAGCCCACGCCAAAGATGGGTCCATCAATTCTTCCGATTCTTGGTGTGAACTTCGCCACTATCTCGGACGACTGTTGTCATTCCGACAGGCAGCGAACGTACTAGTCGACGCAAACGATCGCTTTCCGGACATGTTGAAAGCGTTCAAGATCACCTCGATCCCATCAAGCCGTCAGGCGCCAAAGCCTATTGCCAAGTCTCGATCCGTTACAGCAGTCTCGATCGTCGAGAACATGATTGCGGATGACGACGAGGAGAAGTCTGATTTCTTGGAGAAGGCACTCGAAATGCAAAGATTCGGCGTCAACGACATTATCCTCGCGCAAATCAGCAAGCGATCTTTCAGACCGCGAGTCCATGCCGAAATCCTAGTCCACAACTACCTGTTGGAACAGGGCCTGCAGCATCCTCGGGAGTACTGGAACAGTTGGAAGTACATTGGCAGCAGCAAGCCTACCTGTAAGCTCTGCCATTATTACTTCGACATGCATCCGGACAAGGTGTCTGTGAGGAAGCCTCATTTCAACCTCTATCCGAATTGGCGTCTTCCAGGGCTTTTCGAGAGCAAGGACTTTGGGGCTCCCGACCCAAAGATAGTCCGATTGCTTCAACAGATCACCGAGAGAATTCGAGATGATGCAAAGACCACTCTGGAAGAGAGAAGGCCAGTGGGCAGAAACCACGATTCTAACACTTACACTACTCAACCCCACCTTACAAGTGTCAACAGCCTCACACGACATCTGCTCGCACTTTCTGTCAGATCTCAGGATGACAGCAGTGGCACATATGTGGACGCAGATGATTACAATCAGGAGAGTGACGATCAGGGGAGTATGCAAGGGGAGAATGGATTAGAATTCGCAGAAGAAGCCAATGAAGGAGTACCGGTCATGGATGGTCATTATTTGTAAATGTGTTTGAGCGCGGTCAACTTCAACTTAGGATATTGTGATGTGGCAGAATGTTCATAGTTTACAAGAGTATCGTTTACCAATCTTGGTACAAGAATCTGTCTGTGACATAGGGAAAAGCCTCACATGGCTTAGTAGGGAGCCGGGGTAGGCTCAGCAGTCTCAGGCTCAGCAGTGCTGGAGCCGTCGTCGCTGGCAGTGGTGGTGCGGACACGAGTCTCGAAGGTGGAGGGAGCGTCGTCGCCGCCGGCCTTGTTGCCGCCTCCGATGCCCGGGATCGGGAGAGCAGTCGGGATGATGGCACCGATGCCACCGCTGCCTCCGCCGTTACCACCACCTCCGAGGAGTCCACCGATGCCACCCGCACCACCGACGGGGAGGCCAGTGGGGAGAATGCCATTGATTCCACCCTTTTCGCCGCCGCCGTAACTGCCGCTGCCGCCGCTGCTGCCGCCACCACCGAGAAGCCCACCAATACCTCCCGCACCTCCACCACCGAGAACGCCAGTGGGAAGGACGCTGCCCTTATCGCTGCCGCCAAGGATGGCTCCGATTCCCCCCTCGCCGCCACCAGGGAGACCAGTAGGAATGATACCACCAAGGCCACCGGCGGCCTTGCCATCACCACCGGCCTTGCCGCCGCCACCGAGAAGGCCTCCGATGCCGCCCTCGGCGCCGCCGCCGCCCTTGCCACCGCCGCCGAGGATGCTGCCAATGCCACCATCAGCACCGCCGCCGCCGAGGATGTTGCCCTTGCCGCCGCCGCCAAGGATGCTGCCAATGCCACCATCACTGGTGCCCTTGCCGCCACCACTGCCGCCGCCGCCGAGGATGCCTCCAATGCCGCCGCCGCTGGTGCCCTTGCCGCCGCCTCCGAGCAGTCCACCAAGGCCACCACCGAGACCGCCACCAGCCTTGCCGCCACCGCTGCCCTGGGCACCACCGCTACCCTTGCCACCGCCGCCTCCAAGGAGGCCGCCGATGCCGCCGCTGCTGCCACTACCACCGACACCAGGGATGTTGATGGGGAGGCCGCCGCCAGATTGGCTGCCGCCAGACTGGCCGCCGGAAGGAGTGGTCTGGGTGGGAGTGTCGTAGTCTCCGCCGTGGGCGAAGGCACCGGCCGAGAAGGCAATGAGAGCAGTAGCGAAAATAGTTCCCTTCATTTTGAAAGAGTGTTAAGATGACTCTGAGTGGTCTGTTGAAAGATTGAAATAGTTGGGATTTGAGTGAGTGAATGAATGAATGAAGAGCTGAGTTCAGAGAACGAAAGTGAAGACTTGCTTCAGAGTGATGAAGAATGAATGGATGTGGTGGAATGTGATGGGATGATGAGAGAGAAAAGAACATCTTGGCGGGTGGAATCTTCGTCTTATATATCTGGAGGTTCTTGGGCATGATCACCGCGGAACGAATGATCTGACCAAGGATTTGTCAAAACCCATGGACCTCTTCGATGGCTTCGACGAGAAATCAAACAAATTACGCCGAAACATCATGGTCTAACAAGGTTACCCTCTCAAAATAGAGTCATGAAGACGGGTACCTCGGGTAGCTCCTCTGGCCCAAATCTCTGGTCGAAGTGGACGCTTCAATGGCGAGAAGGTCTGACTATTCCGGATCTGAACAAGTCAGAACAGTAGTGAGGGGGTTGGGTGTCTGGTAGATGTTGCTCATGTCTAAAAAGTGGTCTTGGGCGTTGAAGAGGGGCCCCGCCGACGGGATGATCGAAGCGGCGTCTAAGGGTGGTGCGGGTGGTGGATACAAGGCCCCGCAACCCAAGTTTGTATCAACGAGTTCTAGACCAGGAGAACGCACGAAGGATCGCCCCCGAGATTTGGGATTTGATTGCTGCACGTTCATGTGGCTGAAGACAGAGCTCTCATGTCTCCTTATGTCACTTACTTCACATCCTCCTGATGGCAAAAGCCTAAAAAGAGCATCTTTGGCTGTTTCGAAGGACGGCCGGCTTCAAATTCTCCGACCTGAGGGGGCGTATTGTCCAAATGAGAATTAAGGCAATTGGCAATCGTTGTTTCATCTCATACGGGTTTTAAGCGAATGATCACTACATTAGGACGTTCGATCTGGAGCATCAACTATTTTCTCCTTTTCGAGGTCTGGGATGTTGCCTAGTGTTGCTCTGGGTAGGCGAACGGACCCATGTCTTGCTTACCCGTCCTTGGGATGGCAGGCGTCGCGCTTAAATGACACCAGGAGACAGCTAGGTCTGAGCCTTTAAGTCTAAAGCTTAGCATTAACCAGACCGAAAAGCTTTAATTCTTGCAGGGCAAGTGCAGTGCAGAGCCGAGATCCGAGGAACTCATTTTGACCTTGCATACAAGAAGCTGAATATGATTACCCAGCAGATCCCTGTTCAGAAGAGCTTTCAGATTCAAGACGTCAATCATCACATATGAAAGTTGACCGAATGTTGATTGATTGAAAGCCGAGATACTCTGATCGTCAGAACCAGAGACCAGGGTCGTCTTTTCTTCGAATTTGCATTTCACTGCATGTCTAATTGCATTTCGATCTCAAGATCCCCAGAAGGGGGAGGCGACAAGAGTGAGGGGAAAGGCGTTGACTAGTGAGACAGTGCTAAAAGCCACTAAACCAGACGGCGAGTCTTGCTAAGCAAATTGAAGGTCAACGCACAGTCAGCATGACCGGGACTTTCCGAGCAGCTCAAATTACGGCTAGATGCGCTAATACTGGACTTGGTTAACCCCCGTGATTCAGTGCGAGCGGGGAAGAGAAACTTCCCAGTGTAAGGCAAATGAAGAGCAGCGTTCATTGCGTGCTATCATCGGAACATAGTCCAAGTCGTCTCTTACGATGCGGGTCAGCTCTAAATGATACTTGTACCGGGCATCAGATGAATTGTTCATCATTACCAGTGTGCTTCCTTAAATGTTGCCATCTTCTAAATCGCAACAGAAAAAATGCGGATCTTGAGGCTCTTTCTGCCATCTCACCCCGCATCCAGCACATTCAAGTCAGCATTATATGCATATCATACCAGAGACCTTGTAGGGTTGTGGGTCAACTGGAGTTTAATGGCAATTTGCGCAAGGCTGAACGTCCGAGGACTGCGAAGACACACATTCAGTTTATGATCGACTAGCAGGATGTCGCACGGAGATCGTAGTTGCAGAATGCCTCAGCGTTCCGGAGTTCTTCATCTGCAACAAAGTTTCGAAAATAATGTCCAGAGGACAGATGCGATTCTACGTGGAGAGTAAGACCTTTCGCATGGTTCTCGCTGCGGAAGCCTTCATCAGCATCTTGTGTCTAGTGTAAGGTAGGCAGACGACAATCAGCTTCATTTGAGTTGGGGTTTCGTTGTCGTCTTCAACCGAAAGACCACGATTTCATAATTTATCAACCAGCGTAGCTCTGATTTGCAACCCATCGACATCGGTCGCAGACATGCAGCCGGCAAATTTGTGGTATTGGTGTAATTGGATCCGCGCCGACGTGCACCATCTCACTATGGAACTTCCTGATGTCTTCTATGACTGGAGTCACTCAATTCTTTGAACGGGCTTTCATATAAATGCTTTTAACATAACATTTGTCGTCCAGCAAGAATAAAAAAGGCGGTAGTGTCTTTCCTAAAATCCTCACTTTGGGTAATCTATGTTCGGGGAACAGGCAGACCAACAAGTACCCACATTTCCCCTCGTTCCCCGGATTCCGAGGTGATAATTTCCTTTTTGAGAATCAAAGTGGGGTGTCCGTTCTGAACCCGCGGAATCAACATGATGCCATTGTCATATCCTCTGACGTCCCACGTGCTTTTGCGCCGTTTTGTGGACATCTGTCTCAGACTCTCAGCTCTCAGCTGACCAACTAGGTAATAATTCGCCGGACTTATCCATTCTAGACACGAAGCTGTCCCCAGATACGCGCCGCTGACTCGGCGGGTCTCGGTCCATGTTCGGGGTCCACGCCTGGGTCTTTTTTTGTTCAATTGCCGTCATTTTATTGGCTGGCTATAGATGGGAATTCAAGCTCGACACCTTCGCGGGGCATTGAATCGCGGGGGAGCTATGGACACAGAGAGCTTTCCCCAGCGTCAGAAATTCAAGGTTGGGTTTAAAAAGCTGGCTGTTCACCCCTCCATCAGTAACCGGTGGACTGTTGCTCTCCTCCTTCTCGTTTTCTCAACAAGTCATCGCTCTGATTTACACCACCGAAACAATACCCACCATGCCGAACATCACTCGTTTCCGCACAACCTGGGGCATTCCCCCTGGCGATAATTTCGCAACATGGAGGCAGCTATTTCCAGAGCTCAAGGCCAAGGGCTACAGTTAGTAAAGACTTCCAGTAAAGATATCCGGAAGGGAAGCTTACCCTAATTGCCCAATAGCCGGAGTTGAAATCGACTACAGAGCTGTGAAGACCGAGGATCTCCCCGAGTTGAGAAAGCTTCTGGATGAGTCCGGCCTCCAGTTCATCGCACAGTATGTCGCCTGCGATTAACGTCGCTCTTTGACGTACTGTTAAATCTCGAGCGGGTCTGACATCATTTGCACAGAATCATGTCTTCATGGCCTGGATACGAAGGACCGAGACCCCCGGGGCTGACCCCTAAAGATCACCTCGATTTCTATCGCAAGCAGCTTGAGCGCGCCAAGGTTTTGAAGCCTGTCAAGGTTAACGCACAGTCTGGAAGGTTCGTACTAGTTTGATATGCGAACCATGTTCTTTGCGTAGCTTACACGTTGTCGCACAGCGATATCTGGACACCGGATCAGTCGGTTGAGTTTTACCGAGGGACTTTCAAGATCGATGAGGAGCTGGGCTTCGCTGGGAAGGTCACCCACGAGACACACAGAAACCGCTCCCTTTACCATCCGTACGTTGCGAAGTACGTTTTGGATCGAGTTCCCAAGTAGGTTGCCACGTATTGAAACTGCTGGTTTTCGAAAATGGGTTGGGCTAATTCTTTTGAAGCCTTCGAATCACCGCGGACATCTCCCACTGGGTAGTCGTTGGCGAAAGACTCTTGGACGTGTCCGAGGAGGATATTGCTGTTCTCGAATCCGTCATCCCTCACGTAAGTGCTCCAGAGAGAGACTCTCGCTGGCTTTCCATGGTGCATTGAAGCATGAGACTAACCTTTTATCTGTAGGTTCACCATATTCACGCTCGTATTGGTACAACTCAATCATCACAATGTCCCGATCCTTCGAACCCCATTTACAATGATGAGAGGGAGTTCTTCGAGAAGCTGTGGGTCAAGATTGTTCAAAACGCCGTAAAGACAAGGGGCGATGATTTCCAAGTTACCTTCACTCCAGAATATGGGTGAGTCACGATCCTAGCTATGATGTTCCAAGCTCTGTAACACGCTAACATGTCTTGTAGCCCGTACCCATACCACCCTCACTTCGGCCCTAGAATATACACTGAGGTTGCTGACACCGAGGGTGTCCGTTTGGAGAAGCTCTTCCACGCAGCTTTGTAAGCTGGGCTACTAAAGAAGCTACACAACCTATCCGTAACTATTGAATGTTCTGGCGGATGGAGCCACTCTTTCCATGGATTACGATTATAGAACGGGCACATGAGACAGTGCGCTCGAAAACACTTGAAAGATAGACTAGAGTTCTAGGTATTCAACAGAAGCTTTATATACGGTGATACGCAAGAAGGAAATGAGGCACTTTGGTGTTATTCCAGCGACTGCGGAGTGACCACAGCACAAGATGTGAGATGTTCGAGCCAATCAAAACAAGATTTTTATTTTTTCCTACCCAAGAGCGATTATTATAGTTAAGATGAATCTGATCAGAAGTAGTGAAAGCGGAGACCTCTTTGTTCTGCCTTCCACTCGCAGTCGATTGGATGGGCACATATTTTTCGGATGTGAGAGTACGACCGGTTGCTCTGGTAGTCTCATTGACGCCCGAAAGGAACTCACATTCCACCATAGCAATATGACAGCAACACGCTGCAAACTGACCTGGCAAGTAATTCAATGATGTATTCTTGCCAGTTTGGTACTTGTTTGGGATACGATGATTGGCGAATGCGATCACAAATAAATGATACTTCTTACCAGCTATCTCTCAGTCTATTTGACTTTTACTCGGACTAGTAAGCTTATTTGTTAGAGGCGTGACAGCAAACCTTTGTCGATCCTGCGTTACCGGAAAAGAATAACCTTGCAAATCATGTACATTTCCGAGTTGTCACAGTTCGCATAGTCGAGATTGTTGATTGAAGGGTATAAAAACATGGCATCTTCACAAGCCAAGCCGCAAATTTATTCAGTCTGCTGTCACTCTCGCCTCAAAGTCTGCTCTTTTAGACACTCCTAAACATAACGAAGAATCCAGTAATCTTATATTACCCCAACTACCTATGCATAAGCCATTTCATTATTTCACGGTGAATGCGAGCCTCCGGGATCCGTGCTCGAGTCAGGCATTCTTTTGTTTATGTGATGGACATGGATAATGGGGATGACCTTTTCTATTAGAGTTTGCAAGGATGTTCTAGACTCGTGCTTTCGGGCTCAGTCCGACATCAATGGTTGTTGTCTACATCGGCGAGCAGGCCGTACGTGACATCACCATGGATATTATAGAAGTCTTGAACAACGCTACCCAGATTCCGAAGCCATTTGATTTAACTGGTAGGCTGGTTGGACACTGAATTTGGGGGAAAGCAATGAAAACAGCAGTGTTTTGAACAATTGTTTGCTTGGTTCCACTTCAGGGGCCGCCAGCCCCTGTGGGATACCGCCTTACCTGACCCTCTTGGATACGAACAATCTCGAGTCATCTGAGAACAGCTAATCGTGTGGAGATAATGGAGTCGATCAAGCATCGAATTGAACGGGTGATCCGGCTGCTTCCCAACCAAGAGCAGTTGCATGGTCTAGAACATCTATAAAAACAACCGAACTCCCCTCTAGTAGCATTGTCCCGGAACCATACCTCGACACTTACTCCCAATTTCAAGAGAGAACCCCTCAGACTAGCAGTAAGGCACTTTAAGATATCACTCAACAGTTTCTCCAGGACCTAATATTCTGTTAGAAATGAAGTTTACCGTGGCCGTCTGTCTTCTGGCTTCTTACACCGGCCTCGCCGCCGCTGCCGGATGCCAAGTTGAACTTCTCAACATCAACCAGGCCGTAGTCGGCAGCGGCTGCGTTCAGATGAACTACTACGCCAACATCTACGACTCCATCACCCGTGCAGGATACACTGTCAATGCCAACAACAACTGTGGCCTGAGCTTCTCTGGCAGCCAAAGAATCCCCGACGGCTACTCTCTGCGCAGAGTGGGTTACTGCTAAGGGTCTAAGAGAAAGTGTAGTCCAAGATTGCATATAGGGACTTCCTAGCTGCTGTATATACTGGGTGATGGTTGTTGGAACGTTTTGAGCATTGATTAGCGACAATGAAAGAATAACTTGAGCTTGCCTCATACCGCACTACTTCTGATACTACATGGTTGTGAAGACTATTGACCTCATTCTGGGCTCTGAACTGAACTTCAACGATTTCAACTTATTCGGATTTGTGATGAGATCCTGATATACACTCCATACATGTACACAACTGCTGTCGAACTTTGATCAAGGTAGGAAATCTCAAGTCTACTCCTCATTTGCTTCTTCGAGATTTCCGACCAGGCCATCACCTCCATCGTCTTTATCATTGCTATCTCTCTCAGCACCCCGTTCCCCCGCTTCGTCTTCATCCGAACCGCCATCCTCAAGGAAGCCTGTTAGGGCTCCGATGTAAGACATTCCAGCAAAAGACTGTTGCGGGTATCAAATGTGTCAGTATGGCGTCCATTAAAAGGGAAACCGTGCACTACATCAAACACTCATGGAACATACGAGGAAGGGTCAACTTACCGCCCGAAACTCGGAATTTGGCGATTCCCTTGAAGCGCTCTCTTGTGCCCCGCCGAGTCCGTGTGTGATCACCCAGCCACTCGGCTGACCAAAGCCCATGACAACACCGTAAATAAGGTCACCATGTATTTCGATCTTCTGACGCACGTTCCACTGATCCGGAAGATCGCTTCCTCTGGCGAAGAGCATCTCTCGATCCCGGTTTGTTCGCATCTGATCAGTCTCTGTCAGTATGATCACCCTTCTCTAGGAGGATTGCGATATAAATGCGTAGGTAGACTGCCGGCATGTCCCCAGCATCCGATGCCACACCAATCTCATTGATCTCTTCGCCATTTTCAACGTCAACGTCAAAGTGGACCAGTTCCTCTTCTGGCCAACAGGCGCCGATGATCTCAGTCGCACCGATGGTTTCGACATCGCCAGAACTCAACTCTGCACGAAGGCCACAGAGATTGTATTTTCTGGGATCTCTCCTGCCGGGAATACCGCAATTCTCAGGCGCTGGCAACGGACTGCCCGTAGGTGCAAGCCATCCTGATAATCGCTTGAGGGTGACATTCCCGACCGCATCGATCCAGGCGATCAACTCATTCGGGACAATGTCGTTGTTGAAAATATTGCTTTCCACTTCGCGGGTGATCTCAGGGATCAAGTTGTTCAGCCACAGAAAACTGTTGCATTGCCAGATCCATCGATCCCAGCGAAGAGCCGACGAATCCTTACAAAGGAGCTCGGCGAGCGGATTGATGTTTATTGATCCGGCCTCTTCTGCGTCAAGAGTTTCGTTGTTGATGAATGGGGCCGTGAGCAACTCAAGACTTAGATGGTTTCTTCGCCAATTTGGCCCTAACTACGTGTCAATTAAGGTCGATGTCGCAATATTCCATTCGATCTTTCATGTATCAAAGGAATATACCTACAAGTGTATGTCCGAGAACACCAGTCAACTTATACTCGTCTTGCCGTGAGGGAAGTAAAAGTGGTCTATGACAAGCCCGTCCAGACGTATCTTGCTTGCAATCATCGCCCAGTGTGATGGACTGGTGATCTCTGAAGCAAACCTGATGCTGCGCATAAGTTCATGCTTCAAACCGGGACAATTATACACGAGAACCAAAATGAAGGTGGATGGGGCTGCAATTATGTCAACGAGGGTGAAGGTATACTACTCACAGTCAAGCCAGGGATCACTACAGGCGGCGCTTCCGCAGAAGAGGTCATTTCAAGCTCGTTGAAAGGGTTTTCGTACGCGCTGGGGTTTGTTCCTGTCATGTGCAGAACAATTCCGGTGACGTCTCTGTCTGGCCCAATCTCGACGCTAATGAGTCGGAGATGAGAGTTTTCATCCCCCAAACGAGTCTGTCGTCTGAACATGGTGGAATTCTCCCCCATTTCTACCATTTCAGTCTTGAGGGGAGTTTCGGCAAGCTCGCTCATACCGTGTCGTCCAAACTACCTTGTTTCCCCAAAGGGCGCAAACGACAGTCCAACTAGACCCAACGTATCGTCGAAATATGCCTCGAAAATTCGCGTGTGCTGGAATTCCTCGATTGATTTGGCCCAGTAAATGCTGCGGAGGTCCCTGTCTCGCTGGTTTGTGATGCCATGGACAACTGAAAGCTGAAAGCAATGAGAATCGGCCTTAATTGAGCAAAATGGCCAGTCGTACATATCGTCTTCGAACTCAATGTCTTCTGCTTCATCTTCGTCTTTCATGTACTTCTGTTGTCGCTGTTGCCGGAACTCGCTCCGAACTTGAATTTTATCGGCGATATGCTTGCAGACCTGATGGATTCTTCTTTCATTGGCCATGCTTATCATGTCAAGGTTGTCGAGTTTTGGCATCTCCTGCAGTTGAAATGCGACCCGCATTAGGTCGGAGCCCTTGAGATCTGGATGCCCATAAACTATGTACTCTCTCAGGTCATCGTCGTACCAGTTCAAGTCATTGTACCAAGGGAAATGTTTCGTCAACTGGCGCTTCAGAAAATTGAAGTTATTGGAAATTAGCTCATAGACCGCTGGTGAAGCCTTGAGTGAGCGAAAGATTGATCGCAAGTCCATGAAAGAAATGATGTAAAACACGATCTCAGGCGGTAGACTGCGGAATACATCCGTCGGCGATGCCTCGGCGGGTTCCAGTAGAGTTGAGAGCAAAAGATCATCCCAATAGCGTTTTTCGATCTTCCCTTCTATGGAAAAAGACATTCTGAATAGCCTAGCGTTCGGGTCTGCCGCGATAATACCCGGCACGAAGACATTTTGAAAGGTGTTGTCGATCTTGGTGTCGTAGTCGAGATTCAACGCCAGCGCATCGTGATTATGAGACAACTCGTACAATGCGTCATATATGCCATCTGTCCTATTTTCGTCACTGTTATAGGAACCGGCATAGCTGTCCAAAATTCTGTAACAGGACTTGTGAAATGGGAACACCGGATCGAGTTGGCCCGGATCGTGGTAGCAGCGAAATTCGGATAAGTTGCTGTGAGGCGTATTTACGTCGGCATTTTCTTCCCTCCCCCACTCCGGTTCGCCCATGATAAAGCCCCGGGTGGACGATACCGTGCCAGGCTCAGACACGAATGCTCTGTTCAGGCCGATTCCTTCGTGGGAATGGGTGCCTATCACTCTCGCCTCGGAGAGCCAATCGAGGCTCCTATGGTTGAAGAACGCTGGATCTAGGCCTTCGTATTCTTCCTCCGGCGCCTGGGTTCCGGCGGCTTTGCCTCGAGACTTTGAACTTTTGGCGATCTTTGGTCGTCGAAATGGAGCGCCACAGACCGCACAGCGGTAATCTCGTCGGCTGTTGCCAACCATATTGACAGATTCGAAAAGGACTGTTGTTACGCTGGGGTCCAATACTCCGGTCCAAATGACGCGACGAGATACAAGAAACGCGCGAAAGGAGACCGTGTTTGATGAAGGGTAGGGATATCCACGGATCGTAGTTCGACGGTGGTGTGCCGCTGTCCTCTAGCATGTCGAGCTTCAGCCAGTCATCGCACTCCCAGATCCAACGTCCCTGAAAGACTGCCGAGGTTTCTGCCCAGAGATGTTTCGCAAGCATATTGTGATTTGGAGCCTCTTCATCTGCACTTTTAAGGCTTTGCTTGCTTTCGAAAAGGGCGTGGAGCATGCCTAGACGCGAGATCTCCTCTTGCCCTATCTGGCCCTGTGATCCTCATTAGCATTTCGTTGTCAATTTAACCGGAGAATCATACGATAGTCTGGCCTAGAATGCCAACAAACTCCGAATCGGCGTGGTCGGGAAGAAGTAGAGCTCTGTGACAGACCCGCCTTCGGACACCTGCCTCACCCATGCTGCCAAGAACCAAGCGTTCTCCGTCATCAAAGATAGCCTACGCATGATTAGCAAAGCTTGAAAGCATACGTAGGACGCTTTATTCTGATGTGCAGCTATCTAGTTGCAGAAACGCTGCAGAGCGTATCTACAGGGTAAGTCGGGTTACTTACGGTGACCGCACTGATGCAGATAGAGAAAAAGTTGGGGAGTGTGATGTACCGAAAGTCGGTGTATTTGAGTGAAACCGCATTGGCTTCAGTACACGTCGTGTGCAGTACAAATCCAATGATACCTTGGCCCTGGTTGACTTGACCTACGGCCTTTCGAAGAGTGGAGGCTTTGTCACCTATGCGAACTAATTCCTTGTAGATCCCAGCGTCATGGTTTGGCTCTGTTGGACTAGCAATAAAAGCGGTTTCTTCAAGACCTTCGAGCCCAGAACGGCCGAAATACCTAGGCGGTTCGTCACATGGCTGGTACGATAGTCCTACCAGACCGGAGTTGATGTCAAAGTAGGCCTGGATTGTCCGTCGTCGGTGAAAATCGTCGCTTGATTGGATATACGGGACGGTACGAAGATCTTTGCTTTTGCTGCACTATTACCCTGAACAGAAACAAGTTGATCGCAATGGGAAGCGTTGATGATTGAGGTAGCGGTGCCGTTTTGATACCACTCGCTCTCTTCCCGTTTCCACTTTGCCATATATCGCCGTGAGATTTCCTCACAGATTGACCAGATGCGTTTTCGATTATGCATTGTCAACGAGAGCGCCGAGCCAGGTTTGTCTGGTTGGAGAACGTAAGCCCACAGCATTAGATCAGGCTTCTCGCCTTTCGACTCTGCCTCTTTCGCGTCCTCATATGCTTGATTAAACCACTGCATGTGTGCGCGAAGATGTCCTTTCCAAAAAGACCAATTGCCGGTTACAATGGAGAGCAGGCGATCAAACACTTCAACCGCGCGAAAAATGCTTGTGGTATCGAGGTACGATGCTACTTCTAGGAGAACTTCCGGTGGGAGATTTCTTAGAAAGTCACATTCTGTCTTTTGCCTCGGTGTCCATATGTGGTTGTACTCCGAAGTGTCGATATTGCCGAGAGACATTAGCCGCCACTCAGAATAGGCGCTACCGGGGTTCATGAGTATAAATATCTCCCCAGGCACTAGTTTGAAGGCCGGGCTCATGTCTATACCGTAGTCAAGCTCTAAGGCCAATGGCGATTGCCCATGTGATAGCTCAAACATGACATTATACAGCATGTCGTTGTGATCTTGGATGTCATGTTGTAAAAGCAGATGCCTCCAAATCTCAGAATGGCAGACGCTGTGGAGTGGGAAGACAGCATCGAGCCGGGTAGAGTCGTAATAGAGTCTGTATTCCCCAAAGCCGAATTCCGAGTGAGGGGCGTTGACATCATTCCCTCTCTCGGCCATTATGATCCCCTCCTCTAGCCTGCCACGACCAGTTAAGAAGGCCTTTTCGGTGCTTGATGGAGCCTTGGGGTTGAAACCTAGGAACCGGACTTCCTCAACCCAGCTAATGTCGCAGTCATCGAAGTAAGCAGGATCAAGCCCGCGGTAGGCTTCATCCCCTGCATCAATCCCACTCACCTCATCTTTGGCTTTGGACCGTAAGGCAATTGGAGGCTTCTGGAGAGGTCCACCGCATATCGCGCAGCGATAGTCTCCAACGCCAAGCGTCGTCATCGCATCACGATGGTGGGTGTGTCGGTGCAATAGGAGCGAGGATTAAGTCTTGACGAACGCCGAGGGCTGAATTAATTTGGCGAACGGGGCGGGAGCGTCATTCACCCGACGAGTCGCCCTACCTACCTACTATGCAGTAGTACACTTTGTGGGGCGGTCCGACCCACACAGTGAGAGATGGCAATCTTCACGATCACAGAAGTCTAAGGTAGTTTCAAAGGAATTGTGCATTGAGTTGGAATAAACGTATTTTGTTCAAAATGTTCTCTTTCGTTTCTCCAGTTAACTACTCCTGTGGGTTTACAACCACCTTCAAACCGCTGACCCCCTTATTCAGGATATCAAGGGCTTCGTTGAGTGCTCCGAGACCACCATCAATCTTCTGCGTTGGAAGCGGAATGAGCTTGTTTTCCGCAATTGCTTGGGGAAAGTACGTGTTGAACGCCCACTTCAGAAGACCTGCGTTCTTCTCTTCTCCCAGAGACGCACTCCACGAGCCAAACTCACGCATCACGCGTGCCGGGAGATCGTCCGGGCCGAAGGGCGGTAGCAGTGCATATATCTTACCACCGCCTTGAGCACCAAGAACCCCGCCGGTGATCTTGATGGTATCTGGAAGAGAGATAGAGTCCACGACGTAGTCGTAGGGTCCTTCCGCATTCAAGGCTTTGATGACCGCATCGGAAGATTGTGTATGGTCGATGACTTTCATAGCCCCCAGCTTAGCCACAAGCGATTTGTGTCGAGGTGACGTGGTAGTAACAACATCGTAGCCAGCTTGTGCAAGATATTGCACAGATAGACTTCCAAAGCTTGAAGTACCACCGTAGACCAGTATTTTCTTGCCATTCGGCGGGGCTTTGCTATGCACATCAGGCTTGTGAAGTCCCAGATGCTCATTAAACAGGCCGATGACAGTGCTGAAATTTCCAATCAGACCAACGGGACCACTGAAATCGACTGAAGCTGGCAGCTTGCTGGTAGTGACATCCCGAGCGATGACTTGCTTCTGGAACGCGCCGAATTTGTTGCCTTCAGCACCAGCAGTCTTAGCTGATGCGACCATGTCTCCGACCTTGAAGTCGGTGACGTTGGGACCAACTGCTATGACTGTGCCTCCATACGATGTACCCAGAATAGCAGGATAAGGAATTGGAAAAACTCCCAGTTTGGCAAGTTTCGCGTCGATGGGTACGAGAGCGATGAATTCGTTCTTGATCAAAAGCTCGTGCGACCCTGGCTGTGTGGTCTCGACATCTTGCACCACCAACGGTGTTGTGGCAGCGGGAATAACAGCGGCAGCATGAGGCATGGTGA
Source organism: Colletotrichum fructicola Nara gc5 (assembly GCF_000319635.2). Taxonomy (NCBI): domain Eukaryota; kingdom Fungi; phylum Ascomycota; class Sordariomycetes; order Glomerellales; family Glomerellaceae; genus Colletotrichum; species Colletotrichum fructicola. The sequence continues at coordinate 4,321,357 of NW_027094057.1, forward strand.
ATAGTAAGGATTGATAACTCTTGGTCGTATGGCTAATCTGGGTTCGGGATTGGATGTGATTTGAAGAATAATTACTCGGATCAACCGTTCGCGCACTTCAACGCTTTTTATGATGGCCCGTAACTCTAATGTCGTGCTCAGAGGCTCGATTATGCCATCATATCCAAAGTTACGCCAGAAAGTTCGACGAATCATCAACCAACAGGATTTCGAATTCAAGCTCGGACGAAGACGCAAGTCGCACGCTGCTACCGCTTCAAACGGTGATTTATAAGCCGTCGGACTGCTTAAGCCTTGAATTGACGGAACATCCGGAGAATCCCCTGCCCCTTTGTATTTCCCCATCGTATGGGCACAACTGCTTCCGCAAAAAAGTCCGCTTCGATAGAACTACAGTCAATAACCTTCTAGCATGCAGTAAGCAGGCTTTCAATCATCTGGGGAGTCCAGCAGTGGATGATTGATCAATCCGTGCTCCCGATACCAAGCCCACGAGATGGGACGGGCGCTCGGATCTTGATTTCCCACTCCAGCCATTTTCCGAAATAGAAATTCAGGATCATGTAATGTGAAATCCTGGACATCTTTCCCTTATGGCTTGGTTGTCCAATTTGGAACCTTTATCTATCCGCCATTCACGAAATGTGCAAGCTTTATGACTACGACCTCGGCGATTTTGGAAAGACTGGGCCCGCGCAATCGGATACCATCTCGATCGCCTGCAGCGATGACTTATATTGTCTCAAAGACATCGTCATCTTCGTACGCACTTTCGTTCTGGCCCCTATGCAACTGTTATGTAGGCATGTGCCCAGCGCTTAGCCAGAGACAGTCGGGGAACCTCCTCACTAGTTATCCCAGCTGCAACACCGTGGCAAAGTATCGTCACCAAGACACATCTGCTGATTATCAGATTGTAGTCACAACAAGAGCCGAAACCTTGCTTTTTTAACAGTCCATGATCTACAGTTGAAGCACTGACCGGTCTTGCGGGTATGCTGTAGTTCGGCTCCTTGCGACGCTTGCAGGGGTCGTGATACTGAGATGGGCTGACGATGACAAGGATACTTCGGACGCCCTCAGACGAAGGAGGGCACCTTGTTGATCTCTCTGAGAAATTTCCGAAAAGTCATCCCAAGATTTTTGGGGTCCATCGAAGGCGATTCGTGTTGTTGGGCGATGCCGATACAGGCCAAGGGGACACTTCCACGTCGTCGGGATTCTTGTGGTCTGATGTCGGTACGTTCCAGGCCATCGGGGGCTCGACTTGAAACGCTTCCAGCAACAAGGTCGTAAGGTCGCAACTCGTCACTCCGGGGAACCTCGCACTCCTTTCGACTCCATAAACGCGCTTGAAACGCATGACATTCATGTGGGTATCTTATGGCACCATCCGAGAGGTCCGTGATTGACCGATCACACAAGATAAAAGACCTTGGATCGCCATTGAGTTTTCGCATTGTTTTCCTTCTGCCAGCCATTTTCAAGTCGCATTCTGCAACCAGCCATACTCTCAGATCTCTCATATACTTTCGCAATGAATAACAACAAGTCTGGCCCCGGTGGGCCAGGAAACTCCAGCAACCCCCGTCCAGGGCAATCCCCCTTTCCCAACTCCGGTCCCCTGGTCCGACAAACCCCCACAAACTCTCAGTCAAGCCAACCGTACACGAGCTCATACAGCAACAACTTCGACAGAAACAACTCCAGATACAGCACTGGAAGAACAGACGAAAGCAGATACAGCCAGGAGAACAATGACTACACCATCCCACCTCGATCGCCACAGCGTCTATCGCCTCCGCGCCAGCAACCCAAGCGCGAACAGGCTGGACGAGCTTGGGAGGACAGCATCTATGGCATGTACGGTGACTTGAAGACGCCGAGAGACCCACCACGGCAGAATCAGCAGTCAAGACGGCAGTACCAGCAAGAAGACGACGACTCGTATGACGAAGAGGTGCCCCGGCGCCCCGATCCCGAGCCAGCACGGCCACGCCCGAACCGGGCTCGCACCAATCCCGAGGAGGGACCGAGGCGTGCGAACACCACTCGTCAGAACCAGCAAAATGAGAGATCTGGTCGCTCAGAGAGACGAGACCGTGGAGATCAGCAAAATCGGCAAGATGGCCGGAATGCTGACGGCAACTACCGACGTGTGCACATCAATATCGACACAGGCGGTGATAGTGGCCGCTCTTGGACATGGAGTACCGATGACCGTGATCGCGAGCGCACCAACGTCAACATTGGAACTCCTTTTGGAGGCACAGGCTTTGGTGGATCAGGGCCATCACTTGTCAACTTCGGTGACTCTGGGTTTCCATTTAGTGGTCGGAACAACGGCGGTGGCAGATTGCCTGTGAATGTGCCTTTCGTCAACGGACTCCCGGTTAACCTGCCATTTGGATTGTAGCCTGTGACCTCACAGCGCATGTTGATATTAAAAACACCTTGTATTATTACATGTTTGTCAAGGAGAATAGTCTCCGAAACTGCCATCGGAAGAGCGCGTCTTGACTTGGACGGCGAGGTAAAAGCAAGGAGTTAGAGCCATTGCCTAGGGAAACAATTTCTTTTCTGCGTGCAGCTTATTTTTATCCAGTCTGATACTCTTCTGCATACCTTGTAAAAACAAATCTGCCCCCAACAGGCCAATCTCTTGACTGCCGTAGCTACAGCACAAACCTCGATCCCACAAAACACGGTGCGTATGTACCCGGCATTTGCTTGCTCAACTCTGCCTTAGCTCTCCAGCCAGTGCAGTGACCCGCAAGAAGTACCTTGACTCCAGATTCTTTCAGGTCAGATGCAGTCTGCTCGATGATGTCGGGTTGAGCATCGGCAAGGTGAAAACCGCCGATGACTGCATAAAGTGACGCACCGCTACCAAGATCCATGGCGTGCTTCGCCGAATTTACCACACCTGCGTGGCCGCACCCTGTGAACATCACGATTCCCTTGTCTAATAGTATCGTCAGCGATGTCGTTTCTTAATCAGTCCACTTAGATAGAGACGAGACGAGACTTACTCTTCAGGCGGCACATCAGAATTCTCTCATCAAGCATTTTCTCGTCCTGTTCCCACTCGCCCTTGGTCTTGTCAAACCTCATTCCAAACCTAAAGCCTGCCTCGTAGCCTGATACTCGTGGAATTTCTCCGGAAATCAGGAACGTGTTGTCCAAAACCGTATGGGATTGATCATTCTTCGTCACAGTGCCACCGTGTGCCTCAATTTCCTCGAAAGTCGGGTCAGCTTCCAAGGAAATGACAGGCATGCCAGGAACCTGCGCCCCCCGATAGTCTGGGCGACCAGGGTGAAGGTCAACTGTGACTGGTAACAGATCACCACCGTTCTGTTGATGAGCCTCGGATACCATATCAAGGACTTTGAGCATTCCGCCGGAATGATCCCTGTGCCAATGGCTCAGCGTGATCAGTTCGATTTGACCAGCGTCAGCTCGGAGGCGTTTGGCATTCCGCTCCCATATATCTTCCTCTGGCCCTGTATCGAAGAGAATTGTGCGCTTTTGTCCGTCTTTGATTCCCGTTATCATCAGCGAAAGCCCGTGGGCACTGCAGCAGATATTGCTCATTCGCAGCTCTGGGACTGGACCCCCTTCCTCGGGAGACTCTCGGATGGCACGCATGGTGAGGTCTCTGATGCCACCGGTCTGCTCGATTAGGGGATTGGGACAGGGTGAGATAGGGTCGAGTTCATTGTCGATGATCGCCAATATTTCGAGACTGTCAAGCTCAATTAGGTCCGCCATTTTTGCTGGTACGAGGTGAGGCGATGGCGCTCAAGATTGAAAGAAGGAAGGCAAGAGCCAAGATGACGGATTAACACCAAGTCGGTCTGCAGACAACTGTCCTATATCTCTAGTGCTGACACAAGCGATGGATGAGAGGCACCGAAGTTCTCCCGTCTCTTCAATATGCGGTTGGTGTAAGGTTGATCAACTAGCATTCCGGACGAACATCTACCCCAAATTGGGCGCTGAGATGACCTACAACACCTGTCCACACACGGTTAGTCCTCTCGCTACTGCTGCGCCTCTTAGTCACGACCCGAAGCTTGGCGTGATTGTCGCAGTGAGCGATTGTCCAAACATTAGAACCAACAGCAGCAAACATGAGGGAAACCGCCCTTGACCCATGTATTACTGTGAGAAGTCACGCGCTCAACTTGCTTGGCCCAACACAAGCCCCTGTATTAACCCCAGTATGCCACGGTCTGTCGCCCAACTCACCTTGAAGCAACCGAAGTATTTATTACCCCAACAGGTCTCCAGCTACTACGGTCAAGAGCTGTTTTCCTCATCGTCTCGTGGCACAACGCCACGGAACGCGCATCGCCAACCAACCGAATCAAGCAAACCCGACACTCACTTTTCGGACACAACAACTATGCATGAGCTTACTCTTACAGCGCTCATCGGGGTAGCGCGACTCATCAACGCCCTGGAATTCATAGCGCCCGACACCGACCGCAAGCTCAACCTGTCCGCACCGATCACCATCGAATGGACGCTCAATAACGAGGGGAACGCTGAATGGACGGAAGTCGATCTCTGGTGGTACGGCCAATTTTCAAATGGCGGAGGAAATTTTGGATTTGCCATTGAAGAGAATTTCACGACTACGGGCGACGGGACATACGGCTACAACTGGAATCCGGCCTCGGAGGTGGAATCATTCACGAAGAACCAGAACACGCTTTCGTCCGACAAAGTGTTCTACTTCTTGATCAAGCGACATGCGCCCAATTCGACATCTGCTTCCACTCTTGAACCAAGCGAGAAGTACGCGGTGGAAGGATACGATTTGATCGGAAGCTCTGCAAGCCTGATGAAGCCTATGTGGGGTGTCGCGGTTGCTGGTCTTGCTGCAGCTTTTGCATTGATCTAATATTCGCCCGCTCGTTGAGAGCTCGAAATCCATTACGAGAGAGTCGGGGAAGGCGGATACTAGGCAGGAACATGGACGGGACTCGAGGCTCACAGTGTCATTCCCAATCCCGTTGGTGCATCGTCCGGGCGTACCCAACTTTTGTTTGTCTCCTCCAGACTGATTACACTACACTCTCATTCTCCACTACCCCAGAGCGTGTCGTTATTGTGCGGAACAGACTAGATATATAGCATCGGTCAAACACTGATCTCACGACACAAAGGATGATGATTCAGAGAGTCTGAGAGCAAGTATCCGCAGCTTAGGAGTCCGCAGCACAGAAGAGACGTAGGTGTGAGCCCACCGTGCGGCTGCTCGGACAAAACTCAGGGTCAAGAAGGACCCAACTTAGTCAACGTCGGCCGGTTAGCCAAATACTGTGAAACCTGGGCTCTTCACCATTCCAGCTCCTCTATGTACGAAGCCCATACTGCGTTCTCCAGCCTAACATTTCGAATTAATACTGCACATCATAGATTCTTGTTGAACAATGCATGCCCTTCTAAGCCCATATCGTACTTACCCAATATGCTTTAGGACGCAACGAAGCAAGGTATCAGGATCCTAGCCGGGGACATATGTACAACAGCTGGGCTTAATAATGGTTTAAGCTATCAAAATGCCTGATTGGGCTCGCTGGCAGTTCAACAAAATTAGTCGACGTCCTTGGTCTATTTATCAAGGCACTGGCTTTTACTGAGTCATAAGCGCGCGGGAAGTCTACGTTGTGCAATCTCCACCGCTGTAGCGGAGTAGAACAACCCCGTCACGCCGCTCTAGTAGCATGTTACTTTCAACGGTAAGTTGAGCGTGCACTTGGTCGTTGTCACTGAATAATCTAAGTGGCTCCCAGAAAATGGGACGTGTACCAGCGGATGATACTGGTGCTTCTGCCTCGAAATTTGTGCTTTGTAGAACGTGCCGTTCAGTGGCCGCATAATCTCATTGTATGAAGGTCAGTGTCACAAGTTATCAGCATGGAATTCATGGCTGTTACCGGAGAGTTGAGGGGCTCTCCTTTCCATACACGCATAGTATGGCCCAACAATACCATGCAGTATTAGTATGCACGAGCCAACAACGGCGGGCGGTAATCCAGCTGGCATACAAACACTAAAGAAACCGAAACCGAGCAGCATATTTGGTGGGCGGGCCGTAGGATCCGCAGCTCAACAAATATCTTCAAAGCCTACGGAAGAGCAACTCCATTCCGGGTCCGAGATCATTATGAAGCCCGATGGGCCTGATTTAAAAGTTGTGACAAATCTTCTGCGGAAGCTCTTCAGCTACCTATCTTCATCTTACCTTCATTTACAGCATGACCGAACCCCACGAACCCACGCGAAAATTGCGTGGCAACTGCCACTGTACTGCGGTCGTGTACGTCGTCTACTTTCCAGAACCCAGGAAAGCCACACAGTGCGGTTGCGACTTATGTGTCAAAAAGGCAAACCTATGGTTATCTGCCAGCCGGAGTGAGGTCACCTTTGTCAAAGGGGACGAGAGCTCTCTGACGAGCTACGCCATCGGTGCGGAAGATGCCACTTACAAGGTAAGAGTTTGCGATGATCTCCTGCGGCAAACACGATCTCACCCCACAGTTCTGCGGTATTTGCGCTACTTCTGTGATGACGACCAGTTCGTCTGATACACAGATAGCCTTCAATGTAAGTAGTGGTACCTTCTACGAGGTAACCTCCGACATCTGACTGTATAGGCTCGGACATTCCAAGCCCTTGATGTCAAGGATTTGAAGCTGGAGCAGTACGAAAATAGTCGGTCGAAATCACAAGTTTCCTTATAATAACTTTTCATAGGGTTGATTATGTTGGGCACAGCTCTTCTCAACAACGCTCTAACTTGAAAACTGCCGAAACTTATCCTCCTCTGGACAGCCCAAATGTTTATACGGGAGGCTGCCACTGCGGAGCGTTGACACTTCGCCTGCGTAGCACCCCTCTGGATAGAACCTACGAAGGACATGTTTTAGAATGCAACTGCAGAGTTTGCGAGATGGTAAGTTTCACATCGCAAATGAATTTGTTTTGGTAGCTTGCTAACTCGATCGAAGAACGGTTATGTCTGGGTATACCCTAATGACGAAAGCGTCGACTTGATAGGAGACGAAAAGGACATTGGGCGATACAAGTTCAACCACAACATTCTCTGGAAATCATTTTGCAAAACTTGCGGAGTGTTCCTCACAAACAACCACAACATCCTGTCGAAGGAAGAGCATGATGACTTGCCTGACAATGCAAGGTTTTGGCATGAAAAGTCCAAGGGGGGGACGCCAGTCAATGCTCGAGTTCTGGAAGGCATCGACCTTGAACTCCTTCACCAGATGTCTGTTAAGTTTGATGGGAAGAACATTCATCAGCCTCCATATTCACATCCGTGATATTGACCGTCAATGCGAGCACTGCGATTATCTAGATATTAGAATAGTCTATTCCTCTCTCAACAATGGACCAATCTTTACAGGTTCCAGTAACTCGTAATTTTCCCTTTGCGGCAAATGGTCTGGGCACCATCTCTCCATGCCATACCTCAACCAGTGGGCGTACGTTCCTTCCACAGCATCGCTGCCTTCATGTTTCCTCCACAAGCTTCCCAACGTAGGTCCGAGTACTTTAACAATCAAGCCGTGTGCTAGTTTGAAGCCAAAGCTTCTCGTAAGACAATCTTCCACAATTTCCCGTGCCAGTTTTTGATCGTCCGACTCCGGCTCTCCACGCCGCGCCACCTGAAGGCTCATGAGGTTGAAAGCCTGTACTCCATTCCAGTTCGTATACTCGTTAATCAACTGACTCCCAACCATGTAATCCGGCGCAAATATCTTCTCCGTGACATATGCAGGGCCGTTCCAACCTCTCTCTTCGTCGACTGTACTCATAACCATCGTAATCGCTTGTCCTTGGATGATGTAGTCTGTCAATCTTTCGCTCAAACTCGTGTCTCCCGATTTGCTGAACGATTCTCCCATTAAGGGCAGCCCTTTGAGGAGTGGATGACTGTGTAGACCCTCCGTATTCGTTTTTCCCTCCCACAATTTCAAGAGAAGAGCATGACATGCTTGCCAGAACTTGTTTCCGGGAAGACTTCCCATGAAGTAGTTTAGGAGGCTGTAGTCTCGGGGACCACCGGCATTGTAAGACAATACTTCAAACGGACTGTATGGGTTGGCGATAGTTTCTTCCCATAACCTATCGACGTCGCCAATCTGCATGAACCCTACGTCCGTGTAGATTCCGCCATACTTGAGCAGTAGGGGAAAGCGAACGAGATCGGAGTAGTGTTGGGTGGCAAACTCCCCGTCCAGGACGCCATTAGTGAACGCCATGGGCACGTTCTTCGGGTTTCTTATGTCGATCCAGTTCCCGATATATCCAGATGACTCAGGCTCGAGGTCCATAACTCGTATTGTCCAACCCTGCCTGGAGAACCGACGGTGCCAGGTGCGAACATTACGCTTCGCGTATGGATGTAAATCGTCGTAGCCTGAGTTCCAAAAGAACCAGAGATTCTTTGTGGATGTGACTGGCGGGGCTGACTTGATGATCGCGTCCACTTCAGCGTCTGACCGAAGATCGAGCTGGTCCAGTGGGATTATGCGAAGACCCTTGGGGATGGGATATGGCGGGTCGCAAGTTTGATTGGTGCCGTTGTTGACGGTCATTATGTCGCACAATTTGGAGTAGTCCCAAGAGTAGGTATATTACTCGATACTTTGACGGCGATGTAATCGGTGCTAGCGTGATTTGTCTGGCAAATAGAGATGGCACAGGAGAACCGAGAATCAGCAGAGCCAAAGTATGGGCTGTGTCTGTGACCTGTTGAGAGAATGAAAAGCAAGGTGATTTAATTTTCATTCGAAGGCATACAGAGCTGTTCATGTGTATTTGTAGGCGGAAGTCGCAAGTTGTGCAACCAGCACGCAACCAGCACCATAGCCAACCGCGAGAGGTTTCCGTGAGATCTCCTTCCGCATCTGGCTTGGCGCGCGATGAATCATCGCGCATCATGCACCGTCTCCCCACTAAGAACGCATGTTGGTATCGCAAACTCCTACTTGTGATTAGGCACTACTCAGATCACGAAGAATCTATTCGCTCTTATTGAGCGACTCTAACAATCACTCGCCCTTTCATGCCTTGTCCGCATCGTCTGCTCTGACGGTTGGGAATACCGCGCAGCCAACCTCACACCCTGGTTCCTTGTCATCCATCGATTCAGCCAGTCAGGCTCCGCGATGTCTGAAACGAGCAAATGCACTGAGCTCGCTATTTACCCTCTCGAGAGTGATCTTCAAGACATAGACCGAACTCTTCTCTGCTCCGGATTTCCGACTGGCGCTACAGTTTCTTGGTCATCGGCTGCTTATCAACACGGTCGCGCCTTCTGAAGTAAGCTTGAGAAGTCCGTGTGACGCGTGAAGTATTCAAAAATGCCTCTGCTTTACTCCATGGCGGCTGAACTAGCGCCGTGTTCGGTGGCATCATACAAGCGTTGGCCAATATCGTTGTGAAACCCAATTAATCCTAGAAGCCCCCATTTCAGTGAAAGTTGCTTTTGTATCCCGCGGGAATGCTGGAGCAACCCGAAAATGGATCGAAAATGGCAATTTTACCTCGCGGAGTAATCCAGCCGTCGTCTGCTTCGTCGACTTTAGGTTTTGAACTATATTAACGCCGGATAATTTACCTGATATGGCATATTTTCCTGGGACAACCTGACTGAACGTGCTTTGAACTTGCGATATAGCCGGTCGAAGGCTTGAAAATCGTCTCTGAAATGGCGGTATTTAGTGCACGTACTATTTCCCCCGGTTTAGCAGCTCTCTTTATCTAAACCTTGCCTGACTCGGGCTTCCTACAAACTCTTTCGAGACAATATCGATACAGCCTAGACTTCTTCGAAGACCCATAGAGTGAAGAAAGAACAGGCCCTGGAAAAGAAATAAACATTTGTGTTATCTAGGACGGTAAGATTGGCATGACCTATTTCGGCAGTTGCAATTGCTTTTCAATGAACCATACACCTCCACTACGATGGTGAACCTCTTCCTTTTCGCGTATGGAAGTCGATGGGGAGTGTCGACTGGATTCGTTGACTGGAATCCTGAAGTTCAAGGCTATCTTAGCTATGAAGATGATGTTCATTAGCTCTGAAGTAAGTTTGCTTCACGCACATAATCTAAGCCACAAGTGTGTCAAGCATTCTTGTCCCATGCACCTCAGGAAAGGAGAGGTCCGTATCCATCCCCGGCAGGTTCTAGGGTCAAGTCTCCTGATATTGGGGCAGTTTCTAAATACCACTGAGTCATGGTGTAGAGACTGTGGACCTCATCCAATACACCTGAGCCGCCAAAGAATTGCTATATATTCAAGACGTTCTTCTTCCTCGTCATTCCTTCCAATCCTGCCATCGCTTCCGCTGCCTCTTCAAACAACACATCGATTATCCTCAAACACTTCATAACACCTCTTCCTCATATTACAAAATGAGAGTCACAGAGCTTGTCATCCTATCGGCGTGCTTTGCCGGCGTTACAATGGCTCAGGACACGGGATGTCAGATTGAACTTTTGAACATCAATCAACAAGTTGTCGACAGCGTCTGCATTCCCCACGATGGTGTTCGACCCATGAGAGACGCCACGGCCCCTAAAGGAGTTATCAATTACGCCGTCAAGGTTAACAGCAGTTGCGGTGCCGGGCTGGCAGCTGGCAACCTGGCGAATGGAGCCTCTCTCCGCAACGCTGGACCCTGTACCCCATCCTAAGCGTTCTGGACCTTGTAACAAGAAGGAATATCGTCGACAGTGCTATCGGCGCCCAAGATCCGGGACACTCTCGACGTCAAGAGCATAAGCTCACCGTCAAGCTTGTGTCACGAGCAATTTTCGCCACTGTGTCGTTCATGCCACAGTCTTTCTTGTAAAGACAGAATCCCAGACACGTGACTCCCCACGTGTCTGCAGTTGACGGTTACGATTCCTATTGATGGATCGCCTCCATAGCTTAGGAAAGATATCTGACTTGCACTAGATATATAGAGACCAAAGTTTGAGCACAATATTATTTGCGTTGTTTTCTTTGTTCTTCTCCTTCATGCACGCAATCCCTATTACAGCTTCCGGCTAATAAGAAGAATGTGACAGTTCAGGTACGGCCAGCTGAGCTCCAACCAGCCCATCCGTCTGAGCCGTCTCAATCGAATACTGAATGTGAGGTCGAATAATCTAGCCAATTGCCGCCCTGCATCCACCGGGTAGGACTCCCGTATCAAGCGAGCTCAGCCGTGGTATTTCCAGTCCCGCAAATGCGGTGCGCATTCCAGGGACTTGATGGGGTAACGTAGTACACGTGTTGCTAAATGATTGAAAACGAGCTATTGTAGAAACTTACGAATACCAGAATCCGCGCAACAAGGGGGGGCCATTGGTAAGAGCCCTGTCAATCGCCAGATTTATCCTCGTCAGGCTCTCATTTGACCCTCAATATTCGACGAAAGTCCCTTTCTTCTACGAATCGGAGGAAAAAGCAGGGGTGGTGCGGATTCTGGTATCCATGAAATCCAACGATAACTTCAATGGCATCAATGGGGCATGAGTCAGTCATATGGAGTTGTGTAGGTCTGGACGCACCTCTTTGATTGTTCAAGTAAGGTATTTATACTGAATGAAATGGAGAGCATTCCGTCCCTCAAGGCCCCATCGACACCACTCAACAACCACTCAATCTACGTGACTACCTAACGCCGAAAAACCATCGAGGAGAAAATAAAATGACTTTTGGCGTCACCCAACCCGAATTTGGCGAAGGCTGTGCCGTCGTCTTCGGCGGCTCGGGCGGCCTCGGCCGCGCGAGCGCTGGCCTGATTGCGGAGCGCGGTTCCAACGTTATCGTCACCTACCGGTCGCGCCGCGCCGAAGCCGAGTCTCTGGTCGAGGAGCTACGCAAGCTCGGGCGCCAGGCGAGCGCGATAGCCTGCGACGTTACCGACCTCAAGGCGGTCGAGGCCGTTTTCAAGCATGCTGTGGACACATACAAGCGCGTGCACACGGTAGTGTCCGCCGGCGGCCTAGTGTTCGATACGGGCCCGCTGGCGGAGTTCAAGGAGGAGTCCTTCCGCGGCGTCATCGAGACCGACGTCTATGGCTTCTACAACATCGCCAAGGCCGGCGTTCCAGTACTGCGAGAGGGAAAGGGTGGCTCGTTCGTCGCCCTGATCACCAGCGCGGTGAATCGCACCGTGCCGTGCGATGCGCTCTCGGCCACGCCCAAGGCGGCGGTGGCCATGATGGTGCGCCAGCTCGCCACCGAGGAAGCTGATCACGGCATTCGGGCCAATGCCGTGGGACCCGGCGTTATCAACGCCGGTATGGTGCTGCCGATGATGGAGACGCCGACACGAGCGCTGCTGGAGGGCGCCACTGCGGTGACGCCGCTTAAGCGCTGGGGAGAGGCTGCCGAAATCGCCGAGGCAGTGGCTTTCCTGGCCTCATCGAAGGCGTCCTTTATCACCGGCCAGATTTTGATGGTCGACGGCGGTCTTGCTGCCTAGTTCAGACGTGACCGGCGCGAATGGTAGCTTGCGCGAAGCTGTTGTTACTGTGGACGGTGAGGAAGTTGATAATAAGGAGCCCGAATCTAGCAGCGGGACTAATAACCCGTCCGAGATGCAATCGCGGATAGGCTGTGTAATCTAGAAACCACCTGTTGAATAACGATGGTTTGCCCAGATACAATACAATGAAAGACGAAAAGCAAAGATATTGAATTGATTTTGAGGTTATTCGTGGTGAACAGCTGAAGCAATTTCCCAAACGCAGACATTGTACAGTCAAATGACCCCCGAAACTAGGTTAACTCCATGAGAATTTCTATATGATTGATAAGTAATCAAACATATTCACCCGTTCACTAAGGACTTCTGTCTGCACGAGACCATGCGCACAAACTTTTGCGGCAACTTGTTTAGACGCCGCACTCAACTTACAAACCAAAAGCGTGGCCGACTAATCTAAATTGTGGTCTGGTCAACTCATTACTGTATTTAAAGAGTTCTAATCTTTTTCGAATTCTTTAGTCCATCCATCTTGCAATATTGAGAAGCCCAAGTGCATATTGAGTCGTACATCATACTTTGTTCTCTTTTCAAATTTCATACTTCTTCATCTACTCTCGGCAATACCACGCTTGCGAAAATGACAGCAGCTATGCTCAAAGACGACGGATACTTCAACCTTGGAAAGTACCATCGTCCTATCACGACTAAGAGCTTGGAGGCTCAACGATGGTTCGATCGAGGGCTTGTCTGGGCCTATGGGTTTAACAACAACGAGGCCTCAGAATGCTTCGAGAAAGTCATTCTTGCGGATCCTGATTGTGCCATGGGCTATTGGGGCTTGGCGTACACTCGGGGACCTTATTACAACAAAGCATGGCGGTTGTTCGACCCCAATGAGCTCAAGGTTGCACTCAACGAAACGTACAAGGCATCTTGCCAAGCTCTGGAGAGGATTGACGGAGCAAGCCCCGTTGAGCAGTCCTTGGTCCGCGCGATTGCCCAGCGATACCCTCAGCCTCAGCCGACAAACGAGCAAGGCTACTCCGCCTGGAACGACGCATACGCCAGCACCATGCAATCTGTGTACGAAAGCTTTGGCAACGACATTGACGTGGCTGTTCTCTACACTGACGCTCTCATGAACCTGACACCATGGGGGATGTGGGATCCGTACAGCGGGAAACCCGGTGCCAATGCTCGAACTCTCGACGCCATGGCAGCTCTTGAGCGTGCCTTTACCCTAGAGGGTGCCGACGAGCACCCGGGGCTGCTGCATCTTCATATTCATCTCGTGGAAATGTCCCGAACACCCGAGCTTGCGGTACCTTCTGCGGACAAGCTTCGACATCTGGTCCCCGATGGTGGTCACTTCAACCATATGCCATCCCACATTGATGTCTTGATCGGCGACTACCGGAGCGCGGTCTCAGCCAACGTTGCAGCTGTGGTTGCAGACAACAAGTTCTTCGCAAAGATTGGGAGGATGAATCTCTACACGTTTTACCACGCTCACAACTACCACTCGCTCATCTATGCCGCTATGCTCTCCGGCCAATCGAAGGTGGCCCTGGAGAACTGCGACCTGATGGAGAAGGCCCTGCCCGAAGAGCTGCTGGCTATTGAGTCGCCTCCCATGGCTGACTGGCTTGAGGCTTTCGTTGGTGTCCGCGCCCATGTGCTGATCCGTTTCGGTCTTTGGGATGAGATTCTCGACCTGAAAATCCCCGAGAACCAGACGTTATACTGCGTCACAACCGCAACGCTCCACTACGCGAGGGGAGTGGCATTTGCAGCCACAGGTCGTGTACCAGAGGCCGAGAGTGAACAGAAACTCTTCGCCAAGGCATATGCCAATGTGCCCTCATCGCGGTACGACTACCCCAACCAGTGTGTCGAGACACTTAAGGTTGGCGAGGCTATGCTCGCAGGTGAATTGGAGTATCGCCGAGGAAACTTTGATCTGGCATTTGAGCACCTGCGAAAGTCGATTCAACTTGATGACAACCTCAAGTATAGTGAGCCTTGGGGGTGGATGCAACCGACTCGACACGCCTACGCTGCTTTGTCTCTAGAACAAGGCCACGTCGAAGAGGCAGCTAAGGCGTACGCTGAGGATCTGGGCTTCCTTACCTCACTACCTCGCGGCCACCAACATCCCAACAACGTCTGGGCTCTTCATGGATACCACGAATGTCTCACACGTCTTGGCCGAAATGACGAGGCCCGGCTACTGGAGCTTCCACTCAAGCTCGCGGTCAACTTGGCAGATGTAAATGTGCGCTCCTCTTGTTATTGTCGAAAGGAAGACGATGTGTCTGGTAATGGTTACACTCAAAGTTGCGACAAGGTTGAGAAATGTTAGGTTGGTGTTACAAAAGTGGAAGGAAATTGAGTACACTAGCGTTCAACAACCAGTCTCGAAAGAATACCTACACAGACGGCTCAACATGTCTTGAATCAAGTTGCCATTTTCATGTTTTGATTTCGTCCTTCAAAGTGTCCGTCTGGTCTGCCAGATAATCAATTGAAAGTCAAATTGTCCAAGTCCTCCACTCCTCCAAGATCTGCACTGCCAAAGCTTGGTTGTTCTACGCTCAGAAAGCCTACATCAAACCACAAAGCAGGATCCAAAGAGCCTCCATTCACCTCTTTGAGCCATTCTGGCACAAACAGATTCGTGTCAATACCAGCGTCTTGATCCGTGTTCTGGTCTTCGACGTTGACAAACTTCTCGACCTGAGAAGCAAAAACGCGCGACAATGCGGTATAAAAGTGAACAGCAGACGTATCTGGTAGTTCCTGCGCCATATCTTCCAGATACCTAGGCACCGACCGTACTTTGGTCGCAGCATCAACGACATCAGCCGGAGGAAGATTTCCGCGCTTGATGGCCTGAGCATCATGATCAGCCATAGGTTCTCGAATAGCCGGAGGGAGGTTATTCGTTCTCCTCCTTTTCGAATTCAACTTACATGGAGGATCTCCGTCATGGCATGCGCGACCATAATAAATTGGTTGTTATGCCATCCTAATCTGAGTTCTCGCATCGTTGAGTCTGAGAGCGCAAGCTCCAACGCGCGCCGCGCCACATCGAATGCCCGCCGGGATACTGTTAGAAATTCTGCACACCTGACCTCTTCGTCAATGTTTTTGAGGTCTCTCATTGCCTGTGCATTCAGGACCATGATACTGTGGTCCATGTAGAAAGCCAAAATGGGCAGAGAGGTTGCGATTCGGGGGTCATGTGTTGAGCATGCCTTATTTCGAGTGCTCTCCAGGGCTTCGAAGGCTTTTGAGTGCCAGCTTAGAACAGCTTCAGGGGTTTTGATACCTCGCCCTAGCTGTTTCAAGGCTTCCAGCTAATTGCATGTTTAGTGTCACTCCTAGGATGAATGCATAAGTATTGAAAGCTTACCAACTGAACTCTTATTTCAATGAGCCCACTGATCATGCGGTCTGATGGGTTCGTCATGGGCTTTTTCCACCATTGACAGGGGCATGGAGGCAACTCGTTCCAACCGACAATGAGGGAGCGACCCGTCGCAATACCAAAACTCTTGTCGGCAATGAAAACATACAGCCATGTTCTTTCAATGTTGCGCATCATTCGTTCTTTGAATTCGGTGCTTGCATCCGGGGCTAGCGCGTTGGCTTGTTCAGTCACGGCAGAAGGTCGATTGATCCCCAGTTCTTTCGCAAGCTGTGCCGCCTGGTAGTCTGTCAGTTCAAATCGATCAAGACTCCGACTAGAACACGAGGTTAACGTACATGACCCAGATGAAGCCAATATGGATCGTCTGCCTGTCTTTGGTGCAATGGTGCCCAGTACTTCATGCAGATAATCGCTTGAATGATTTCGAGCGATTTCACAGATGCAGCAATGGACCACATCATGCTCGCCTCAGCTAAAGAGAGAAGCGTTGGGTACAGTATGCGGTCACGAGGCCGAGTTGATATTGCGCAACCGAGAGCACAAATGACAGAAAACAGAGTGAAAGATGCATTGTAAACACTTTCAGGGGTGTGGAGGACAGGATCGAGCAGTCCTACTAGTGGGTTGCGCATTTTGAAAAACCTGCATTAGAGTTTTAATCAGTACTTGTGATAGCATTGGTAAAACACCCACGTACAAGTCAAAATAGAGCGAGACATCGCTTTGGTCGACAAGACGAGCGGTTACAGGATCGCATGCTGTCGACTCCAGTTTCAACGTCGTATTGTTGGACTGAGATGCCAACACGTGCCAATCTTTCTGATGAGTTGATCGAGGAGCTGCAGGTCGACTAGCATCAGCAAGTTATCCAACGGTAGAAGCTTTGAGAGCATCTTACTAAGATACTCCACTAGACGCTCATCCAAGCCATTTCCATCTTTGGAACGAGATGTGTGACTTGGGCATAGTGATGTTGTCGGTAGGTCCGCAGCAATAGCCGCTGCCATGATTTGTAAGGGGGATACTACGTGACTCTCCCTCTCAAGTTTGAAGCACGGGCATGGTACTTGAGTAGTGTCTGGTAACTCAGGGCTCTCCGAGCGGGTAGTCGTGTTGACGGACACTTCAAGCCCTTGATTTTGGAAACCAGGCGAATCAGTCAAGGGCGGAGACAAGTTGTCTGAGCCAGTGTTCAAAGAGTTGACTATGGCAGCGATGACTTGGTCCTTCACAGGGCTTTCGTTAATGCGAGCTAAGAGCTTCTCGAGACTGTCTGGTTTACTGGCTGGATTTGAGCATGGCTTGTAATCGATGAGATGCAGTGAACTTACTTGGTACTGCCTTCTTTGCGGCCTCTATTAGATCGAAGAGGGTAACTGCATGTCTGTCCCTGCGAAGTACATCGCGAACTGCGGAGCAGGTCAGCACCGGCATAGGCAGACCATCAATGCGCAAGGCATCCTACCAGGGCTTCCGCCGATCACAGCGCTGTCTCGCTGCCCGACAGCTGAAGCACGCAGTGCGGTATTGGCCTGTATTATCGGCCGCCACCGATTTGCCGGACCGGTAACTGCTGGCAAGTTGCTCCATAGCACGATCTTGCGTGGAGGCATTCTCTGAACCCGAGTTTGGCAGCTGGGGTGGTTTCCCCTGTTGCGCTTCTTGCCCGGGCTGGATGTTCGTCATTGCGATTTCATGACATGAATGGTGAAAGAGATGTTGCATGCCAAATTTTGTAAACGCCGCGGCGTTCGCAGAATCAGTGTTTGGATGGCACGAAGCACTTAGTGTCACGGGCTTTAGAATATTCCCCGCACCCGCCGCCCCCCGCCGTTCATATTAGACGCCTCAAGCAGCAACTTAGTCATGCATAAGAAGCAGATGGCAGTAAAATACGTAAGTGTAATTGCTTCGCCCAAGTGCTCTCATCCGTGTAGCTGAGTTGACCTAGTAGAAAGATGCCTGTGATGAGGAAGAGCAAGTCGCGGTGGGCTCATGAGCTCACAGGCCTGTCAGTGTAAGCGCCAGCACTAAGACAAAAGCCTGCGTGAAGCTTTTCCCTGGACCCCAGTTGCTCTGAATTCAGTCTTCCACAGAGACCAACACTAAAAACAATGCGCTAGAACCCTGTGGACGTCATCGCATCCGCGATCAGCTGCAGCAGAGTTCCGCTGGACCCCTCAGATAAGTAGGCCACGCACGCCGACTGGGTGCGACCTTACAGTCTCATCATCAAAATCACCAGGCTTTCTGCTAATATTGTAATCCCTAATCAGTTTCAGATTATTCGAATAGACACGCAGAGACCTCATGAATGAACATAATCCTTTTTCCTCTTGTTCCAGAAGATCGGGTGCCTCAATGGGAAGTGTAACAGAGCAGGTTCGACGCGATTGCTTACGCCTTGTGGATGCGTTCTTGATCAGCCATTTAATCTAACTCGCACCTTCATTCTACCACTTACAGGATTTAGACCATGTTTGCATGGAGGAGGTTGACTTCAGTTGGCCTAATGATAGACAGGGATCGCTAACTGAGGCATCCTGCCCTCTATGTACAGGAATGGAGAGGGTTAATAAGACCACTTTGAGACCGTCTCCGTCAAATTTTTGAGCATTTCCAATATTAAGAGATGTGGCCCAAGGATTCTTGGAGGCTCTTGAGAGATTCCTCATCTGCCCTTCTGCTCTCCAAATTGGCATTCGGTTTATCTGACCCAACTTCTGACATGCCTGACAGATTGCTGATGATTCAACTACAACGTTGCTCGACCCTGGTGGTGTCAAGACGCAAGAGCTGGGTCATCAGGCTGGCGTAAGCTGTGAAATTGAAATCAGGCTGTCTCTGGGCTTGTCCAGCTGAAGTATGTCAAATGCGGCGCAGTGACAGTCACGACCACTTCTCCTGCCTAATAATTGGACAGCACTGTAGACAGAACGATGAGAGTGGTGCTGATGGTGTGACAGTATTATTCCCGGCATATGCAGTGAGACGCAGGGGACATCAAGCGTTGCCATTCGGTGCACACTTGGCCTTCCACTTTCTCTTGCAAGCCATGGACTCTGATTTGACTGTCGAGCCCCTGCTTCGCCTCGCCAAAGCAACCGGGGGGCATATCTGCAGGCCACGTCCCGACCCAGTTGAGCAGGGAGAGAATCCCATGTCTCCATACTAAAGGGCAGTGTGGCCGGAGTTCATACTTAGCCTGGTCCTTCCTTCAATCTTCGCTGCCTGCCTTTTCAAATTATCGATGGCAGTACTGCGCGATTTCCTTTGCCATGTCCATCTTGATGCGCGCGCTTTCTACTCGACTCTGACTTCACCTTCTCGCTCTTCACCCGACAGTGACGATGTCTGCCGAACAGTACACAGTCGGCTGGATTTGCGCCATCAAGCCCGAGTTCGTCGCCGCACAGGAATTCCTAGACGAGGAACACGACGCCGAAGGAATCAGCGCTGCTGTACATGACAATAACAGCTACGCCTTTGGTCGGATTGGGCAGCATAACGTGGTCATCGCGGTGCTTCCAGATGGTGAATATGGCACCAGTTCGGCAGCGACGGTTGTCAGGGATATGGTTCATTCATTCCCCAATATTCGGATTGGCCTGATGGTGGGCATCGGCGGCGGCGCCCCGACCTCGAAGGACGATGTACGCCTCGGTGATATTGTTGTCAGCGCCCCTCGCGGCGGCAACAGCGGTGTATTTGAGTATGACTTCGGCAAGACGATTCAAGAGCAAGCCTTTCAGCACACGAGACATCTGGACCAGCCTCCCAACGTTGTCCGAACTGCGGTCACCAATCTGCAGGCGCAGTACGAACGCAAAGGCCACAATATTCAAGAGGCAGTCACAGATATCACGGGGAAGAACAAGAGACTCCGGAAGTATAGACGGCCAGACCACAGCACCGATGTTCTCTATCAGTCGAACTACCTTCACACTAGCGGTACTGGGGACTGCACGGCGGGTTGCGGTACAGATTCGGATAACATCGTCCTCCGCGCGGAGAGAGACGAAGATGAGGGCGATGATGACCCCGCTGTTCATTACGGTCTTATCGCGTCTGCGAATCAGCTCATGAAAGATGCCACAGTCCGGGACCGTCTCGCAGCAGAGAAGGGCGTGCTTTGCTTCGAGATGGAAGCCGCAGGCCTTATGAACCACTTCCCGTGTTTGGTAGTCAGGGGTATCTGCGACTACTCGGACACCCACAAGAACGACAACTGGCATGGATACGCCGCAATGACAGCGGCTGCCTATGCCAAGGACCTTTTAGGAAAGATCTTGCCGAGTAAGGTTGAAGCAGAGAAGAAGTTAGCCGACGCCGTTGAGTCAGGTTAGTGGAACGTCGAGACCCGGCAGGTGAAGTCTCGCTGAGTTAAATCTAGTAAAGCAAGAAATGCATGATTTCCAAGAGACAATATTTAGTAATCGGGAAGACGACGAGGTGATGTCGTGGCTGAGAGCGCCGGACCAGTCAAGCAACCACAAATTAGCCATGCAAAGTCACCACGAGGGAACCGGGTCCTGGCTTCTAGAGGATCCGATATATCGGGACTGGAAAGCAACTCGGAGTGCATTTCTCTGGGTATCTGGAATCCCGGGCTGCGGAAAAACAGTTCTGAGCTCGACTTTGATTGAAGACGTTCGGTCTACTTATTCATCGGCTTGCCTTGCTTATTTCTACTTTGATTTCAACGACAGTTCGAAACAGACTCTCGACAGCTTGCTCCGTTCTCTGATCCAACAGTGTTCTCAGAAGAACGAGGCATCAAAGGCCTGTATACATGACCTATGGAAGTCACGTCCTGCGCGAAGAGATGAGCAGCCGACAACCCAGCAGCTTTATGACTGTCTCGTTAAAATCTTGAATCAGTCAGACGAGACTTGGGTTATCATTGACGCCCTTGATGAATGTACGACCAGAGACGGATCGTATGTAGACGGTATTCTCTCTTTCATCAAACAACTGAAGCAGGATACCATAGGATCTACTCATATTCTCGTTACAAGCCGATCAGTGGAAGATATCGAAAGGTCTTTTACCGAATGGGCCCAGAAAGAGTGTTTCATTTCACTTCAGCACAGTCTTATTCAAGATGATATCCAGGCCTATATTCGCCATGAGCTTCGACCAGGTGGAAGGTTCGACAGGTGGCAAGGGACCCCAAGATTGCAACAGATCGAGTCGACACTGATGGCTAAAGTTGATGGAATGTAAGTCGACCAGCAGCCGCACGAAACAGCAGCGCTGATTTGATCTAGGTTCCGGTGGGCAGCCTGCCAACTCAGTTCGTTAGCTAGGTGCATTGATCATCATACTCTTCTCAAGGGACTGTCATCTCTACCCAGGGATCTCGATGAAACCTATCATCGAATGATCCGAGACATACCAGAGGAGAACAAATCCAATGCCACCACCGTTCTCCGCTTCCTTGCTTTCTCTAACAGGCCATTTACAGTCGAAGAGCTTGCTGACGCTCTCGCGGTGAACTTGAGCGAGTCTCCCAAGTTTGACCCGGCCTTCAGGATGCCCAGACCTACTGAGATCTGTCTCTATTGCCCAAGTATGCTGCTTCTGGCGCGGACGCGTAAGCGCGCAAGGGACCAGCTCGATGGATATAAAGAAGTGCTAGAAGTGCGACTCGCCCACTTCTCAGTGAAGGAATATCTGACCTCGGATCGGCTCCATGCAGAGCTGCGGCCACTCATTGAGCCGTCCATTTCCCGGGCGTCCCTTGCTGACATCTGCGTGGCATATCTATCAGAAATCAAGGATGCAATGACAAAACACCAGATCGAAGAAGCATTTCCATTTGCTAGCTACAGCGCACAATCATGGCTGGACCACGCAGCTGCATCTCGGTCTCTAGGCCATGGGGCTGAAAATGGTGGCCTGATTCTCGATTTTTTGTCATCTGACAACGTGGCCTATGAGAATTGGTTTGTCATGTTTGATCCAGAGGCCTCATTCAAGATCACGAAACCCGCTTCGGGTCTGTACTACGCCTGCTTGTATGGCCTCGTCTCGGAAGTCAAAAGCCTGCTTTCGCAACATGTTGCCGTCAATGAACAGGGCGGACGACAAGGTTACCCAATCGTGGTAGCCTCAGACAAAGGACACATCAAGATCGTGGATCTTCTGATCGCAAATGGAGCAGATGTAAACCTGAAGGACCCTTTCGATCTGACAGCTCTACACGTGGCCGCCAGCGGAGGCTACGTCGAGATTGTTCAGCTTTTGTTGGACGCCAATGCGGAAGTTAACGCAATGACTGCTGAGTACGAGACCAGCCTCGGATGGGCCTGCAGCAATGGGCATCTGAAGGTCGTTCGGCTGTTGCTCGATTGGGGAGCAGTCATGAAACCTCCAGGTGGAATGTCAGTCAACGTGCTCCAGCTGGCTTGCTCATACGGCCACGTGGAGATTGTTCGCCTTCTTCTCAACAAGGGCGCTGACGTAAACGGACTGGGTGAACACTCTGAATCACCACTCGAGTCTGCTGCCGCGTATGGTGATGTGAGGATTGTCTCTCTTCTACTGCAGCACGGAGCAAGTCTGACGCTGCTGCCAAATCAGATTGGGGATGCCCTGGAATCTGCTGCGGCCTATGGCGACGAACGTATCATGCGGATCCTTCTCGACGCCGGTATTTCTGTTGGCAGAAGCACAGAGCGAGAT
Source organism: Colletotrichum fructicola Nara gc5 (assembly GCF_000319635.2). NCBI lineage: Eukaryota > Fungi > Ascomycota > Sordariomycetes > Glomerellales > Glomerellaceae > Colletotrichum > Colletotrichum fructicola. Next base: position 4,344,006 of record NW_027094057.1, read on the forward strand.
GATTGTGCCTCATTAGCTGACGAGGAGCAAGATGGGCATGCAATGTTGGCTCTTTGGGTAGCAGCCAAGAACCGCCATGTCGGCGCCGTCAGGATGCTTTTGGATGCAGGCGTGGGACCGAATAATGCTTGGGCCAAAAATAATGGCATTCTCCAGCGTTTCTACAACCCCCATGGTCAGCAAGAAGTAGAGATCATAAAGTTGCTGCTCGATCACGGATTTGATGTCAACGACCCTGAGAGCGCAGACGAGTCGGCGCTGGAAGGTGCGGTTCGAGCCGGTCGCGATGATATCGTACGTCTCCTGATCGATAGAGGCGCCAACGTCAATTCACATGAAGCACGGCCTGGAAACACTGGGAGCGGCCCTCTTTTCAGTGCTTGTCGGCATGGGGAAGAGAGTCTTGCGCGCCTACTACTCGACACTGGCGCAGACGCCAATTCTGTAAGATCAAATGACACGGCTCTACAGGTGGCTGTCTACGAGGGACACAGAAATATTGCACGGCTGTTGCTTGAACGGGGCGCCGATACGGGGAGAGTGGCTAAGCGCCATTATCCAATCGGTCATAGATTCGACGACCCCCTGCTTCGAGCTTATAAGATGCGCGACTGGGAGTCAGTGCAGATGCTTCTCGACTATGGAGCGAGTCTCGACACCGTCGCGGGAGAATCTTGCAAGAATCATAGCTTCTTGGAGATTGTTTGTCTGGACAATGACATGCACGCGGTCAAGATGCTGCTTCATCGAGGTGTAGACGTCAGTCTTGGCCTACCGGTAGCTTGTTACCAAGGGTACGTAGCCCTTGTAGAGGTAATGCTTGACGGCGGCAGCGATATCAGCATACACAACACCAGGTACGGAGACCCTTTAGGAGCTGCTTCATACGGAGGGCATGTTGAAGTTGTACGCCTCCTCATCGAAAGAGGAGCCCCAGTCGATGCATCATCTCCGATCTACGGCAGTGCCCTCATAGCAGCATCGAGCAGGGGCCATGAGAAGGTCATCAATGCTTTGCTTGATGAGGGCGCCAACCTAAACAGTAACATCGGAAGTCATGAAGATCCAAAGGAGTCAGGGATGCCCCAAAACTTTGCAAAGCTATGGTCTCCCGCCGACGAGAATGGCAACATTCCCGCTAGTTACGGAAACGCACTTCAAGCAGCCTGTCACGAAGGCCATGAGGACACGGCATGGCTACTCATCAACCGCGGCGCAGACGTAAACGGACCAGGTGGCTGTTACGGCAGTGCGCTGGCAGCCACTTCTTACTGCGGCAAAGCTAGCATAGTACAGCTACTCCTGGAAAGCGGAGCAAGTGCCAACTCCCCCGGCGGTATTCATGGGAATGCTCTTCTCAGCGCTTGTCGTAGAGGCCGCGAGGATATCGTTCGTATCCTGATCAACAATGGAGCCAATGAAGATTTGGACGAGAGCTTATCTACGGCAATTCGTGGAGGACACACACATGCCGTTCAAACCATACTTGAGATTTGTCAGAATCGTGTTTCACTCGACAGCAATAACCTCAAGGATGCCATAAAAACCTATGACGATTGCCTCATTGGGATGATTCTCGACACAATGGGAACTTTGACCGAGGAAACCGGCATAGGTCCACTTCAGGCTGCCGCCGCTACTGGGAAACGAGACCTTGTGCAAACCTTACAGGATCGAGGAGCAAGCCTGACTGCTGAGAAGCTTGATTTCAATGAAGCACTCGTAAATGCTTCCGCAAAAGGGGACATCGATGTGGTAAACTTCCTGCTTGAGCTTGGTGCCAACCCTAACCAACAGTACGTCATTACGTCGGAAGGGCAGAGGTGGATGTATAGCAGTGCGCTTCACGCAGCATCGCAGGCTGGGCATCTGGAAATCACCCAATTGCTCCTACAAAGTGGTGCGGATGCCACTTCGCCGGGGGGAAAGTACCAGTATTTAACCCGGGCTGTCATTGTCAGCTATGATATGGACCGTTTTGAGATGCGTAACAAATACGGACAAGATCTTGAACAAGATGTCGTTGAGAGATTTGAGGCGATCGTCAAAATGCTGTTTGTTCATGGGGTCGACGCTCGTTGGGTACGGCAGGACTACAATGAATGTCTGCATCAGAGTACCTGCGTTGGATTTGGAACCATTGTCAAGATCCTCATAGAGAAAGGGGCAGACATCAACTTCTACTTCGAGAAGTCTAACACGGACGTTCTAGAAGCGGCGCTGTGGTGTGGATATCTGCATATTGCTTGGATTCTGGTGGACCAAGGTTGCCACATACCCGATTCACACTGGGAGCGCTACTACGGAGCCCAGAGAAAGACACTGCTGCATTTTGCGGCTGAGTATGGGCGAAAAGACATTGTTCAAGGACATGTCTCCAAAAAGCTTGATGTTAACATCCGAGACGATCGTGGCCAAACCCCACTCCACCTTGCGGTTATAAACGGGTATCATGAGATCACAAGGACTCTGTTAGAAAACGGTGCGGAGCCGTCTACACGGCACAAAGATCTTTCTGGGCAAACACCTCTGACATACGCCAGAGGGATAGATCTGGGAGACGGCCGTGGGCCAATCGGCCCACATACTTTGTGTGTTGAGGTGTTAACGCAATGGAGACCAGCAAGACTCCAGGTAAATGGGCGAATAAACCCGCTACGAGTGCTTCTCTGCGGTCTGCCAGATGTCGCGATACTAACGACTTTCGCATGACAAAATATTTGATAATCTGACCCTATGAGTCTCCAAATGTACTGACGATATTGCTTGTGAAATCTCTTAGGCCAATTCTTTTCTATTTCGAGACCTATTACTACTACGCATAAAATTACGTGTTTCGAATACTCTTCCATGCTCCTTGAATATTTTCGTAATTTCTTAATCACCTGCCACTCTGCGAGACCGTGTTTTACTCATTTTTGAATTCGGAACTGTCAACACATCAAGATCTCAGTTGTCCAATTGGGAGGGGATGGTAGCATTTCCAAAGGCGCTTCTACCGTTCCCGTTGGTGTTGAAAAAGATTTCGATCGGCCCAGAACCCTTCAAGGGAACGCCGAGAACCTCCTGCTGGATCTCAAATGCTGCAATACTGTAAGCTTCGTGAAGTTTGTCTGGCTTAGGGTATACCTACTATGGACACCAACGCTGTCGACCCAAGTGTTGTTCAAGGTAGGGTCCTCGGCCGTGTAGACAGTGTATCCCACCGCGGGGTCGTAGAGCCATCTTGCGTAGCTTTCCTCGTTCGGTGTGCTTGAGTGAACAGCATGAAGCTCTCCCAGTCTGTGACCTTGAGCCCCGCCAGAGAGGTTGATCTGGACATGCCAGGAGCCGTATTCTTCGCAAGCAGCGATTCCAGCATGAAGGCCGACAGCGATGAGGGAGAGAAGGTGCTTGGTGGAAAACATCATTGGGTATCAGATTTGAGATGGATGATTGGGATTCGATCGAAGGTAAGTCGAGAGCTAAGTCGGAAGTCTGGATTTGAATAACAACACAGACAATGTAGAGCTAGGGAGAGAGGCTTTTATGAATGGTCATGATGACCGCAATCCTGCTCTTACGCACCAGCGCGACGTTACATTCGTATTTTCAGCTTTAGGATCAGAGAGCGCCTTACACTGGCGTCAATGACGGACTAAACGCCATGTCATCGTAGCAGTCCATGTGTTTGCGTTTCACAGAGCTTGTGTGGTGCAACATGGTCAAATCAGAAGGCATACCCGTGTGGGCCGATCGTTCCGTCCTGCAAAACAAAGACATGCAGCTCTACTTCCAAAAGTAGTGTCTTTTTGCTAGTCAGACTTTATTTCTTACCTACCATTCGTATTCTTCCCCGGCGGTGTGCAGTAAGCCCCAATTGCTTGGCAGTGGGAAAGCCATTACGGCGTAGGCCTTCATACGAATCCTTCATCGTATTCCTTTCTAGGCCGCAACTGTGCCTCATAGTAGCACCGGTGAACTACCGGAAAATCTGACCAATTGGATCTGTTGACAGTCAGTTTAGATATAAGAAGCAGTCAGCCAATGATCTTTGCACGGCCGAACCTCAACTTTGAACAGGATGGAGGAGGATTATTGCTGACCAGCCCTTGATGCTCTGATTTGAGTAGCTCGTGTCGTGCTTCCACACTCGCTAAAGCCGTCTTATGTCAGTACTTACTACGGCTATGAGTCCCCAAATCCTACCGTCTCGGTTCTTGGGGTTGTTCTTCAGCACCGATAATTTCTTTCGCTTTGTCGCACATTGCCCTCAGTTGCCATGGCAGAAACTCGTTCATTCCAATATCTTTCATTTTTACACGCAATACCACAACGAGAATGGCTGGTTTCTGACTCTGAGGTTCTGTTATTTTCACACAAAGGTCAAGGACTCAAGTCCCACAAATTTTGACTTTAGTAATAATCTAGTAAGTGTCTTTCAATATCCAAAACTTATTTTGGCCAATTGTATCAGTCATAAAGAAATGTTGCCCAAAGGTCACTGCTTGGAGCTGATAGGGCTTGATATTTGGCTGAGAGTCGATAGCTTTCGCCAACGGGTAAGGTATAAAAGTAGGATATGGCTTTTTGGATTGTGTTACTTGAGTCAAGGCAAAAGAACATGGACCTGAACAGAATACATTGGTGACAAAGGTCATACGACAATGTTTAGTTTTAGTTTTCCTACGAGTTAGATATGTTTGCAGGTCTATATCCCTTTTCAACCACACTTGGCTATGGAGATCTAAAATTCCTAACAGACACCCGATGGACATTAGTGCGGCGAACCAATGCCGTGCCACCATATGATCTTCCGTCTGTATCGGCAAGATGACGTAGAATAAACAGAGCTCTGACGCTCAAATTGAAGGGACATGGTCAACAGGAGTCATCATGCTTTGGCGTCTCAGGTAGTCGGCATCCTGCCTTTGTAGGATACATGTGGACCCGTAGAGTGTTAGATCGAAGTACTTATTAGAAGACGTCAACTTCGCACTGGCTCAAATATGACAAGTTAGAGGTAACATACAAGTCGTTAGTGAATTTCTGCCTAGTTTGTTGGCTTCAGTCTTTTGGGCTGTATCAAATACATCATCCAGCAAGGCCCCCAAGCCCAGCAGCATGCCAAGCATCAATAACCCGAGACGCTCGGAATGCTCGACTCCCTGGTCCCGTGATTTTCTTTTTCTCATGACGAAATACACTTTCATCATGAGCGGTGAGGTGTGCTTGTCAAAGTGACAGCTCCGACTTCACGTTGCAGCGACGCCACGTTGCGCAGTTCACTAATCCAGCCGAAGGGTTACACCGAGCCTCCCAACTGCCGACCGAAACGCCAGCGACTTGGGCTCTCTCGACCTCAACCTCTGACAACACAAAAAAGAAACTTTGATCGCAAATCACAAATAAGGAAACGCACTGCCGATAAACATGCCATTATTCCGACTCGCATAACAGTGCGCGAACCAAAAGAAGAAACAAAAAATGCTCCTTGCAGTGCCCTTTTCCAAGAGCCCCTGCAGCGTCGTGTCGGCGCCTGACGAGCATCTGATGCGGCCGGGGGTTGGTTTTTTCAGGGTCAGTCACCGACGACACACCCCCAATACGGAGGCTCAGCTCAGCGCGCGCGTGTTCTGTTTTGCGACAGCGACAGCAGCCCCCCTAGGCCGCAATGCTACCGGAAACAACACCTTGTTGAGCAACCTGTCTTCCGACGAACCCGTCGTCCCGCGGCGAATGTTTCCCTATATGAGGTCTCGGATAACACGCATGGGTGGACGAAGACCCTAGAGCAGGCAGGCGGTGTCCGGAACTGGCTCCTGAGTTGAGTTTGCTGGGACTTGTTTCCTCTGCCCCTGCGGTCTAACACAACACCCCCTTCCTTCACTTTGGAAGGTTTCCTTGGCAGTTGACGTTTTCTTCATTTACTGCGACATCACCGGGGAATTCTTCTCCTCTTGACCGCCATGTGCACTCCCAAAGTCTAATCAAGCGAGAGGGATTTTTCCTTGGTATTTGTTCTCCTTTGTTGTTTCCCCCCTGGCTGTGAGAAAACTCTCCCAAGTACCGGCAGATGAGAGCAGAATTTTGAGGAGGATTTAATATGAGGAGATAATCTGTTGCGGGCTCCTTTCCAGCGGGCGAGCGGGATCTAGTATGGTTGGCACGGACGCCGTTGAAGATTCAAACGGCGGCATAGCCGTTGGTCTTTGCCGACGGAGCGGATTGCGGATTCCCAGCACTGCACTAGCTCTAGGTCCCGCTGCAGGGCAACAAAATGAGCAGCATCGGGAGCGAGGGGAGCCTGCAGAGGACACATGAAAAAGCTGGCGTCATCGTCGATGATCAGTCTCGATGGGCGGGTTCTTCCTAGCGAGTCAAGCCCGCGCCGCAGAGGCTGCCGCAGAACGGGACAGTCGAGAGAAGGGAATCCGACTTTTCTCTGTGAAGTCCGATAGTAACTTGACCCACGATCTCGCAGGGGACAGACATCAATAGTAAGGGGAGACTTTCGCTTGTGGTAGGCTGTGCCTCACGCTAGGTAGCAATGCTCACTCGTCATCACGGAGGTTACCCGGCAAAGCGTTTTTGCTCCTTTTATGCCGCTGCGTTGTGTGCGTGTGTATCCGTACGTGTTCGGCGCATTTGATCGAAATCCCGATCCCGATGGGAAAGGCAAGGGGAAGCGTGAGATCGCATTTTGCTGCGCATCGGCCAGACTCCATCAAGCCTTCTCGCTTGCGGAGCGACGTCGGACGCAATCATGGGATGTTGTGGACGAAAACCAACCCCCCAACCAACGGAAGACGTTCGTGATGAGTTGCGTGGATATAAAAATCGAGTGCGATATGTGTGTGTAAGACCCAGGTTGCAATGGGAATTCCGAAGCCCACCGGAGGACAAAACCCCAGCTCTTCTCCGCCCCAAAAGCCCCCAGTTTAGGTACCCCGTAGAGAACTCTGGGGGGGTCAGAGGCGTCAATAAATAGTGGACGAGTCAGGCGGTTGCATTATGCGGCGCCCAATCCAGTTTTTCTCGTATGATGTCGAATATTTGCTAGATAGAGAACGATTGTTGGTGTTGAATCGGCACCAAAGCACTCGCTTTCGATCACATCTTTGCACACTGCTGTGCGGCGAATAGGCAACAGCCATGCCGGCGTTTGACAAGTCCGCTTTCGCAGCGTTTGGAGTCAATCGTAGGTGAGTAGCGGCAGTGGAGGGCAAGAAGATTCTTTTTCTCTACAGCGCAAACGAGCACGCTTGATTGACCCTTCCGTTCCAGATACTTCAAAATCAATGGATACCACCCATCCTCCGTGTCTTCCCTTAACTGACCAGACATTAATGTGGCCGCTTAAACATTGAACCGTTTCCCAGATAGACCGTTTCTCAACTCTTGAAACTCCGCCACGTTCATTGAACCAAAATCCTCAGTGTCCTGTTCCGTTCTCCCGTTAAATCAAATGCACAGTGAGCCAAGGTGCAACTGTGTAGCCAACGCTTTTACGCCTTTAGTGCTTCATCTCCAAGTCGCCGGTAGTGAACCTCTCGAACTTGACTCTAGCGGGATCAACTCCCCGATCAAGCAGGTATTGAGACATCTCAACCATGAATATCTCGGGACCGCAAATATAGTACTCGGCACCACCGTGGCCGAGGTAGAGCTCTGCAGGATCTATCCGAGCAAGGTCCATGCGAAGGCCAAAGTCGCTTGACGAAGACAGTGAATCGTCGTCCTCGACATCGGCAATCTGGGAGCGGAAGAACTTGGTGATGAAGTTGGCGCGGCTGTAGGCAATCTTGCGGATGTGCTCCTCAAAGGGGGCGTTGCGCGCCGAGCAGTGAATCCATGAGATGGGGCGGACGGCCTGACGCTCAATGATGGTGTTGCAGATAGACATCAGCGGCGTGACACCAACACCGGCAGAGATAAGGACAACGGGAAGAGTTCCGGCAGCGTGCGTGTCGAAGAAGAAGTCGCCTGTGGGATGTGTCAACTCCACAATGTCGCCAGGCTTCTTCTCGTCGATGAGAAAGTTCGAGAAGACGCCCGGGTTGAGGTTGAAGACGGCCTGGCCCTTGCCGACCTTGACACCTTGATCACGCTTAACGGTGATGCGGTAGTAGTCGGGGCGAGGAGAGTCGCTGAGAGAGTACTGGCGGGACTGCAGGTGTCCGAGGCCCGGGATCGTCGAGCGGAGGGAGGTGTACTGGCCAGGATAGAAGTCTGGGAGACGCTTGCCGTCTACTGGGACCATGTAGAAGGAGAAGATGTCGTCCGTCTCGGCAACCTTCCGCTCGATGCGGAACTTGCGCCATCCCTTCCACTTGTCGTCGTCAAACTCGCGGTACATTTGGGCCTCACGGCCGATGAGCATCTTGGCAAGAATCCAGTAGGCCTTTGTCCAAGCCTCACGAATCTCAGGCGTCATGGCTGGGCCGAGGACTTGACCGAAGGCCTGAATGAGGTACTTGCCGACAATGTCATAATGTTCGGGTTGGATTCCGAGCGAGCAGTGCTTGTTGCACATGCGCTCGAGCTTGGGAATGAGCTCGCTGATGTGGTTGAGGTTGGAAGCAAAAGCGAGGATAACGCCCGTCAAGGCGCGTGGTTGACGACCGTTGGCCTGATTGACTTTGTTGAAGTGGTCGTGAAGCTCCGGGTGAGCGCGCAGCATGTTGGCATAGAAGATGGATGTGATGGTCTCTCCGTGCTCACGGAGGGCGGGAATGGTCCCCCTGACCAGTTGTGACTGCTTGTATGTCAAGGCCATGACTGTGACTGTGTGACGGAATATCAGGCGAAAGGAAAAGCTTGTGGTGTCGGGATTCCCAGTTCGCTGAAGATGAAGTTCGAATCCTCAGCTGATCGTCGGTGTTCCTCGAACAAAAAAAGGGAAGCCTTGCGGCTGCTTGCTTGTAAATCTAGGAGGACGGGATGAGATGGGATGGAGTATGGATCTCTGGGGCCGCCGACGTGAACAGGGGTGCGGATGGGAAGGGGGTATCAAAAAATGGCACAGACAATGGTAGAAATCCCAAATAGAAGAAGAGCCGGATCCAAGGGTTTGGAACAACAAGCACGCAGCCACTCTCTTGAGAGCGCTGGACTCGGGACGCCCACGAAAGATATATAACCTCTCTCTCAGATGCGGTCTCAGTTGGGTTTCCGTAGAACCGCTCCGACCTCATGGAAGGTCGCCCGGGCTCACCCCTCCCCCTCGTCCCCTTCGTCTCGCACTCGCAGGCCCGCGTGTGTTCAAGTCCTCGCGGCTTGCAGGCTTCGAATCAGGCACCGCCGTCTCGATGGATATACATCGTATGATTTGTATGCCGTAGTGTAAAAAGAAAGCTGGGCTCCTCATTAGAAGACAGCTCAAGGGGCCCCCCATGCATGGATCCAAGGGTGAGAGGCCCATGGAGAAGGCAGCTTGTACATACGTACCGTTGACAGTTGCCCATGAACAGCGCCAATGGCAAACGGTGGTTCGCGATGAACCGAAGAGCGGTTGAGAGTCAGCCCTGTCTGGGTCGGTGGTACAAGGCCCCGGGGTCCCAGGAGCGTCCCAGGAGACCAGGGGTCCGCAGGAGGGCTAAGAGACGCCAGCAAGGATGCCGACTGGACCCTGAGCATGACCCCGAAGCCTCTCCAGTGGGACACCGCCCGTGAGCTGCCGAGCATACCGAGGCGGTGTTGGTCGGGAGCACCCCTTCTAGAAGTGCGCTAAGAGGCGGGTTAACGGTGGATATCCAGTAGGCACGCTTGCAACGGTCTTTGGTCAAGCTCATCGTCGGCGGTCGAGAGGAAGGGGATGATTGCGGATGGAGTCTGCTGTGACTTGCAGCAACATCAATGGAGCCGCGATCGAACACGAAGGGTGAAAAGAATTGGGCTCGTGGAGGCCATAGCCGGGCGTGGGTATTGCTCAGTCCATCTGTCAGTTCTCACTGGTCCATTCGCATCGCGTCAATCCTGCGCGCTGGCCGGAGGTTGGAGCAGAGAAAATTTTGAGCCATCGGACAGGAAACCCCGGGCGGTGATGGAGGCGGCTGGAAGAGGTTTGTGTGGTCCCCTTGTTAGTCCCTTGTCCCTAACAGACGTCAGTGACACGCGATGTCCAGTGGAGAAAACAACACGCCACAGCAGGGAATTGCCGAGTTGCAATTGCAAACTCGTATGATGAGATTTGCGGCTTCCGGATTGCCTAACTTGGGGCCCACGGCGCGCCCAATTATCTCAATATTAATCCATGAAAACGCTGTGCAGCTTGCAGCACGCATCGGCTCTGTACTGCAGCTGCTGGGGGAAGACGCAGAGAGAAAACGACGAGTGAGACTCAGCCGGGGGTCGGAGGTAAAAGAGCCACAGACACTGTGACTTTCCTTCAGTTGGAAGTTCGGCGGATGTTCAGACCCCAATTCCGACCGGGTAAAAGTCTGCGAGCCGTGTTTTTCTGGTTCATTTTCTGCCCACTGAATTGGGGATGAGTATCCGTTCAGATCTTGGAAACGGGTATTGGATGCGATGATGCTCGACTCGAATCCCATCTCAGAGATTGCCGCTCAATTGCGACTTCGGCAAACAGCCCATCAGAAACAGACTTTTGCTGACTCTTTCACCAACAACGTGGTGGAGTTGCAATAACACACCCTTTCTTCCCTGAGTTTCAACTTGAGCCCGAAGGATCGGGTGGATTGGTCTTAATGTTCCATCCATTACCGACTTGCTCGTACAAAGTACTTGATGCACGAGCGATGTGCGAAGAGACATCCATGCTGTGTGTTCGCTTGGTTCTGCTAGAGAAATGCAGCACTGGTCGGTGGAAAGAGTTTGTTGGGTCCTGCATTGGCCACAGTGGTTTCCAACACCGGGTCTCTGGACAGAGCCCGTAAGTCGAGACACTTTTTGCAGTGTTTCGTCACGCCACGATCTTCCAGCCTCATCTCCGTCGCTTTCATCTTCGGTACACCATGGTGACGAGAGTTCAGCGCCATCACCTGTCGCCGGCGCCCAAGTCGGGATTCCCCGGGGTTTGCATTGTAAAGCTCATCGACCGCCCCCGAATCACCCCGCATGATCCCCCTGACGGTGGCCTGGTTGCCCGGGCTTGAACTGGCAGCCCTCAGCGGATCAAGGTCCTCTCTACACGCGATTGTCAGATTGTCAATGTGACCTCCACCGGCCAAGTCCACTCTTCAGCTCCAATGATGGAGATCTTGAGAAGATCTCGATGGACCAACCAACAGACGAGATTTTTGGGTGGGGGCCTTGATATGCAAGACTCGAACGGCCCCCTCTCTTTCATCATTTGTGACAGGTGTCAAATGATACGCAAACATTGCAATAAGACGCTTCTCTCCACGCGTCGTATGCAAACATGGCGCATCGTCTTCGAAGCCGAGGATTCTCGGTGGTCGGTGGATGACCGACCATCTCAGGAGTAGCGCCTCGTAGGCGAGGTTCCGAATGGTTTAGCGGGCGCCCAAGTCCAACCACCGCTCTCAATCAACCGAGGCGCACTAACTCGCAAAGGCTTCTCTTCAAAATGTCCAAAATGACATGTCGTTTCCGAGGTGCTTTCCCCTTTGCTAGCTCAAGCAAAGAAGAAAATGTTTGCTCGTTGCATATGCGTCAACGCCACCAGCCCATCAACGCGAGGCGCTCTTCAGCGTTGTGGCGGCCGTTAGATTGCTTTTTGCAGCCCTCGAAGATGAGACTTGATGCAATGCAAGTGTGACCAAGGTTTTGATCAATTTCGGGTCCATGCCAATTATTCCATTTTGCCGGGTCGCAGTGCATTGCTGGGATACCAGCCGAGCTACGCTGTGCGTCGTGTTGCACATGGGCGGCAGCGGCGACCTGCGATGACAAGCAAACATGGTCTCTCGCTGACAACCATGCCTGTTTCGTCGACTCTGCCACACACCTTCTGCTTGGAAAGAAGAAAGGGAAGCCCGTTCGCCATTTGATATTTGACAGGCAAACTTTTCGGTTACGGTCTGGAGCCGCTTGGACTCCCAACATCAAACCAGGTTCTAAAGCCACATGGCCCCCACGATGTTACGCTTAGAAAAAGCAATGTGAAGGCACCACGGATTTCTCCCCGGCAAAGCCACTAACGGTATGTATGTAGCCTTGACTGGACCTGGTCACCATTTTCCTGTCAATGCCGAGCAGGCAAGCATTTGACGAGCCGACACCATTGAAAATCTCTGCCAACTTCGTCAGGATCCGTCGCTCATGAAACATGTTTGCTCAGTCAATCGTCAAGCGAGACGAGGGCTGCTCACGTATCGGACCGTATCCTGCACGACCTCCACATGCCAGGCATCAACATGTCGCCAACGACTTGATGGTTCGTCGGCAGACCGGACCCATCATGAAGTCCCAACTCCAGGGAAGTACGGATACTGTCGAGCCCGCACCGGCATCTGCATGGACGGGACCGTTGATGTCGTGGGGCCGACTGTGGAGGAGGCTACTGGAAGACTGCAACAGCGACTCCCGCTAATGCTGACTTTAGGAGCATGCAGATACCTGCCTCTTCGACCCTAGATCATAGGTGATATTGCCTCGGCTGAGATTTTCCTCGACGTCCTGAGGTGTGTACTGACATTGGCATGGTCCTCCAAAGCCCACATTTCGCTTCTCGCGGAGAGATCTTCGGCGGCCACCGCCAACAAGAGGCAAACGTATCCATCCAGTTCGCGAGCCTGAAGCGGATGGCAAGGCACACAGCTCATACTCGCCACCAAGCTAACATTCGAAGCTTGCATGGAGCTTTTCTAGCCCTTCGGGCTAATCTTTGAGCCGCGCGACAAGATAGCCGCGTTGTCTGCACAGCTTGAGAGCCCACATCTCTCGGAACTGTATACGAGACCGAATTCCGTAGTCTTGATTCCAAAGCGATGGCCATGCCAACTTCATATCCAGTCTGCCAATTTTCTTGAGTCGATGACGATAGCCAGACCATCGCCAAAACATTCCGCATGATTTGGACTGCAAATAAGCCTGTCTTGTGTCTTGGATCCTGGAAGGACATCCGCGCGCCTTCGTTCTCGTGACGTCTTATCCCATGCCTGCAAGAGCTTAGTGTCTCGCTCAGATTTGCTCGTGGCGCCCGACCGTGCGGTCGTAAAGAAGGAGTGTTGTACCTCACACAGATACAGAATGAATCGCATGCCGTCAAACCTCCGGCTATCGGTTCAGCGCCTCCGTTCGGCCGATTTCTCCGGGCCCGACGATGCCGACCCGCTCCACCGTTCCACGAACCTGGCTGAACGAATCTGAAGAACTGGGCGAACGACCCCCGGGACGTCCGGCCTCCGTACTTTTCGCGTGGGACACTCTCGAAAAGAAATGTGATCAATCAACCAGATATATCTTGCGTCCGTCGATTCCAATAGATATTGCAACGTCGGCCCACGGGGCCGCATACGGAATCCTGAGCTCGTACCCGCTGTCAGCCCAAGGTCAAGATCCATCATTCAAGCACTTGTCTTCAGCAGAAATGTAAATCATGCATGAAATTTTCCAACTGAAAGGCCGGGGCAGCGTGCCCGTGCACACTTGTTGATCATTGAAGTGGATTCAACGTGCCCAGGGCTGAGGCACTCGTGCACGAACAATACGAACAATCGAAAGCACGTCATGCTGGCATCCGTGCCTTGCAGATGGCTCCGCCGCATCTATTTATCGCTTGTGATCTGCCATCGGCCTTTCGATTTGGTCCGAGCCTGCTTTGGAGGAGCCCACTGTGGTTGATCCCTTGGTGCTGCTGACGAAAAATGCTGTCTGGCAGCAAGTAACCTCGGGGGGAATCGGAGCGGCCTGGATGGGGGTACCAGGGGCCGCGAGCACGTTATTACACTAAATAACTCTGTATGAGCGTTATTGGCAGTACGAACGCGTCTCGTGTGTTGAGATGAAGTTGAACAGCGGTCGTTGGAAGGGGACGATGGCTGCACTGCGTGACAATGAAGTTGTTGAAGGCCTGTCCCACTTCCAACACCCTAAATGCGGGAGGCGACTTTCGGCAGCTAACCGACCATTCAGGCAATGAACGTGGGGTTTCTCTGGGTTGTCAATGTCGGCAGTGGCCGGTGTTCCTTGCATCCTTGACGTGTGCCGTCCCAAAACGGGAAAAAGGTTGCACTACTGGCCCGTTTTAGGAAACACTGTGACTTACATCGGTTGCTGCTACTCGGAAGGACCATAAGCAGCATCGTATCTCAAAGCGACAGAGTCTCAAGGAGATCTGGTCTGAGTGGCAGTATGTTGGAGAAGCTGCCGTTGGAGAGCTGGCAACACACCAAAGGCTTGTCTCGGCGGCTATCGGAAAGGTCGCTATCCGATGTCGAATCATCTCAGTCAGAAACGCCGGTAATTGCTGGATGTACTTAGTGGCAGCTCAGAATGCCGAACCCTTCGCGAGAATCTCTCCCATTCGAATAGTAATGTGCGTCGAAATTCTGCCCTTCGATCATGACTCGCTTCCAAGGGAGCACTCGTTATCGGATCGGATAAGATGTCGGTGGCGAGAGGACAGCACAGTTGTGTTCCAGCTGGATGGTTCGATGAGCGGAGACCGGTTCCTCTTGAACAAGAAGAAGCGTAAACGCGGTGTGGTCCCAGACTCCCAGGGCGTGCGATGGGTATCAGAAGACATGGTGGTCGAGGATCGCCGGAGTCGGACTGGATCTCCGAGGGAAATGGAAACGCTCCTCCTGCCATCATTCCAAGGAAAAGTTCACCGACAAACCAAGGCGGTGAAGAAGGTTCACTTGAAACCAGGCGTCCTGTTGATTCCCTTGCAAGTCGTAGCACGTGTCGCGATAACCCCACGCCGAAGCACCCCAGAGCCTCGTGGCTGGGAGTTTGCCACCGGAGATGACAGTTTGACAGCTTCACGTGTCTAACGTTCATGCATCATGAACCCAAAGGAATGGGTACGACACAGTGACAGGTGCAAGGACAGGGGCCGGCGATGGTGTTTAGGCGGTAGCGTGATTGAAGGCCATCTCTCCGCAATAAGCGAACGATATTAGCGTGGCAGAAGAGAGCGAATCTGACGATGCCGCGAGTCAGGCACTCGCAAAGCAAGGGTCTGACTTGAGTGGAGATTGAACAGAAGAATCATGGTCGACGTTGAAAAAGAGTGTAGATGGATGGTTGAAGTTGAAGTTGAAGTTGAGATGGTGAAACTTGACAGGTGCACTAAAGCACTTACTTTACCGGATGGAAGTCGCCATGCATCGAGTTCTGGGGGGGCGCTCCTTCCTCCCTGCCGGCACTCGCTTAGGTACATAGCACGGATAGGTAGTGGCCCCGGTGGCCGGCGGTCGGCTCCGAGGCGCTGCGGAGGTAACAGCCACCCGCCCCGCGTTTTCGGAGCTGCAAGTTGCCATTTCGAGCCATTTGCGGACCTCTACTTCTCCATCAGTGTTTGTGTTTGATACTGGCCACTTTGCATCTTTTTCTTGGCCAATCGCAATTTCTTCGAGACCGTTTAAAGACTTCGTGATTGGCTTCCGTTCAGCCGGAACCTTTCCCACTAACGCACTCCTCTCATCTCTCATCACATCATCCAGCTCCACCATGTCAACGACTCCGTTCCCGGTCCCCAACGCCACAGTGCCTTACTGGCGATCGCAACTCCACGAGCTCGATAGCTTTCAGAGCTCCGAGACATTGCCAGCAGAGCAGGATATCGTCATCATCGGCGCTGGGTACACAGGGACAGCTCTAGCCCATTACCTCCTCGACGGCCTCGATGACTCCTCCCGGCCTTCCATTACCATCCTCGAAGCCAGACAAGCTTGCTCGGGAGCGACGGCTCGCAATGGTAAGTTACGTTCTCCAGTGCAGCAGCCCCGCACTAACACCAACCAGGCGGTCACGTAAGACCCGACCTCTATCAAGGCCTTCCTGGTCTGATTAGGAAGTACGGGCGAGAGGCAGCTGACGAGATGGCTTCGTTTGAGCTTGCCAACCTCCATGCTGTCAGAGATCTCGTTAGGGAGAAGAAGATTGACTGCGACTTCAGAGTGACCACCTCCATGGCTGTTCTCAGAAAGGATGAGCACGCCCTGCCGTTCAAGGAAGGGATCAATGAGCTGCTTCAGCTAGGATCACCAACAGCCAAGCTCGTTCACACCGTCGAGGGCAAGGCAGCCGAGACGTTTTCCGGAGTCAAAGACGCCACCACAGCGTTCGCTTTTGAGGCCGGCTCTATTTGGTATGGTCCCGTCGGAGACGTCTCCAAGAGAGAACCACGTTGACCCTTGCAGGCCCTACAAGTTTGTCATGTCCCTCCTGTCACAAGCCGTCAGCATGGGAGCCCAGCTTCACACGCATACTCCCGTCACCCAAGTGTCTGACACCCAAGACAACGGGTTCTGGACGGTGACCACCCCCAGAGGTGCCATTAGAGCCAGAACCGTTCTCTTTGCATCCAACGCGTACACCTCCTCGCTGCTTCCCCAGTACAAGGACCGCATCATCCCAGCTCGGGGGATCTGCAGCCATGTGGCCGTCCCAGAAGGCACACATCCTCCGCATCTTCCTGCGACCTACTCCCTTCGTCACGGTCCCGGCCTGTACGACTACCAAGTCACTCGACCGGACGGGAGCATCATCGTTGGTGGCGGCAGGACGGAGTTCTATCCGAACCGCCTCGATCAATGGTACAATATCTGGGACGACTCAACTTTGATTGAGCCTGCTGCTACGTACTTTGATGGTTACATGCAGAGAAACTTCCACGGCTGGGAAAACAGCGGAGCCAAGGTTGACAGAGTCTGGACGGGAATCATGGGGGTAAGCGCTTCTCAATCACGTCGCAATTCGACCGAGAACTGACGAGATGCAGTACACAAATGACCAGCTGCCCCACGTTGGTGCAGTCCCGTCCAAACCCGGGCAGTACATCGCCGCAGGGTTCAACGGCCACGGGATGGCCTTTATTCTCCTAACGGCCAAGGGGCTGGCAAAGATTGTTCGAGACGGCGTGCCCTTCTCCCAGTCCGGAGTTCCGCGGCTGTTTGAGACGAGCGAAGCCAGACTCCAGCGAGACGAAAACGAACTTCTTGCATAGTCACATTCTCAGCATGAATTGACTACCAGATCTGGTCCCTGTCGTAAGAAGATCTTCCGACTCTTGCAGATTCCGGACATTACCATGTTGTGGAGAAGAGATGAACCTGCGTGGCTGCCAGGGGGGGCAGATGACAAAGTCGCGGCTGCTAATGACAAACTCTTCAAAGGATCGGTCAGGCGCTGCATGAACGCGGCGCATCAGCAGATGCCGAACCATCCTCTTCCGGGTCCGGCCGAACCCCTGTTCCCCTCGGTGGATCGATCGGACCATGAGCTACGCCTGCAAGGCTGAGATTGTAGGATTCGGGCGCAGCCATCAAGCTGGGCGACATCTCCAACGGCATCTGTCAGAAAACGGCCTCGTGGGGCGGGAGTGGGTGGAACGAGAAGGATCTCCCGTGCAGGGCGCTTATGGACTGTCGTCTTTTGTTTACTGGGTCGTCGCATCTGGGCCATCTACTCCTTGGAGTGTGCTTGGTCCTTTTCCATATCTGTACCTTGCTGTATATTGTACCTCGACTCCTTGGAGTGTTCGTGCCAAGGCGAGCGTGCATGTCACTCATATTGGTTCTAGAACGATTCCGTGATCTTTCGGGTATGAGATGGTTCATGTACTTTTCATTCATAAGTTCGTCACACTATGTAATTAACTCTCGCCATCCCTCGGCGAGTTTCTGACGTCTCGTATGTACGCCCCTCATTACTCGTGTTATTTTAGCCTATCCGACGTGATTGCCACCACTGATTACCATTACATCGGATTACTGAGGGCGATGTTAGCTACGGCACAGGATGTTTGAGTAGGGGCTAGCCAACTTACAATGTCGATCCATCTGGCCATCCACTTGTTGACAGCGGCCTTGGCCTCATCAACGAGACCGAGCTCAAGGAGCAGCTGCACGGAGCCACGGATGCCAGACTCGAGAGCCGAGGAGATCCAGGCGTGCGTGTACGAGGTGTGCTCGCCGATGAAGATCATCTGCAGCAGTGTCAGTCCAAGTCAAAGGGTTTTCAAAAAGGGGCTGGTCACTCACGTTGTCGTACGTCTTGAAGTACTCGGGAATGTACAGCTGGTGCTGGCCAGCAACGGGGCTGACCCAGGAGCCGCTCTCGAGGGGGTCGAGCACCCAGCAGCGACGGTTGTAGTTGCCGGTGTACAGCTCGCGGGTGTTCTCGCCGTGAATTTCAACCATGGCGTCGAGGACGTACTGCACGTGCTCCGCCTCGGAGACGGACGCCCAGCGGTGGCCCCAGTCGCCGGAGATGTAGCTGGCGAGCATCGTCGCCTTGCCGGTGCCGTTGATGTTGTACGACGGATAGCAGGTGGAGCCGATGCCCGGGATGTCGGAGGTGGTGCTGCAGCCGCCGACGATGGGGTTTTCATAGTGCTCCCAGAAGCGCTCGGAGAACTCGAGGGCGACCTTGCAAGCGCTGGTGTAGGGGAGCTCCTTGATGGCGTTGGAGATGGTCAGGGGCAGGGAGGGGAGGCGCCACTTGCGGATGATGGAGAAGGGGACAGCCATCAGCGCGTAGTCGTAGGAGGCGTTCTGGAAGGTCTTCTCGGTGAAGTTGTTGCGCCACTGGAGGTTGACCTTGGAGTCCTCAGTGAACTGCACGCGCTCGATCTTGCGGTCCATGGTGGTGACGTCGTCAACGAGGGGGTGGAAGGACAGGGGCAGACGGCTGAGACCACCATCAATGGTCCTGTAGGTCGCGGCCTCGAAGTACATGCCCTCGTAGAGGGTGTCCCAGAAAGAGGTAGCGGAGTACATGCCGAGGGCGTCGGTGGAGTTGAGGGAGCCCTTGAGATAGTTCACCATGAAGGCGTATTCAGACCAGGTGTCGCCGCCCAGGCCATTCAAGCCGTTGCGAACCCACTCGCCGTGGGCCTTGTACATGTTCTTCGCCATGGCGACGGAGAAGTCGCTGTCGGGCATGTACTTCTCCTCCTCCGCGGAGAGGGCGTTGGTGGCATCGTCGTAGACGGTCGCGACGGCGAGCGAGGAGTTGGCGGAGATCTGGGTGAGGGTAGGTGGCAGGCCGTTGGCGAGCTTGATGCCGTTCTTGTAAGACAAGCCGTTGACGTTGGACTGGATCCAGGGGATGAAGTCGACGCTGAGGTTCTTGTCGTGGTTGTTAAGCTCGTTCATCTCGGCGGCGAGCTGGAAGACGAGCTGGTGGTCAGAGATGTTGTAAGTGGCGTTGGTCTTGGGGTCGACGTAGGTCTCGGGGAAGCGCATGGGACCCATCTCCTGGTAGGAGTAGTCGAAGGGCCCGCCGGAGAGGTACTCGGTGTGCACACGACCGCCGAGGCGCTGACCGGCCTCGATGATGCTGATGTTGGTCATGCCAGCTTGAGACAGGACGAGGTAGGACATGAGTCCCGCCATGCCTGCGCCTACGATGGCAATCTGCTTAGACTTGGCGGCGTCAACGTCTACGGCGGCAGGCTCCTTGTCCTTGAGCAGGTTGACACCCTCGAACCAGGCGCCGAGGGTGTCGAAGCCAGTCTCGTTGCTCATGTGAATGGCTGGGCTGGTGTCAGCGTTTGAGCGGGATCGAGGGTCGTGGCTATGACTTACATCTCTTGGCAGCACGACGCTTCCAGCTGTGGTGAAGAGTCTGAGGCTCACTTCGGCCAACCAAGGAGCCAGAAACGCTCCAAGCGGAGATACAGCCGTCGGAGTGAGCATCCTCAGGGAGGACCCAGACGAGGCGCTGGGAGTCGCGGACCTCGGACTTGACGATGGTGTGATGAGCATCGTCGAGCGAGACGCCGCGGCAAGATCCGTAAGTGAAGGTGACGGATCCATCAACGGGCTCTTCGATTGTCAGATGAATGTTGGAAACACGAGAAGTGACGGCGTGACGAGTCTCGAGCTTCAGGGGGAGACCAGAAGCAGCCGCGAGGGCGCTTCCGGCGACGAAAGAAAGGAGCCACCGAGACATTGCGAGATCAGAGGACCGAGTTGAGGCTGTCCAGGTGAGATTGGCGTGAGGAGAGAGTCTCTGGATACCTTCATGTTGGTGATACGCCCGCTGGTCTTTATAGACCTGCGGTTGCTATGTGGTCAATCCAGATGCCCGGGCCGGGACCGGTCTATGGATGTCTCTGTCCGACGCGCAAGACTCGCCGAACCACCACGGCCAACAGCCTTGGAAGTGACCTGATCCATGAACATCACAATATTGGTCATCGAACAGTTACGTGAGGCGGTGTCGGCTTGCGCAGCTTCGCAGGCTTACAGCAAATATCATCAAGGGTCGCTGAGGACAGACGAAGAACCCATCCCATCGGAGAGTTTCCCGGTCGTTCAGCTTTACCTGAAGAAGCAGGTGCGAAGGAAATGCCATGTCGATTCTCCCAGGGAGCTCCACGGCTCACCATGTGGTGGCCATGTAGTTTGACGTTGCACAAAGCAGTCGTCGGGCGCGAGGGTCCCGAGTCATTGGGTGCGGTGTCTTATCTGTGGAGGCGGCGCAGGGCGGGAAGATAGGAACGGTTCCTAACCCTTCTTTACCCCGGTGGCGGGGCGATATCCCATCTGTCCCCGTCCTCTTGGCCTCCGGGTGCCGCAGTGGGGGAAACAAGGTGGACATGGGATGGAAAAGTTGTTTCTTGGGCATCGGTATCGGGTTGTCGTCTGCGCCCTTTCGCCCTTTCGGCGCTCATTGTGGGAACGCAGCGGCGTGCGATGGAGAGAAACTGGGGTCGGAGTGTTGGTTCACCGGCTCTCTCCGAGACGTTGCGATAAGACAAACAAACATGTTGGTATATGTCAGCAAGAAGGCCGATGAGCGGCGACCAGCAGTTCGTCGAGATTCTGCAAAGAGACCTGGAGAAGAAGTGTTACATGATGATGACGGTCAGCTATTCACAAATTGTCCCGCGTGTGCGCCCTGTGAGATTTGATAGACATGAAGGATGCCATTTGTTAGATAGGGCGCGCACATCATCGAACGAAGCACCCATAACAAGCCTGAGAATGCTCTTGGCATCATCCTGCTGTCGCAAATGCGAGAAGCCCGTCAGACGGGATCCCATGTGTGTCGTTCGGTGTTCAAAAACCAGCTAGGACGCCGAGATGACACTTGTGACATCTCCGAGCAATTGACCGCGGGATGCAGATTCTCTCCGGTAACGGCTGATCCTAGAGGTCAATGGATATGCCCATCTGCTCCATCTGCAACTGAGCCGGCCCGGTCGTCAATATTTAATCAAAAATACAACGTAGCCGCGACCCAGAAACAAGAAAGAATGCCTCTAAAGGAAGCTTTTGGCGACGGGAGATAAGCACAAATGCCGCACTTGCTGGACGGCAGGCAAAGAGAGAGACGGGAGCCACTGGCAACAGGCTGGAGTGAGTGCCGGACTCCACAAGAACATGTAATTGGTCGAGATAGCCAGTCCCGAATCCCACGGGTAGAGATAAGAGATGCGTCAATTAGTCTCGGCATGTGGGCAGGGCGGCAGCTGGTTGGAAGGTCCAAGAAGAAGAAGCAAGCAGACAAGAAAAAAGACCGATTCACTTGAAGAGGTTGTGAAGTTGAGGCATCACCACAAACAACATGACATTTACGTCTGGTGTTTCCAGAGTTTCGGGGGCCAATGTGTGTTTAAAGTGCATCAGGGTTGTGACGGCGCAAGGGTCAAAAGTTACTGAGGTGTCTTGGGGCTCAATGGCATCATGAGCAGCCAATTGAAGGCCCGGAATGACAAATGTCTCCGTGCGGCATTCTCCACAGCTGTAGAGTGCCGAGAGATTTGGAGATTGAGCTGAGGAGAAGCTGCTGCAGCACGGCTTTGCGGCTCTGCAACTCAAATCACATCATCCGCCAAACCCCCTTTCAGACTTGCCTTCGCAGATTCTGGGGTAACTTACGCCCGCAACTCTGCGCCCGCAAGATCGCGCCCTTAAAGCAACCCCCAGTGAGCATCTCGGGCGTCACAGCAGGCGCAGGAACTGCTGCAGGAGAGATCTCTTTCTCTCTGTCTGTCCAGCTGAGCCAAGACCTGACCCGACGAGGCGGATCGCCTGAGTGAATCATGGCTGAAGCTGCGGGTGCAACTGCGACGGAGACCCCGCCTTGGTGGGCAGCGTTTCCTGCCCCCAAAGCCAAGTCTTTGGAAGTCGAGGCTGACGAGGTGATGGCGTTGCTTGAGGCTAGAGCTGCAGATGGGCAAGATAGGGCCCGCGACTTTCTGCTTGTGGACGTACGCAGGAACGATTGGGAGGGCGGGACGATATCAACGTCGATCAACTTCCCCGCCCAGACTCTGTACCAGACAAGGCCCGTCATCCATGAGTTGTGTAAGCAGGCTGGTGTCAAGCGTGTTATATTTTATTGCGGTGAGTAGCAATCCGCTCTAATCGTCTCTGTCCACAACACACACCACACACTCGAAAAGACCCCTCCCCCCTGCTGAGGCCGTTGCACAGGTAGCAGCAACGGACGCGGCCCACGCTCTGCGAACTGGCTGCAGGATTACTTTGATGACGTTGGCGAGACCGCTGTGCAGGCCGTCATCCTCAAGGGCGGCATCAAGGGCTGGGTACGCAAGTACGGCGGCCGCATGATGGATTGGTATGACGAGAAAGCCTGGGATGTTGCCAAGTGAGTTTTGCCGCATGGACGCCCGAGATCTGAGGTTCGTCAAATGGCAGCTGCGGCGGTCGTGGTGGTTCGCATTGAATGTGACATTTGCTGGTATCTAGCGATCTTTCATCCCCGCCCCTTTGTCTTGGAACCAAATGCATCTTTTTGTGCCGTCATAACGCCGAAGTGTAAAAGCCCCGCAAAAGAATCTCGTGGAAGTCGACCATAGAGTCGTTAGGGAATCTAGCCTCTCTGCTGGCGGTCGTCGCCACCAATTCTCTCCAGCGCCTCCAGCATGACGACTGAGTTGCCGCGGATGACCTGGGTGAGGTTAGCATTGAAATGGTAAATCTGGCGGAGAATACGATATACGTACAACCATGCCTAGCCTGACCTTCTCGCCGCCCTCCTTCTCCTCGACCGCCTCGTCCAGAACAATATTCAGGAAGACCTATGGAGCTTGTTAGCTCGGAACTCCAAACGACAGAACCAAGAGCGTCGCACATCGTAGCCTCGGAGAACACCGATAACCTTGCGGCTGCCGTTCAATTGGACGAACAGTCTCTTGTCGAGGTACTGCGATAAACGTTAGCGATCATGATCCAGGACAGAAGGGGATGAGCCGATAGAGGAGGTGCCAAAGTAGGCACTCTCCATTAATCTGGTTGTACATCGTACAAGTCCGGAGACTCGGGAATGTCCGTGAGGAAAATGGGCCTCCGTACCTTCTTCAGCTCGGGCTGTGCGGGCGCCATCTTGTGCTGTCTGTCTGTGGGGTGTGTATGGTTTGGATATGGGTGATGTCAATCGAGGCGCGAAATGGGCTTTGCGACGCGACGAAGCTATCGATGCTCTGTCTGTAGCCTGCCGAGGGGAGCCTGGCTTGGGCGGTGTCGAAATTTGGGTGGGTCACGTGGCGATAAGAAAGCTTATCTGCGCGTTCTCAAGGTGAGGTTCCCAGGCAACGCAACTGAGCGGCCTCGAATTATCGGAGCTTCAACACCTTCGAAATTCTACCGAAAATATATCATCTGTCAGGATGAGCTCGTTCACGCCAAAGAGGAAAGCTCGTGTGATCAAAGTCCACGACGAAGAGGATGATGATGCGTCAAAAAGCTCGCCGGAGCCGGTGAAGGATGGTGAGTCTGCAGTCCCCGTCCAGAGACGATGCGCTGATGCCGTTCGCAAGGCTAATGGGGTGGCAGACGGTGCGCCGATAGCAGTAAAATTCACGCGAAAGCCATTCCGACAGAGCGGCCTACGAAAGAGCATCAACTTTAGCGAGGTCGAGGACTCCAATGGCGGTGCTGCGATCAGCGACTCGGGCAAGTCCAAGGGCTCCACGCAACAGGACGACGACGAAGATGACGGTCCCGTGGTGATCCGTCCAACGGTCAGCCGTTCCGGGTCTTTGAAGCAGAAGAAGCGCCAGTCTTCGTCGAGACTGTCGTTTGGTGGTGCCCAGGGCGGCGGTGACGATGGGGAAAAGACCGAGTACACCACGCCCAAGAAGGCCACCCTGGGATACACAGCTTTGGAGAACAGCGCGATCAAGAACCGTCTGCCGATGCGCACCTTCCGCGACGAGGAAGAAGACCGGCCGAGGTACAGTAAGGAATACCTGGACGAGCTACAAAACTCGACGCCCAACACGCCGCAGAACCTTGCATCGCAGCGCGTGCACGACGAGGACGAGATGGACCTGGATGCATCCGAACTCGAAGGGGCACTGATTGTCAACTCGGACGAACTTGGCTCGCGGCCTCAGCAGACGAACATCCTTACCGACGCGGAGATTCAAGAGCGCAAAGAGCGCAGAGCACGATTAGCACAGGAGCAGTCTGGCGACGACTTCATTTCTTTCGACGATGATGAGGGCGGTGCCTCGCTGCGCAAGAAGAAGGCTGACACTCGGCTTGTGCCTGATGATGAGGATCTTGGTGAAGGGTTCGACGACTTTGTCGAGGACGGTGGGCTCTCACTAGGTAGAAAGGCCGAGAGGGAAGAGAAGCTCCGCCGGCGGCGCGAGATGGCAGAGCAGATCAAGATGGCCGAGGGCGATTCTGGTGATGAATCGGACGCTTCGGAGGCGGAGCGGCGTGCGGCGTTCGAAGCAGCGCAGACGCGCTCCGGTATGGATGGTTTGGAGAAGCCTCAGACCAACCCGGCCGAGCACCTTCTCCAGGTACCACCTAAAATCACGCCGTTGCCGGACCTGTCAGAGTGCCTGTCGAGGTTACAGATGACGATGCGGGCCATGGAGCTGGAGTTGGCGGACAAGACGAAGCGGGTGGAGGAACTGAGACAGGAGAAGGAAAGCATCCTGACCAGAAAGGATGAGGTGCAGGAGCTTCTCAACGAGGCTGGACAGAAGTATACCAGCGCGGTCGGCACATCATCAGCCGCAGAATCTGCTGCACAGTCTCCGGCAAGACAGATCACGAACACTGGCGCCAGTGAATTAAGGGTGGAGAGGGGGCTGGAGAGCCTTGGAACGACACCAAGTGAGCGCCCGGATCCAGATGACCTGGGTTAGTTGGGTTACGTACGTGCACCTAGCAAATTAATGATACCCAACATAGACTGCTTTCATGGAACCATTGCTTCAATTCTTTGATTGTCTAAGAAATAACCTCTCCATAAACAGAGAGAAATGTCCTGCCAATGCCAACGCCGCATGAGAATACACCTATGGTACAGACTACCACTTGCCAATTATAAGCACAGTCACTACACTCATTCCAATCCACCTTGAACTCGCAAAGCCTTATCGTCGATGGCTTTACTTCGATCTGGAGACACCAGCACCAATGACGCCAGGAAGCGGCTCCTCGCCGACGTTGAAGAGGAGAGAGATGGCGAAGTAGAGGGTGCCAATCAAAGCGATACCGAAACCAGTGAAGAGCCAAAAGGGAACGCTGACATCAACCTTGCTGCAAGCAGGTCCGCCCCAGTGGGTGACGCTGCCAGTCTTGCTGGACTTGGTGGACAAGCAGGCACAGGCAAAGCAAGTGCCGGTAGACTGACCGTCGGCCTTCTGGTACTTGTTGACGCACTCGCCGTGGCCCGAGCAGTTCCTGGTGTCCTTGACACAGGCGTCGGCCGACGAGAAGCAGGAGGGGATGCTGCCGCGCTTGATCTCGCCGGGGAAGGGGGTGGCGCTCTCGGCGGGGCTCGTGGGCGCGGGCTTGTCCTGCTTGTCGGACTCGGTCTTCATGACGGACTCGACCTGGCGGCGGCGAAGCTCCTCAGGCTTGGAAGACCAGTGACGAATCTGAGAGTTGCGGGAGGACTCGGGCATGGCAACGAGGATAGTCTCCATCTCGCCGTTCTGGGCCAGCTGGCGGAGGAGGGAAGCGTTCTCGGAGATGGAGTTGATGATGGAGGAGTCCTGCGAATCCATTGGCATTAGCATTTGGGCATCCATCATAGCGGTTGAATAGTTTAAATTACCTTCTTCACGTCGTATCTGACGACGGACGACTTGCCACTCCAGCACTCCTCGGCAAAGGGGTTGATGGCCTTGTCGAACTTGCAGCCCTTCGGGGTGACGCCGACGTTCTGGAAGTCGTTGGCCAGCAGCAGGGTGTTGGCAGCGGCGGAGGGTGCGTCGCCGACCCTGAAGCTGGGTCCAGCACCAATGGACTTTTGAAGCGCCTTGGCATCATCGCCAGTGATGCCCTCGAGCATGACAACAAGCTGGGACGGGTTGGTGGAGGCGGCGTTGCTGAAGAGACCCTGGGGCGACAGGCCGAAGTCGTTCAGGTAGTTGACTGCCTTCTCGCTGGACATGGTCTCGGGGAGATCCCAGGTACCATGCTGGCCCTCGGGGGACAGACGCTGGAGGAGGATGAGGCGGGCAATCTGTCGTGGTAATGATGGGATGTCGGAACTGGAGGTTGAGGTCTGCTTCGATTGCAGGAGATATACGTCAGCGGGCTGGTCGGAGGACAGCGCGGTCGCGACGCCAGCCAGGGCTGTCGCAAGCCCAACGGAGACCTTCATGATGTCGAACGCGGTGGATGGAATTCGGGGATGGATTCGACGATGGGGTGTTGTTGACGGGTGGGCGAGCTTGATGCTGCAGGTGGCTGCTATCTCCAAGGCCAAAGCTGCGTCGAGTCGGCACGTAAGTCGACGGGAGCTGTCGCAGCACGTCCCAGGTGCCTGTCTGGATCCATTGGCGACCCCGTGGCGGGATCAAGGTGGCTAGTGCAGCCGGTTAAACCGTTTATCCGATTGTGGCTTGGCCCCTTACCTGGGGTCCAGGGAAGTGGAGCAGGGGTTGTGCTGCCCATCGATGAGGGTGCCCCGTGCATGCTGAGCGTCCACACTGTATGCTGCGCTATCGGCAGGCATCCCTCAGGGGGACCGATACACTGGCGGGGTGAGGGGCGGGAACCAACAAACACTGTGCGCCGACATGCATCTAGAACTCCGGCCGGGAACCTGAGCGGAGGCACTGCACTGGGTCGGCAACTTGGTGGCAGCAAGACACAGAGAGCCGCGCAGCGCAGCCGCAGCTGTTGTTCAGTTTGATGTTGGAGTCGCTTCGGGCTGCCGTTGCCTCTGGAACAAACAACAGCAAAACGCTGCATTCGAGTCGCGGCAAACCACGTCAGCCTTGCTATAAGTGCCGCGCCGTCTGTGTCACTTCTTTCATCCTCTTGTTCGCATAACTACACGGTCATCTGCCTGCCGTCCCGTCACTTCCATCCCATCCCACCTCCGCCGGGCAACCCACGTCGATTCGCATCAGTCATCGCAGCCTACCAACCTTCGTCCGTCTCCCCCGACTCCGATATCCCGACCGGTCCACCGCTGCACGAGAGGGACATCCTTTTGCTACCGAACCTATTACGGCCGCCGTCGCTCGGCGTGCCCCTCTGAATATACGATGTGGCGTTTCTTCAGGCCACGCGCCAGCACTCTCGCTGCTCGGGCGCTCGCTCCGAAGGTCCAAGGCCAACAGACCATCGTCGTCCAGAGGGTCAAGGTCACAAAGTCTCGATTCAGGGCCAGGTGCGCACCCATCACTTCCGTTGCTCCATCGGACTACAGCTGACTTACTGCTAGGTCGTTCTTTCTCGGCGCAGGCATCTCGCTCGCCTGTTGGCAAATGTACTGGTCGACCGTCCTTAACCCATTCTTCCGACATGTCGACCGCGAATACGAGAGTCTTTCGGCCGCCGAGAAGAAGGCGCTAGATGAGGAGATGGATGAGGAGACCGAGCCTTGGTTTATTCCCTTCCCGTTTACGACGAAACAAGTCAGCCAGCCGCCGTACAAGGGCACCGACCCGGAGTGGCGACAATACGTGAGGATTAGCAAGGACAAGGAGCTCCAAAACCACATACGGGGTATGGATAATAGTCCGACTAGAATCGCGATAGATGCTGACTCTGGTGTACAGCTGACCTGGCCCACTGGGTGCGAAGCGCTGTCGAGAGGCACCCTACCTTGACGGCGAGGTGTGGCAATGTGGTGAACCTGCGGAGATACTGGCTGGACATAGATTTTCCATACCGTCCGCCGCCAGTATACTACTCTTCTGGGTACGTTGTGCTATGGCTTGTACCCTAGACATACCGACATGCTCCGTACTAACATGGCGCAGTTTGCTGATGCAGGACGACGGACTTTATTGGTCAACTCAACCGGTTGATTCTTTAACAGTCAACAGGCTGCGCAAGATTCTCTGGCCAGAAGCCATGACACTCTCGACATGGGCCTTCACGTCGGCCCTGGTGAAGCAGCACTTCGAGGGCATATCTCGCGCGCTCGGCTTCGAGCCTAGCAAGCCGATGTCGCCGTTCCCGTCATTACCAGGCGGCAATGTACAGCAGACCAAGTCTGAAGGGCCGCTCCCCTCAGCTAACAGACAGACCCCGGACGGAACTCCTGCAGAGAACGCCTCCCACGATGTCAGCAAGACTTCTGACTCACGACAATCGGGAGAACCCGAGAGCGGCGGCAGGACCAACTTCGTCAGGGACACAGCCATGTCTCACATCGAAGGCATGAAGCAGATCACAGATGGCCCTGCCCGCGAGTTCAGAAAGAAACTGGCACAGTCATGGAAGCCTACCCGATCTTACCCTCCGCGAGGCTGCATCCTGGTGTCCGGCTTTGTCGAGATCGAGCTGCCCAGAGGCTTCATCGTTATTGACGTTTGGGGCCACTGGAATCCCAAGACGGAAAAGTTCGAACCCAGATCGACCTACATGATACTCAGAAGAATACAAATGAAGCAACAAGCCCCTGCTCGGGGCTGAGCAGACTATACCAAGGCATCTTTTTTGCATACTGGCGGCGTTGGGTTAGCGGTGAGCATTTTATTATCTTGGGGTGTCGTCGGCATCGGTTTGGTGGCATGAAAACACCAGCGATTATCCGCATGGGGATGGGGAGGTCTGCCAGACCTTTCCGGGGCTGCGAACCTGCATTCCATACAATGATGGGGTAAGCGTTCTTCTATTCATTATCAGAGATACCATAGATTGCGTGAGGCGGGACGGTTTCAGGGGTTCAAAAGTCCTCTCACAATTCCTTCCTCATAAATTTGCTCACGCCTAGTTTTCTTGGCTTCTACCGTGCGTCTCTGACTGCTGGTGGCATTTCATGTCTGTGGTCTTCTCCTGGTACCTCGACCACCCCCGCCCCATCCATTTCATACAGATGTCGCCCTTCCAGCTCTTTCACGCCTGTGTACTTTTCCGAAGTAACTTCGCCCTGCACCTCTGCCTTGGTTTTCTTCGCGTGGCGCCGATAAAACCAAACCGCCGCCAAAAGGGCCAAACCAGCGACAAATACACCAACTCCAACCCCGATGCCCGCAATCGCGCCGACACTGAGGCCTGAAGAAGGTTCATCGGGTTTGTCTGTTGATGTCTCTGCCGGCGCGGTTGCAGCCGCAGTCGCGAATCCTTCACTCGTGCTGGTCGCGCCCTGGCTCGCGGAGCTTATTGTCGTTGTAGCTGTTGCCGCCGCCGCCGTCGTCGTCGTCGTCGTCAAAACCTGGCCCACGGCGTTGCCAACCGTCGCGGCAGGGAGCTTGAAGACAGCCGTCGAAGTGCTGCAGCACCGTGTCTTTTCCCGGTCCGATTCGCAGCAGTACTCCGCCTCCGCGCCGTACCCCTGCCGGTCACACTCCCACACTTGGACGCCGCTGCTGCGGAAATCGTAGGCCGAGGAGTTGTCTGGCGAATCTTGGTCTATGTGCCTATCAGCTTCGTCAGGTCTTGATGGCGAAGGCGTAGGGCTTCTTACTCAGGAGGCACTGCTTCGGGCACAGGTCGCTGGTCCATTGAGGGTCGGTACACGTCCCGCGGGCATAGCTGTTGCCGCTGCTCGATGTCGTGTCGTCGAGGAGGCAGAGGCCGTTGGATAGGCACGCTTTCGATGAGCCGCAGCACATGCTCACTGGGGCGGAGACGTTACATGGCACATCGGTGCTTTGTCTGCCGTTGGGAAAGTAGCAGAGGAGCTGGGCCGTGGCCAGGTGCAGTGCTGCCACAACGACGAGAGTGCCGCTTGCCAACATTATGGAAGCTGTTTTTCTGGTGCCAATGGAAGGATAAGGAACCAAATGAAAAGAAGTTCTGGAATCTCGGAACGTGACAGATGTGAAAGAGGATTCAGCGGCAGATTTAATCGATGGATGTTCACCCCGCACCAGCTTAAGGCTGGTGGGAATGACACCACGATAATGCTCTAGTTGGGTCTGGTGCGACTTCCGAATGATCCTTCAAGTTAATTAAAGATCAGACTTCACGTTGATGCAGGGATTCAGCAAGTCGACGGTCTGTCGTGGGCGTTTCTTGGCTAATTTGGTGGCTGAGCCCCCTTCCGACGCATGGCGCTAAGGCGGGAGAGGCGAAATCGAAGTTGATGCAGTCGCGTCAAGTTATATTCAGATATTTATCGTCAATGAATGAGTTCCCTGCTTGTATCTTTTTATCTTTAATTGTAATACTTCTGTTAGTGACGACGAACTAACTGACGATGATTTTTACTGTATTGACAAAGAGTTTTGCTTGCCGGGAAGTTTGAGTTAGCCACCAGGGAATTATCTCCGATGATTTTCAACCTTGGCATATTTGATACTTCGATAAAGACGATAGCAGCAGAGAAAAAGATGACGAGGAGGAAGGATGATGGTAGAGGACGATGACAAAGGACTATGATGAACGGCGATGACGGACGACGATGATAACAACGATGACGATAGAGATGATAAAAGCGAGTGCACGGGAAATGCAGTCGCTTTCGCACCTATAAGAAAAGCAGGGGGTCTTGGTAGGATATACGATTTACACGCGTGTGTGATGGACACTCTCCGGCTAGCGAAGCTTTTGACAAACTACATAGTACGAAAGAAAGATCATCTCCTGGGTATCACATCCAACTCCTTGCGCCTCCACCTCCTGGCTCCCCTTCCTATCTTCGAACTACCTGTCGCTGCTGACCTTTCTTCTTGGGGAAGAAGGTGATGCCTTGAAGTTTCGAAGCCGTTGGCGGCGCTTTCACATACTGATCTCCATAAAGCCCGACGCTTGGCTCAAGTTGACGTCTAAGAGCCAGCGCAGTAGTCGCCGGCAGACCCCACACAGAGTACCCCCTTGCCATGCTGCTCCTCACACACTCTCGCAAATGAGAGGTGAACCACTCTGCGCTCGGTTTGTTCTCGATACCCATCTCGCCAAAGAAGTCGTGAAAGTTGTCGATGTCATGGAGGCGACGGACATCGGTCGACAGCTGGAGGGCAGCCCCTTGGGGTGGCGCACCATGGCGATCGAATAGCTCATCCCGAACCTCAACCAGGCTCTTCTCATTGGATGGCCTGGCGATGCGCCGGAAAAGCTCGGAGAACATCAACAGGCGATATGACGTCCGGCTTGCCTCGAAGGTCTTGCGCAGGCGGAATGTCGAGACCTTGTCCGGTTCCAGGTAACTGAGTTCCACCCTGTTCGCACCCCTCTTGTCGAGCATCCAGACAACGTTCCTCGTGATGGCTTCTGTAATAATGGCTTTGCGCATCTTCTCCGTGATTGCTACGTCGCTGATGAGTAGATAGACGAGAAGATGGCCGAGATTGGGGCAGGCTTCCTTGGAGGTCTGGCCCTTCATGAAGTTCTTGATCTTGGCGTTCGCGGCTCTCACGAGCGATTCGTCGCTCGTGGCGAGGCAGAGAAGGAGGTGGTACAGATGGAAATAGGACTCTATCGCTTTCTCTGACGCATGGCGAAGGGTGCTTTTCCGGCTCACCTTGTCATTATCATAATCGTGTGACCGCCTTCTCAGCGCCGATTTTGCCTCAACTTGGTTGAGTCGTACCACAATGTCGTTCATAAAGGCTGCAAGAACGTCGACAGAGGACCGACTTGGCAGACTCGTCTTGCCTGCAATGGCATCCAAGACGGGAGGGACGTCCTCCTGGACGGATCTCCAGTGCCGGCGTGAAATGGGAAGCGGAAGCCAATATTGAAAGCGGAGGTTGTGGACGGATAGGCGAATGCCAAGATCGCGGAAGGCTGCTTGAGAGATCAGGTCAAATTCGGATTCAATTGAACGCTTCCCCTGGCCTGATACTTCGACTCCCACACCGAGCTTCGCGTTCTGGAAGTTCCTTTTGGAAAAGAAGCATTGCAGCTCTCGCAGGCGAATCAAGTCAAAATATGCGATAATTTTGGCGATCCTTGGCCAGGCGTGGGAGAACGCAATCAGCTCCTCAAAGTCCAGGTTCTCGAGGGTGTCCAAGATCAACTCGTCCGGCAGCTTGGAGAGGGTGCACTGAAGTTGCTGGTGTCTTTCTTGCTCCGTCTGGACGTCTTCGGTTGGGGGCTGCGCTTTCGTGGCATACCGGCGAAGTCTCCTAATATCCGCCTTGGTCTGCGTGCCGTCGAAATCGCAGCGGGAACAGACGAAAGTCTGCTTCATGGCCAAGCTCTCTTGCCGAAAGTGTTTGAGACCGTACTTTGCACCAGTATATATCTGCTCGACGTTCTCGCTGTTGAAGAAGCTGAGCATCTGGATAGCGATGCCCTTGAGGGTGTACGCGGGCGTATACCCCTCGGATGTGTTGAGAATGGACGCGCAAATGTACGAGCTGAAGACGTTTGGATGATTCATCTTCGTGTCCATCTTGATTCTAGGGGCGACAAGAGGGTATCGGTCTCCAAACTCGATGGTCATGTGGATCGGCATCCAACCCTCGGCCTGAACAACCAGGCAAGCTGTTTTAAGATCCTCATCTCTCGTGCGAAGAGAAATCCGAGGATAGGGTTCGCGCTGAAGCTCAGCGATATCCTGCAGAAGGCGTTGTCGGAGATGGGTCTGGGACGCCATGACGACAGCAAACGACGACAGCAGACGAAGATAGTGGACAGCGACGACGGACGACGACGATAGACGATGACAACTAAGGCAATGACAAAGACGACAAAGGCAATAAAAGCGAGTATATAGGGAACGTCAACTCTTATGGGAAGTGTGGTCGGGATGTCTTTGGCGATGATCGTTGATGGATGGAGGGTACAGCCTGCTGAGGGGAAGATGGAAGACGGATAATGGACGCTCGAAGAGAAGTGGACGTTAAATAAGGGACAAAAACATTGAGGCCGCTTGTCGAAGGTTTGTTTTGTCGGCCTGTGAGTCGAATGGCGGCTGCTGACAGTGGAGGTCGTTTGGCCTCATCCACCTTGCGGGTTGATTGAGGCCTCAATGGGGCAGTGGCATCCTGCGCTTTGGTCCTTCCTCACGCATCTCCGCACCGCAATTTCTTCCTTGAATAAAAGATCAGCAGTTTCAATTGGATCAAGACACCCCTCTGGAAAGGAAACAGGCACCTCTCTGATCGGAAGCCTGCCTTTTCTTTGAGTGGAAAGGCAGCGAAGTACCGCAGCCGCAATGGATGTCAGCAAGCTGGATAGCCGACATTACTGATGCAATAAGCCAACAACACCCTGCACATGGGCGTCAAAATAAGCTTAATTGCCTTGCATCGTACAGCTGATTCCCAATTTGGTATCTGTGGTGGTGGCCGCGGATCATGGTTCTGCTATTGCTCGCTTCTCACGCCAAATTCGGAACAGCGGTCCGTTCTCGCATGTGGACTATCGCGTGTTTGATTCTCATGAGCTGAATTACATTGCTGCTTTGAAAAGAGCCAGCCCCAGTGCTCATCGAGTCGTGATGCAAGAGATGTTTTGATTGATGCGGTCTATTCTCCCCCCGTCTTTCTATGATAACTCTTTTCCCCTCCTAAGAGATTCGAAGATCGATGTAAGAGAATCTACATGGACAGATCATACACTGATCAGCGAGCGAGCTCGCCTGTTTGACTGCGAAACAAAAAAAAACAATACTCAAGAATTCGCATTTGCCTATTCCAGGCTGGGCAGCCAGGCTGAAAGTTGGCTTTACCATCGCCAACCCCACCGACTAGGGCCAGTTTAATCAGAAACTACAAGCACATAGTTTTAACTATCGTCCAATGATGTTAAGGTCAAACAAGCGTGTAAGGGAAGGGGGCCCAGCAGGAGACTTAGACATCAGAGGTAAGTGTCGGTCAGAGAACCATGAGGTGAGTGTCGGTGAGCGCTGGTGGATCTCGGTAAGACTCGGTGAGAAAGTCTGCCTTCGGTCAGGCAGAATGTCTCTGTGCACGGACCATCTAAGCTGTTCAGGGTCTACCTCCCCACCCGCATCCCCCAGCTCTTCCCGCTTCCAACGTCACCTCGTCCTTCCCTCTTCTTCTTCTTCGTCTGGACCCCGGCACAGGACTCTGCTGGAGTCCTAGCAGGGCTTCATGATACCTTCTCTCAACATCAAGCATGCGCAGATAATCGATCTAGTAGACGCGCTTGCATTTCAATTCATTTCATTTCTGGGCCAAATGGTTTATTCCTCCCTTGACTTACAAGCAAGGTCGTGATACTGTATTGGTGGCTCTGCATGCGTGCGGACACTGCGAGCAACGACGACAGCGACGACTTCACTCACGATAATCTTCAAGGCATCACTCTCAAGGCTTTTGGTATGAACATACTCAATTCGTTAACTTTGCGATTTCCAGACAGTTCCTTTCAAAGGAGTTGGTCAAGGTTCATCATCTCCAACGCCTAGCGCCAAATCGATACCATCGTCACATTAGCCCAAACCGCCATTGGCTCAGCATGTTTGCATTGGCTGGGCCATTTTCATCAATACAAGTAGGAAACAGCAAGAATATCCGCTAAACGACATCGTCACCAACTCCAAACCACCACTCAATCCCTCAACGTCTTCCTCCTGCCTTCACCCCAGCCATATAAGCCAAGGCATCGTTCACTAGAGTAATGGTTAGTCGCAGATCCACTGATGAACACCAACAGGTGAGATCGTGAGGTGTGGGGTAGTGCTTACGTTGTGAATCGACCCTCTCTCGGCCAGCGAGGTACCACGTCTCGTTGACCCTGTCCTCTTCCCTCTCGTCGCCCAGACAGGGGAAGAATTGGACGTCTGTTGAGAGGGGAGCGAGGTCTGGTGTGCAAAGACGGGGGATGCGGGGTGCCCGTGGTGGGGGCGCTGCTTCGTAGGGCACCAGAGTGGGCTCCGGGGTGTCGTCGGGGAAGAGGATGAAGTCGTCTTCGGGTGCAGCCGAGAGGTCCTTGGAGTCGGGTCCATCATCGAAGCGGCGAGCGTCGTGGAAGCGATGAGCCCGAGAGAGATGGGCGTCGTGGTAGCTGCTTTGGTCACTCCATGACCCGATTGCGAGGAGGCTGCTCTGACTCCGGTCGCGTTTGTGCGATTTGCTGGTCCTCTGGGGTGTCCGGGGCTTCTTACGAGGTCTCTGGGTGCCGTGGGAGTACTCCTCGGTCATGTGACCCGGGAGAAGGCCGGGCGAGTAAGGTTCTGAGTGGAATCCGCGTGGCGAGGGTTGGTTGAGTGATGTTGGTGTGAGCTGACCGCGAGGGCTGAGGAGGGCAGGCGAGGTGGTGAAACGGTGAGGGGAAGTGTTGCCCTGCGATGACGCCATGTTGTAGTCCATTTGAAGCGAATGGCGATTTGGTGACCTGAGATGCGGTGATTTCGTGGCCTCTGAGCGGGATGAGAGGGTGACGGGTGCGAGTGCCATTGTTGGGTGAGTCCTGTCTACTGATGAGCATTGTGTAGTAGAGAGAGGAGAGTGTTGATTGTCATGATGGATGGTGATTACCTGGTGGTATATGTGGGAGTATGAGGAGGAGTGGTCGAGATGAGGTGGTGAGGGCCTCCAGTGAGGTGGGAAGGAAGCCCGGTAGAGGAGGAGGGGCAGCTCCAAGTGGTAGCTGAAGGGGATTGATGGTGTTGGGTGGTCTAGGCAAGGTGCAAAGTGATGGCCAAAGTTGGTTTTGGGTGCCAGGAGAAAGTTCTCTGATAAAAGTGAAGAAGCCAGAGGAAGAGGGAGAGGTTGAGGAAAGGAGGGTGGTGGGATGCCAGCGGGTTTTATGTGGTGAGTGTCCCTGCTGCGCACTCTCCTCGGCATGGGCCAATGAGAGAGCAGGATTCCACTCACCCCCGTTGAGCACCTCGACCCGACCCGACACAGCTTGGCCCGCACTACCCTCCTCTTCCTTCTGATGGCATCCAAGTTGGATATCATCACCAATTCGGTCTTTTGGAGTTCACCAAATCAATGCACTTGCTCGCAGGGTTCAGGAGACGTCGTTGGATGATGCTGGAAGCTGTTGGCGAGCCTTGGAGTAAGTATGTCGAGGCCAGCGGTGTTGATGGCCTCTTATTCTTTTCCGTTGTCAAGCTCGTCTTTGATACCATCCCTAGTACCTTTATGTGTTCTGGGGAGATGAATCATGCTGTCACTTCTTCTTTCACTCGTCTGGGTCGTGTGGCGTCTTCTTGGGGTCCTCGAAGAGCTGCAAGTCCGGCAGGTTCATTGCGAGCATTCCAAAACTCTTGTCTTTCCTTGAAGGGTCATATGAGAGGGATTCGAGTGATGGAATCAAATGGATGGCAATGCTCGTCAATTCTTGCATTTGATGGTGGTCCCGGATGAGCTCTGCGATGCGCCGTATGAAGTAGATACGGAAGTTCTCTTGTCATGTGACCCTCCCACTGCACTCTTCCTCATTACCTGCCCCGTGCACCCTCCCGCCAAAGCTCCGTTGCCTCCCCAGCTTTCATCCCCCCACTTGCCTCTCATGCTCGCCTCTTCTGTTCATCCTTCATACTCATCATCCCTCCTGCTCACCTAATCCACTTCCCTCCCTTCCAACCCTTCTCATCCATCGCTATCGATAAGACTATGCCCTGCTCCCCGAACCTATATCCCACCATCCAGTCATCAGAAGTCTATCAGGTCTCTCAGCAGCCCCTTCATCTCTGCCAATGTTACCTTGTCATCGTGCTTGATCTTGTCTGCCCACTCCACTATACCATCGTGATCCCCGAGCCTACTCCAGGCTTGCTCCATAGTTTCCTCCGTTAAGACAGCACCACTTCAAATGCTGTGAAAGCTACTGGCGCCGACGTCCCAGTCAAAGTCAGGCTGACGTCCCCCCTCCCACCTCCACCACCAAAAGTCCACTCTCGTAAAGAAGTTGAGCTTCTTGAGGCGCTCCGAGTCCCAGAAAAAGAGCCCAAAGAGCCGGCAGTTGGTCATGCGCAGGTCATTGTTGGCGAACCCGGGGAACCACTGGTACGCCCAAAACCATGCCTCTTCAGGCCCCTTGTCGGTGTCATCGGCGACTATGGATCGCCGCATGTGTTCTTTCCACTCTTCAGGCGTCCATGCCGTCACGGCTTTCTCAATGGGCAGGTCGAGAGTGTTTAGCTCATTGCATTTGTCGACGGCATCGGAGAACCATACGTAGATGTCGCCGACTCGGTTGTAGCTGGCATAGCGTGGTTGCTGCGGAAGAGAGGCAAGGAGCTGATAGAACTTGGTAGCAGGCGTCATGGAGACTTTATAAAGGAACTTGATACCGAAGCACAGGAGTCTGGCTTGGTTTTGCTTGATGTGGCATTCGCCCCGCTCCAAGTTGGGCGGGAGGATGGGGCCGGTCCAGTAGACCACTTGTGCTCCGTTCATGGGGCCGCAGTGGTGCTTTGATAACGCTTCCAGCTTTCTCAACTCCACAAGAGCATGTAATGCTGGAGGCGCAAGTCAGACATAGTGGGGATTCGACGGGGAGATGTTGCTTACGGGGTCCAATGACTGCAGCTGCGAGATAATCCCTCACGGCGACGAGCTGCTCCATCTCCCAAGGCGAGAGGTAGTCAAAGAAGTGTGCTCTTTGGAAGTTGACGACGTCAAGATTGAACCGCACGACTTCTGGATTCTTGAACAGGTTGCAATAGACCTCGAAGCGGTAGAGTGCCCGTTGGAAGCGGGCTGTTTCCAGTGCGGAGGGTTGATCCGCTACCGGGGGAGGTTGTGGCCAGTCTCGGCGGTCGCTTGCGAGGCCTACTTGTTCTTTGGTGAGACGTTGCAATGCAAAGTCTTGAAATTTGGTTGTGAGATGAAGAGCGCATTTATGCAGATCTGATAAGGCGGCTCCGTCGGCGAGGCTAATTTTGTGAGGGATGAGCGGTCGCTCTTTGACATATTTATCGCTATACTCAACGACAAGATTGAGGTCTTTGGCATCGAACTTTGAAGACTCTAGGGCCATGATTGTGTCGGGCAAAACTCGTCGGTCGATCTCGTTTAGAATGACCTGACGGCATGCTGAAGGGGCGCAACGAAGCCATGTTGGAGAGGTGAGGGCTGCATTTTTGAGAGAGCTGAAATCCGGGAGATGGGAGAGCACAGAGACCCAAAGCTCATCTGGAAGTGCGCTTCTCATCGTTTCGGCCCTCATCGTTTCTCAGATAACCCGTGATAGATGTTGCGATGAGTCCAGTCAGACGGCGAGAATAATGAAATCAACCAAAGCTTGGGAACTTCCAAATTTGGCCAAGAAAAAAGAGAAAATGAAGTATGAGAAATAGTGCAATGACCAAGTGCCAGACTTAATGATTTAAAGAAGGGGCTGGCAGCATGTGAAGTGAGCGGGGCTTGGCACGGTGTCGTTCCTCTGCTAAAGAAGTCCGTCTTGTGAAGTTGCGCCAACGGAGCCCCTGATTGACATGCACTGTCGGGATTGTGGAAATCAAGCACCAACTGAGCGGTAAAAGTTACCCTTGGGCCGTTTGGTCTTCGTTCGCGACTGCAATATGTACATGAAAGCAAGACGAGAAATGTGAAAAAAAGAGGGCAGATAAGCCGGGTATTTGGAAGAAGTGTCGTCGTAGGATGGATGATACTGCGCCGCGCCTGACCCCCCGCGTATGGGTCAAGTCCGCGACGTGGAGGGCCGTATGGGTACTCGACCGCTGCTGCCGCTGGAAAGTACCCGCACGCCATCAACTCTCCGAACACTCCGAAACGGTTGTGGCACAGCTTCGGACACGGCTGTGCATCTGTGGCTTTTCTCACTAGCCACAAGTTCCCCTCCAGCCACAAGATCGAGAGCATGTGGCTGATGGGCTAATCCATATCCGGCTAGCGCTCAATTGCTCTCAAGTCCTGTCGGCGGTGCTTGCGAAGGTTCAGCGGATTGATTGCTGGCCAGCAGCTCCTGTCGCGCGTCAAATCCCTTCTCGGCGCCTGCCTTACGGACCTCTTCGCGAACGTCACCTCAACAGCCGCATCCCATTTCGCGTGGCCAAGTCGCGCATTTACGAAACGACGACCCATTCGAGCTCCCGTTATTCGAATTTCGATTCAGAATCGCCGCGATGGGCAAGAAGCGCGGCCACCCCGACGTTGAGGACGTCCTATCTCGACCGTGGTGCTACTACTGTACGCCCAGCTCAAGCTTGCTTCCATTGCCTGAATGCCCATGCTGACTTCTTACCAGGCGAGCGTGATTTTGAAGATCTGAAGCTTCTCATTTCTCACCAGAAGGCCAAGCACTTCAAGTGCGACCGATGCGGACGTCGTCTGAACACAGCTGGAGGTTGGTTGAGCTTGCGCCGTCGTCTGCAAACTGTCGCAAGCTAACGGTTTTTCTTCTCCAGGTCTCTCCGTCCATCTGAACCAAGTCCATAAAGAAACTCTCACCCAGGTCGAGAACGCGCTGCCCAACCGCCAGGGACTCGATGTCGAGATCTTCGGCATGGAGGGTATCCCCCAGGACATCCTGGACCAGCACCGAAACCGCATCATCCAGAACTTCTACCAGGCCCAGGAGGATCGCCGTATTGCCACTGGCAACCCTTTGCCAGGACAAGCAAAGCAGCCGCGCAAGAAGCTCAAGGTTGAGACACCTGAGGAATTGAAGGCGCGTCTCGCTGAGCATAGAGCAAAGAGGGCTGCAGGGCAAGTTGGAGGAACCAGCGGCAGTCCTGCCAACGGCGCCCCTGCAAGCGCAAGCCCCGGTGCATTCGTATGTGGAACTATCCTGTTGATGGCAGTCTGTACTCTAACAAGCGCTGCAGAACAACTCTCCCTACCCCCCGCCGCAAGCACCGTACGGCGCTCCTCCCGACCAGACCTACCCGCCTGGAGCTGCACCTGGCGCTCCCCAATATCCCCAACAGGGATACCAGTCCGGTAACTACAACGGCTCTTCGCTGCCGGCGAGGCCATCAAGCGGCCCGCAGGCGGCTGCCGGTCTTCCGCAACGACCGCCTCAGTACGGCGGCCAGTTCTGGAATGGTACCGGCGCTCCGCCTCAATACCCTGGCGCATCGACTGTCGATGAGCTGGTATCGGGTGCGGCACAGCACGGCGACGAAATCGACGAGCTCATTCGCCGGGCCGAGTCTGGCATCAAGGCCCCGAAGCCGGAGGACGAGGAAGCCGCTGGAGAAAAGAAGTCGAAGAAGGACAAGGAAAAGAATGTCAGGATGGTTTACGCCGATACCGAAGTCAGTCCGGAGGAGCGGATGGCGCAATTACGCAAATACGCCTGGACGCCGGTTGCCTCGTGATCGATGGCCCTTTTCGAGCTGGACGTCGGCCGAAGACACGGCGGTCTCAAAACGTCCGGCCTGGACCTGCGGCCCAACGATGTTTCCATGCGAGATTGCGAATTTCTATACTCGGGGCAAGGACGGTATCCCATCGGAGCGGAGTTTCAACGGCGTAGCTGGATTTAGGTTGTACGTAAAATGTAAGGGATGCACTGAAAATTCCGTCATTGTACTCGTCGCAAACCATGGCGCTGAACATGATTGCAGATTTGGCGCTTTAGATGATATTTTGTTCGTGAACGCGCCTCCGGTGTGCATCAGTCAGGGCTTGACAGCCACAAATTGAAGGAGAGCTCTCTAGTCAATCTTTCTCGGCTATCATCATTGGAAGCATGAGCATAGGTTGGCCTTGCGATTCTCTCCATCATCAACAGGGACGTCAGTCAGATAGCTGTGTGCGCGGCACTCCTGACGATGATCTCCAACCTTAGGAGAGACTCATACGCAGCACTTTGGTTTCGATGTCATGGACGTCTGAAAGAGATCACTTTCTCTCGGCTGAGGCTCGTACGCCCTTGCGCACGGCTCACAGCTTCTTGCCAGCAGGTTAGTAACAGCAGATAAGAGCCGCAACATGGATGTGAGGGCTTCACGTGGCCAGGCCAGAGCTCAGACAGCATTCCCCTGCCAACATCATATCGCGAGTCATTATGAGGGAAGGTCAGTAGGTCAGAGAAGCTCAAAGGTTCGTTCGACAATGTTTCGAAGTTCAAATGTCTGGACGGCTCGTACGCATTGCCTCATCTTCCCAAGGCCAGGGCGCCATGTCCCAGAGCCGGGTAATTAGCGGTCGGTACTCGGAACGCCGTGCTTGTATCCGTATACGCCATCAGGCAAATTCGTGGAGATGGCTCGCTTTACGGCTAAATGCAACCTCTCCACTTTGGGTGCCACGGGACTGCATTTTCCCCGCAGTCGCTTTTGCCGTCCGGGCCACGCCGTTCTCCAAATTGATGGCTTTTGGGGTAGTCTGCTCGTCGTCGTTCGTTCTTATGTTTGTTATTTCTTGAGTTCTGTAGGTATTGGAATCTTGGCTTTTAAGCTGGATGAATGATCCAAGTAGCCAAGATCAGCCCATCCGAGTCTTATGGCCGATGCCACAGAACAAACGACTTTGACCGGCGAACACCTGTGGCTGCTTTGGCCAACGCGTGGGTAAACATCCATTGCCGGTAACCTGTCTCGTTTCGAGCCGGTGCGCCGTCCTGCGGGGAAGCTCGACTCAAGCATCTTGGAGGTTGGGGTTTTCCCAGTCCTCGTGGAAAGACGGCTTTTCTTCCTACAGGGGCCAAGAAGCTAACCCGCCCCCTCTCCGGCCCGTCATCGACGCTGCTTGGCTTCTCTGTGGCCCTCTTTAACCGTCGGTCAGGCACGATCATCCCATGTAAGAAGAGGTCTCCAAATGTCCCTGCGTGCGAATGCCGCTCCATCATTGGTGGCAAGAGGACTTATTGCGTCTGTGGTGTCATAATTGGTTGCGCGAACATTTAGATACTACCAGACCATGCCTGATTAATCTACTTTTCCCCATGGAAGCATCATCCCGGCCTCGTTCTCCAACCGTTCCTGGCCTGAGGGTCGTATCGTGCCGGTCAATTGGGTACTCAGCTGCGTCCGTATAAGAGCTCAAGCTGTTCCCCAGATTTCTCCCGTGATGCCGTTTGTCCCGTACCCTGCTTTGCGCCTCGCGTGCGTCTCTCATCCTGCCTTTTTGACCTCCCAGCCGTGGGCAGAGGCTGTCTTTTCTCAAGTAGACAGGCCACTATTCGCTAGCTCCTTCACGACCAGGTCGGTCGGAACTCTCCCACCATGAAGCCCTTCTCATGGGCAACGCTTGCGACCCTGACACCTCTGGTGTCAGCTTTGGGACAGCAGGCCATCGTCTCGTTCAAAAGCGGCGACAACACGTTCCAGATCGCCGGAGGCAATGTCAAAGCCGGCCAGATTCTTGTGTCCAGCGAGGACTACTGGGGCGTCATTCGAGCTGCCGGAGATTTGGCGGTAGACTTTGGTCGGGTCACCGGCACAAATTACACTCTCAGCAATGGAGAGGGCGGCGCGAAACCTGCCGTCTACAGCTACGCTCCCGTCGATGTGAGCAACAACACGATTGTAAGTTCTGTCACCAACTTCATCAGGTCCTCTAGATCGTCCAAAGACGCCAGTGGCTTGGATAAGATGCTCTGGCCCAAGATGGAATGACTGACCTTGTAAAGTACCGCGTTCAAGACAAGCAATCCTTCGACGGCCCCAAGTACTCCGACCCGGCCCCGGGCAGCACCGTCATCATTGCCGGCACCATCGGACACTCAAAGTACATCGACGACCTCGTGAAGGCGCAGAAGCTCAATGTCAGCGAAGTCGATGGAAAGTGGGAGGCTTTCGTGAGCCAGCTGGTCGATGAGCCTGTTGCGGGATGCTCCCGCGCGCTCGTCGTTGCCGGCAGCGACCCCCGAGGAACCATCTACGGCATCTACGATGTAAGCGAACAGATTGGCGTGAGCCCTTGGTACTTCTGGGCCGATGTGCCCACGAAGAAGGCCAAGGAGATTTACATTCTGCCCGAACGCAAGGTTCAAGGTTCGCCGTCGGTCAAGTACCGTGGTTTCTTCCTCAACGACGAGCAGCCGGGGCTTTCCAGCTGGGTGTCGTAAGTACAAACGGCCCAGATGTCTACCGATGGTTGCTAACGAAGAGACAGCACGCAATGGAATGATACTTGGAACAACGCCGCGGGGTACAACCACCAATTCTACAGCCTGGTGGGCGAGCTTTTGCTCCGCCTGCGCGCCAACTACCTCTGGCCGACACTCTGGGGCAGCATGGTCTACGTTGACGACCCGCTGAACCAGCCACTTCTCGATGCGTACGAGGTTGTGCTCGGCGGTTCTCACACGGAGCCTCTGATGCGTGCTCAGAATGAGTTCAAGTCGTTCTACCAAGGCCAGTGGGCCTACAACCTCAACAACCAGACGATTGACGAGTACTTCAAATATGGAGTTGAGCGTGCCAAGCCGTATGCTCGCAACAGTCTGTGGACCATGGCCATGCGTGGCACTGGAGACACGGCGATCGAGGGCGACTTGGGTGTCGAGGGTATCATCACAATGCTGGAAAAGCTTGTTGCTAACCAGCGCAAGATCATTGCCGATGGCCTCGGCATTCAAGATGTCTCGACTGTTCCGTCGCTGTGGTGCCTATACAAGGAGGTGCAGTCATACCAGGAGAAGGGTCTTCATGTACCCGAGGATATCACTCTTCTCTGGGCCGACGACAACTGGGGCAATGTCAGACGACTGCCTCTGACCAATGAGACTGATCGCAGCGGTGGTGCCGGTGTCTACTACCACTTTGACTATGTCGGTGATCCGCGCGACTATAAGTGGATTAACACGATCCAGTTGGAAAAGACGGCGGAACAGGTGAGACTCTCCCCGCTGTTGTCTTGTTTGAACTCGACTGACTGAAGTAGATGTACCTTGCCTACGCGCGAAAGGCCGATCGTATCTGGATCGTCAACGTGGGCGATCTGAAGCCTCTCGAGATCCCCATCAGCCACTTCTTCGACCTTGCATACGATACCGAGAAATGGGGCCCTGACAACACGCAAGGATGGCTGAAATCCTGGGCCGACCGCGAATTTGGGGCCGACCACGCGGCGAACATCACAGACATCATGACCCGGTATGGAATGTACGCTGCTCGCAGGAAGTACGAGCTGGTGGAGCCTCAGACGTA
The DNA here is from genome assembly GCF_000319635.2 of Colletotrichum fructicola Nara gc5. Taxonomy (NCBI): domain Eukaryota; kingdom Fungi; phylum Ascomycota; class Sordariomycetes; order Glomerellales; family Glomerellaceae; genus Colletotrichum; species Colletotrichum fructicola. Next base: position 4,388,424 of record NW_027094057.1, read on the forward strand.
CTCGATCATCAACTACAACGAGGCGGATGCTGTCTTGGAGCAGTGGGCTATCCTGCACGAGCAGGCCCTGTCTGTGTATGATTCCCTCGACAAGGAGTACCAGCCCGCGTTCTTTGAGATGATTCTGCATCCCATCATGGCGGGAGAGATTCTTCACAAGATCCAGATTAACGGGGCCAAGAACCAGCTCTATGCCGGGCAGAAGCGAAACCTGGCCAACGATGTGATTGACCAGTCGAGGGCTCTGCTGGCGGCTGATGCCAACCTGACCATGAGATGGAATGACCTCCTCGATGGCAAGTGGCAGCACATGCTTGACCGTAAGTTAGCTTTGGAATCTGAGGCTGGGATGGCACTGACGAGTTGTAGAAACCCATCTGGGATACGATGGATACTGGCAGCAACCCATGCGAAACACACTCCCCGATATGCGTTTCGTCCAGACCGCGTTTCCATCTCTGGGTGGCCAGATCGGCGTCGGCGTCGAAGGATCCAACGCCAGCGTGCAGGGAGACGACAAATGGCACACCAACTCCGCCAACGACCTCTCCACTCCTCCTCTTGATCCGTACGGTGCCGCCACTCGTTACTTTGAGATCTTCACCCGCGGCAATCAGGCTTGCGAGTGGAAGGCAAGCCCGTGGCAGCCGTGGGTCAAGCTTTCGCAGTACAGCGGCGCCGTCGGCGGCGACAACGGCACTGACGCCCGTGTCTTTGTGTCCATCGATTGGGAGAACGCACCCAAGGCCCCCAACACCACGCAGGTGTACATCAACGTGACGACCCCGTGTCGCGGGATGGAGAGATACGCTGGCCAAGGGCAGAGAGTCATCGTTCCCGTTGCCAACCGCGCCGTTCCGTCAAACTTCACCAAAGGCTTTGTCGAGTCTGACGGGCATGTGTCCATCGAGGGTCCTCATTACCAGAGCATCGTGCCCGCGAGCAATAACGCGAGCAACAGCAGCCTCAAGTACCACACCTTTGAGAATTACGGCCGCACTCTCGGCGGCGTCGGCTTGTACCCTGCCAACGCGGAGAAGGTCAAGCTTGGGGAGGGCCCCGGCCTGGAGTACAACATGTACCTCTTCACCAACACCAGCAAGGCCAACGTCACGCTGTACCTCTCGCCGTCTGCCAACTACCTCGGAGATGGCAACCCGCTCGAGTACGGAATCTCGCTGTACCCCACCGGCGGCAGCGAGCCTGAGCCCAAGAGGGTCCAGCCGGTTGGCAAGACGGAAGGCGCGAACATGCCCGACGGATGGGGCTATGCCGTGGGCGATGCCGTCTGGGGTCTGACTGGCAACTACACGACGACATCATTCAACGTCACCCAGGAGGGCGCGTACACGCTGCGTGTATGGGCTCTCATGCCGAACATCATCGTGCAGAAGGTCGTGGTTGACCTCGGCGGCGTGCGGAAGTCGTACCTCGGGCCCCCGGAGAGCTTCCTCGTGGGCCGGGACGAGCAGGGCAAGTACAACCAGACAACGTTCAGCAGCAGTCCTGGCGTCGTGGGAAGTGACGCGACGCGACTGGCGCAGAAGACAGACAAGAAGAGCATAAGCACGAGGACGTGGGCCAATAGCGCTGTGACATGTGTGTTTGCTGTGGTTTTGGGTGTTGTCTTGAGCGTGTTCTAATGTTGGAGGTCGATGAGTGAATGACCAGAAAAGAGATGGTGTTTAAACAAAGACAAAAATTAGTCGTCACATGGTTCTCCAATCAAATAAAAAATTCAACAGCGATCGTATTATTCCCATTCTGAAGCACTAGGCTACCCACCTTTTCTCACACCAGACCTTATTGGAAAGCTGGGTCGTGGTGTTTTGTTTGGAGTTTGGCAACTTCTTTGTCCACTTGAAGCTGCTTTCTCGGAGCGGTTTTTGTGGCTGAGATATGTCACCAGCCACATCTCCCCAACGTTGCGTGGCTGATGAGGCGACGCCTTTCCGTATTCGGAGAGGCGCCCTGAAGTGGACCCGTCAAACCTCCCAGAACGGCATGGCGGCCCCACTCCTGCCTCGCTAAAAAGGCTCCCGGTCGTCAAGGGCAACGCGGCACTCGGGGGGTGAGGGCCCTCTGAAAACAACAAACGTCAGTCGGGCAAGTCACAGGCCCTGGACTTGTTCGTAACTAACGTAACGGCAGCTGGAGAAAGTGCGAGACCCCTTCGAGACATTCACGCACGCTCATTCCTAATCTCTTATCCATCTGCATCTTCATCCACTCTCTCTCTCCTCTCTCTTCCTCCCCTCGACCGCCGACTCCCACCAGAGCAGCATCCTCATTCACTAACCCAACAGCTGCTTCGCTATCTCGTTAATCTTCTTTTTTTTCTTGTCGCCTTTCCCCTCCTCTTCTCGTCTCTCCTGATGCTCGGCTCGCGCTGCAGAGCGGCTTTGTTTATTTCTTGATTGCACCCGCCTCCTGCACCTGTCGAACCTTGACTTTTTTGTTTACAGTCTTGGATTCAAATAGACGGGACGACTCCGAGTACAGACACCCACACGAGACACCAGACGACAGAGAATCACCACATCAGCCAACATGGTCGTTGACCCTGGAGCATCGTCCATCACGGTCGCAGGTTCGTTGCGCCGACACAAGCTCTACGCCGGTGGCCGTGAATACTGACGTCGGTGACATACAGTTCGAGTGCGACCATTCACAATCCGCGAAGCTGCACAATTGTACGTCAACACATGGGAGAGGGGAACCACCGCGACTCGGTGCTGACTGGATGTAGAACACGAAACGATGAGGGCACCGTCTTTTTGGGCGACGGCTCTCTCGCCGCCGCGCCCCCCAAGCTCCAAAGAGGCGGCATCCGACCCGTGATCAAGGTCATCGACGACAGGTGCCTGTGAGTACACTCCCCCACCTCCCTATGCGCCGCAACATCATCTGATATAGGCTCCACAGTGTCTTCGACCCCCCAGAGGACAACCCCGTCCACAAGTTCGGCCGATCCGTCGTCCCCCAAGGCAAGAAGGTCAAGGATCAGACCTTCATGTTCGACAGAATCTTCGACGACAACGCAACCCAGAACGATGTCTACGAGGGCACAACCAAACAGCTGATCGACAGCGTCCTCGACGGCTACAATGCCACCGTCTTCGCCTACGGCGCAACCGGCTGCGGCAAGACGCACACCATTACCGGCACATCACAGCACCCTGGTATCATCTTCCTCACCATGCAGGAACTGTTCGAGAAGATCAATGAGCGAAGCCAGGACAAGACCACCGAGGTCACTCTCTCGTACCTCGAAATCTACAACGAGACCATCCGCGACCTGCTGGTCCCCGGAGGCAGCAAACAGGGATTGATGCTCCGTGAGGACTCGAACCAGGCCGTCTCCGTCGCAGGCCTTACCAGCCATCAGCCCAAGGACGTCCAGGAGGTCATGGACATGATTGTGCAGGGTAATGAGTGGCGCACTGTCTCTCCGACTGCGGCCAACGCCACATCCTCGCGATCTCACGCCGTCCTCCAGATCAATGTCGCCCAGAAGGATCGCACTGCGTCCGTCAACGAACCCCACACCATGGCCACGCTGAGCATCATCGATCTTGCCGGTAGCGAGCGTGCCAGCGCCACGAAGAACCGCGGCGAGCGCCTCCTCGAAGGTGCAAACATCAACAAATCCCTCTTGGCTCTGGGAAGCTGTATCAACGCCTTGTGCGATCCCCACAAGCGCAACCACGTACCATATCGCAACAGCAAACTTACTCGACTCCTCAAGTTTTCCCTCGGCGGAAACTGCAAGACCGTCATGATTGTCTGTGTCAGTCCCTCCAGCGTCCACTTCGACGAGACGCAAAACACCCTCCGATACGCCAATCGGGCAAAGAACATCCAGACCAAGGTTACCCGTAACGTTTTCAACGTAAATAGACACGTCAAGGATTTCTTGGTCAAGATCGACGAGCAGATGGCCTTGATCAACGAGCTCAAGGCGCAGCAGAAGGACGCGGAGAAGCTTTTCTACGCCAAGTTCCGCAAGCAGATGGAGAAGCAGAACTCGGTCGGCCGCGAAGGAATTCAACGCCTGCGGGTGGCGTACGAAAACTCTGCCTCCGAGCGGAAAGACAAGATCAACAACATGAAGAAGCTACGGGCCTTTGAGAGGAGGATTGGTCTGCTCTCTGCGTGGATTGCATCGTTCGACACCGTCTGCGATACCAGAGGAGACGAGGACTCGATGCCCCCGCCCCTTGTCGCGATTCGCAAGACGGCGCAGGGAATCATGGTGGAGTTGGAGCACAGTCGCCAGCACATCCACCAGAAATTGGAGAGCACCAACTGGGAACGTGCCATTGATACAGCCCTTCACCACAGTCTGAAGCAGTTGCCTGGCGGCGATGCTGACGGCCCTGAGGTCGACAGTCTGACTCGCGAGGCCGAGCTTCTCAAGGCCAACTTTGGCAGGGATGCCAACCGCGAGGTATTGGAGATGGACAAGGCAGGCGACGCCGCCATGGTCCAGGTTCTTCTGACGGCGCAATTCGACATGCTTGCATCGCTCGCTGATACGCTCGCCATGAACGAGGATGAGGCCGTTGAGCACGCCAAGCAGATCATCAACCGGCTGCTGGAGGTAGGCTTCTCGGCTGCGACCAATATTGTCAAGCCCGATGGTGTCAAGATCCCGCTCGAGAAGTTCTCACCCACCAAGAAGGGAACGCCAAAGCGCAAGAAGGCGGTTGTGAACAATGTCGCACCCATGCCCCAACCCGCTTTCGTCCCGGCTCCCGAGCCCTCTCCCCAGAAGACTCACGCATCCCCTATGAAGTCGTCACCCCGTCGTAAGAAAGCAGGCGCTCCGCGAAGTCCTCGTAAGGGAGTCTCTTTCACGCCTGTCAAGAAGAAGATGGAGTTCAAGCGTGCCGTTCGCTGGAGAGACGACGAGACGGAGTCGGGGCTTGCGGATTTCGAGAAGACACCTAAGAAGTACGACTCCACGCCGGAGCAGAACAATTCGCCCGACAAGTTTGGCCCTCCCCTGAGGATGCCTGCGCTTCCATCCTACCTCCAGGAGGAAGACAACACCACAACTTCGTTCAGCTCTGAATCGAGCCCGACGTTGGAGCTCCCGGAGACTGGGTCCATCCCAATGGCCAAGCCTAACAGGTTCCAGGCTGGATTCCTGTCCAAGGGGGCCACCCGTGTATCATCCGTTGGCTCGGGGTCACCTACCTCCCTCCCGATAATGACAGCAAACTTGGGCTCTTCACCACTTTCAGACAGTGGTCGCTCGGCTCCTCTACGCGCCCTCGACGTTCATCGTTCTTCAAACCTCTCGCCGCCAGCCTTCCGCTCTAGAATCGCGAGGGCTAGCCCGCCTCCAAGGACGTCGCTGTCCGGCTCCGGGCTCTCCGTAGATGAGAACAACCCGCCGGCGTCTCAGACGGCCTCCGGTTCCGACTCTGAATCCCCGAGCATTGACCCCCGGAAGATCCGGTCGGCGCTGCAGAACATGAAGAAGGTTCGCGGCGAACACCGTCGCATCTCATCCATGTCGGGCACTGCGGCTTCCAATGCGAGGCGTGTCTCTTCTGTCAGCTCGACCTCTTCGGGCCATCGGCAATCGCTCAGCTTCTCGGGTCCTGTCGCTAGTAGCACAAACGGCATCTCGAGACACCGCCGTGCCAGTGCTGAGCGAAGGCTATCGCCGCCCATGACCTGCTCGCCACCCGACATGCGGGGTGATCGGGCATTCACCGCAGGACAGGCCAGACGCATGCACCTGGGAGGCAGCTTGAGAGTAGAAGGAGGAAGCCCGCAGCAACACAGAGTTGCTGGAGCCGGGTTTGGGAACAGGCGCATCACCATCGGCAGTCTCGCCGCCAACGTTGCGGCCAACAACGGAAAAATAGAGAAAGCATCCAGGCCCAGCGTGGCTGGCTGGCGTTGATTTTTGTTTCATCATACCCATTTTGCACTCGCCTCGAGGCGAAGGGGGGAGTATTGGTGGTGTTGTGTTGTTTCTCTCTTCCCCATGACGGCGTTTGGGCAACTGTTCGTTCAGATCATCAAGGCTTCTTTTGGCTGCACACATCGTCTGGCGGGTCTGGTCGAAGAAGTTGTTTGTCTGTTGTATCAATAGGTCCGGGCTTGGTCATATTCACAATTCATATAATGACAATGCATGAACTCTTTGGAAAGGAGTGGGAATCTGTCCTCGTGGTGTAATCTCCGAAAAGCAGAAAAGCGGAAAAGCAGACATAAAGTTCGGCCGAGTGGCCATGTGGTTTGTGTGGCTGGGATCTGATGGTGGCTGTCTGTCACTTTGTACATCTGAAGCTCTCCGTCTGCAGCCATATGTTCGCATCGGCAAAACGGGCACAAAATGGCCATCTACTAAGCACGCAGTACCTTACGCGCGGGACTGCGGCATGTGGTGAGGTCATGTTTTGAGTTTCCATCAGCTGCTAAATCTCGGGAAGCCTCATAGTTTGGCGAAGTTTCCTTCGCAAACTGGTGATATTTTTGGCAGCCTCCGCTCGTTCAAACACGCTACCTAGTCATTGAATTGCAGCTGACGCAGCTGAGTGGTTACCGACTTAGCCGGCCGTTGGTGTTTTTCACTTCGGCCTCGCTTGCATCTGCGGGGGACGTCATGCTTCGCGATGCTCGCGGACGCTCGCGATTCCAAACCACCACCACAAAGCGCAGAGTTTCGCATCGCCGACTTTTCCAGCGGGCGGGCACGGCAGTGCGGGATTCTGATGGTGGTTTGGTTGGGAGGAACGCACCATCATCAGTGTCCGGACAGAGTGGAAACAATCGGCATCGGCGGATGATGGAATTCGCGGGATATGCAATACAACAAACGAAACACCAGTGACGAAAGAAGCCGTGCTGTGTGTGGTGTTGTGTGTGATACTGTGTGTGCCTGACCGACGATGGGATCAGTGAAGAGGAAAGACGAACATGGTCGGACTGACTTCATGACTCTTCGGATACAAGTACCCCGAACATTCAGAGCTGGGGCCCTGATTCAAGAGCAATGACCTCAGACCTCGGGTACGGCGGTCGGGATTTGGGGAAGAAGCGCAGAGTCTCGTCGAGTTCAGATGACAGCCGCAACCACTACAATGATGAAGAACATCAATAACCCAAAGATGGAAAGTCAACAAACAACACCACCAAACAGGCACGGGCAACGACCCAAGGAAGGCCCACTCCGCTTTGCCGCGATGGGCAAACATCCCCAATGGTCTGCTCAGCGGTAGTGGGCCGCGATAATCAATCGACCAGGCAATTACCTAACGGCGTCTACGGTACGTAATTGAATTTGAACCCCAAGGGTCAGGCACCTTACTGCGCCGTGAGGAAGCATTGGATCAGGGGAGACCCGTGTCGGGGGAGCTGAGAGAGCTCCGACGGTGCAATCTTAATTCAATCATGCTTATTCGGGGGTTTTCCGCGCCCAACGGCCCTTATCGCGCGGTCGGCAGAGAGGAGACTGACTGACTCTGACTGAGGACCCGACGAGAGAGTTTCTCGCCACTGTCTATATTGCGACATCCAGTGGGACTGGCCTGACTGGACTGGACTGTACTTGTTGGTCTGCACCAGTCTGTGTGGCTGGCGCTTGTTCAACTGATGAGCACACGACTAGTACCTTCTTGAGCCTTATCTTAAGAAAACATGGAGACCGGCTGACTCGGCAGTCTTCTCGAAGAAACGCCCAGCACGATTGAGGAAGCTCAAACAAATCACGATTCACCCCTCATCCGCAAAGTCAGCGCACCGACGGAGCGAAGAGATCAATCGGGAAAGAGAGAAGGTCACGAAGGTTTGTGTGAAATGTTCCGTCATGGAGTCGCGGGCAGAATATCAGCTCGTGCGAGCGATGGCACGACATGGACGAACTTTTGCAAAGGCAACCCAGCCCAGCTTCCCGAATGATGAATCCCTCCTCCATCCAGCCCCAAATAATACGCGCGAAGAAGGTCCTTGTATTGAGTTGAATGCGACGGAGGGCAGGGTCCAGGCCGGTGCAACCGCCAGCACGTCATGAGAGCAGGGCAGCTCATGGCCAGACGTATCGCCAAGATGGCAACGACAGCCGAACAATTCCGCTTCTTTGGGATCCGGTGTTTGACGCAGAGAAGAGACGACGGAGACTTGGGTCCAGGCCCCCAGACATCTCATCAGCGCAGCGCATCGCATGCACGAGGGCGGGCTCTGTCTGTGTCTGTCTGTGACTATGTCTCTCGCATGCAATCCATCCCTTCTCCCACATCGCACGCATCTCGCCGTCTTCCATCACCTGCACCACCACCATCAGCAGAAGCACCCCAGTCCGCCTTGCCTTCCTTCCCGTCTTGGCCTCGATCTCGTGCCTGGGCGGCCCCAGACTTGGCAGAGGGCTGGCGGAGGGTTGGAGTTGCAATTCCAAGTCTTTGCTCGCATACGGGACTGTGGGTGGGGACTTGGCGGTAAAGCTTGTTTCCATGTGCCGAGGCAAATTGGCAAAGCGAAGTGAACGGGGGATCTGCCATGCCAGTCTGCAGCTGTTGTGTCCAGTTATTGGCGATTAACAATGGGAAACATGGTTGGGCCTGGTTCCAGCTCGGAGCCCCATGTGCGGTTTTGGGCTGGCGACTCCCGGAGCCATGTCCCGAGTAGGTAGGTGCTTTTATTTTCCTTCTTCTTGCGTATCCGTATGAGTACGTGTGAGCGAGCACTCAGACTTGTCTGTTCGACTCGAGCACCGGTCCGGGGCTGTCGCGAGATGCGCTGGGAACATGGCAGAGACGATCAAGGATCTATCTGTCGAAGAGAGGAAAAGGGGTCCCGTCCGGCGTTGGCATTGGCTGGTTGCGAGATGCATGGCTGAGTGAATCCATTCGTCTCCCCCGCCCTCGGCCCCATCATCAGCTGCTCCAGTCGTGCGCTGTGCTTTTTTTCATCTCATCTCCCGCCTTGGACGAACGGAGAGCCGCGGTTTGGTCTGGCTGGGGAATTCGACCTGCCTCTTTTTCATCTAGTTTCCCGCTGCTGGGAACTTGTGAAAAAGCTTAGGCCCAAGGTTGCGCCCACCACCACCACCATCTTGTTGTTCCGCTCTGCCCACCCTTGCACCACATCACTCACCCATGATCCATCCCACCCCTCCAACCCTCCTCCTCCTTGAGTCCTCCTCCTCCCATCCCACCTCTTCAGAGAAGCCGGGAGTAGGCTGGCTGTTGTTGCAATTGGCTCTTCGGGAGGAATGGAGCTACGTCAAGGTCCCTGGTTTTGCGTCCCCCGATGGACCATGGCTAGTCAGTCCGACTTGGCTCGTTTAATGGTCGCCGCAGCTGTCCTTATTTTCCTTCCTGTTTGAACTACCTTCCTACTCATCTAAGCTGGCCCATATCCTCTTCTCGAATCACGATGCATATCTAGTGGCCCCCTTTCGGTCACAGTCCATGGAGTCGCGACAGGCAGCCTGGATATGACACTATGGGCACGATGCTCCCTCTTGGAAGGTGGTATTCAACTCCCGGCTATCTTGTGCCGGTCACCTTGAAAGCTTGACTTGACGATCCCTTGTTGGCACCTCTTGGCGTTATCGAGCCTCGTGAACGCTGGTCGACTCCGAGTGATATTTCGATTTACCTATCGACCGGAGTGGGTTCCTCCCACAACAACACACACGACGGCGATCTCTATCGTGGAGTCGAACATGAGGATATAAGGCTCTGTTGATCACCCCGTTCATCTGGTCTTTTTTCCTCTTCATCCTCATCGGCTCACTCCCGTCCTCGATCCTCATCCTCATCTTCTCATCTCCTGCCTCTCCCCGTCCTCTTCCTCCTCAGGTCTCTCGCTCCGCCTCTTGTCTGTCAAGATGACTCTCATCACCGCCCTCACCGCCGGTCTGGCTCTGGCCTCCTCCGTCATTGGAGCGCCCACCAACAACGCCAACGAGAAGCGCTTCACCGTCGACCAGATCAAGAACCCTCGCTACGTCCGCAACGGTCCCCTGGCCCTCGCCAAGGCCTACCGCAAGTACGGCAAGGCTCTCCCCGAGGACCTCTCCCGCGTCGTCGCCAACATCACCTCCACCGGTGCCACCAAGCGCGCTACCGGCAGCGTCGCCGCCACCCCCCAGGACTACGATGTCGAGTACCTGAGCCCCGTCCAGATCGGCACCCCGGCCCAGACCCTCACCCTCGACTTCGACACCGGATCTTCCGATCTCTGGGTCTTCTCCACCTCCACCCCGTCCAGCCAGCGCAACGGCCAGACCGTCTACGACCCCAGCAAGTCCAGCACCGCCTCCCGCCTCACCGGCGCCACCTGGTCCATCTCCTACGGCGACGGCTCCAGCTCCAGCGGTATCGTCTACAAGGACACCGTCTCCGTCGGCGGCCTATCCGTCACCGGCCAGGCTGTCGAGGCCGCCTCCAAGGTTTCCTCTTCCTTCTCCGAGGAGAGCGACCTGGACGGTCTCCTGGGTCTCGGCTTCAGCTCCATCAACACCGTCTCCCCCACCCAGCAGAAGACCTTCTTCGAGACTGCCAAGTCCAAGTTGGATGCTTACCTCTTCACTGCTGACCTGAAGCACAACACCCGTAAGTCTTTTACATCCCGTCTCACCTCACACTCGTGAATGAGAAGAGTGAACATATAACTGACATTCACAACAGCCGGCAAGTACAACTTCGGCTACATCGACTCCTCTGCCTACACCGGCGCCATCACCTACGTCAGCATCGACAACTCCGACGGCTGGTGGCAGTTCACCTCCTCCGGCTACTCTGTCGGCTCCGCCAGCTTCACCTCCACCTCCCTCAACGGCATCGCTGACACCGGAACCACCCTCCTCCTCCTCCCCCAGTCTGTCGTCACTGCCTACTACGCCAAGATCTCCGGCGCCAAGTACGACTCTTCCCAGGGAGGCTACACCTTCCCCTGCTCCGCCACCGTCCCCTCCTTCACCTTCGGCGTCGGCTCCGCCCGCGTCACCATCCCCGCCAGCTACATGAACTACGCTCCCGTCAGCACCAGCACTTGCTTCGGTGGCCTGCAGAGCTCCTCCGGCATTGGCATCAACATCTTCGGTGATGTCGCCCTCAAGGCTGCCTTCGTTGTCTTCGATGGTGCCTCCAACCGCCTTGGCTGGGCCGCCAAGACCCTCTCTTAAACACTCTTATAGAGACACAGAGAGAGAAAGAACTTAGAGAGATGGCCTGAGGGATTCCGGAATGAGGACCTTGAGGACGGAAGATTGAGGGCGCATCTGATGGGCAACTCCCCTGTTTATGGACAATCCATGTGATGAGACGATCGAGTCTCACCAATCACTGCTTCTTATACATATTTCATATATCTTAGTATATTTTGGTGGATTATGAGAGATAATGAGGTCAAGATAGGTCTTTGAGATATAATGACTCAGAATATAAAAATCACGTTGAAGAAGTTTAATGTGCGTTTTCCGTGGTGACTTTTTTCCGTGCGGCACTATCATTCAAGTCTTTTCCGAATTGCCAAGACTCCAGACTCAAGTTGCATTCGCTCATACCTGTTCCCGCCGCGCCGAATTCTAACCACGTTGTTTTATATTGGCGTTCTTGGCATTCGGGATGGATGTTGAGGAGGCTTGGCAACAGGAGAAATCTCTCCCCGCTCACTAGGCTGCGCGGCGCGGGTTGCGGTGGTGGCAGCCAAGGAATGTGGGAGAGGTGTGCTGTCGGGCTGCGGATACCGAGCTGCAGGCGATGGTTGATCGGACTTTGGGGGTCGCCAGCGCTTCTGATCGTTTTCTGGGGATGTTATGCCAAGACTTCATGGGTCCTTCGGGGCGCGTCTGGAGTTTGCGCGACGGGAAACTCTGATACCGTGTTCTTGGCTTGAAGTTTTGGAGGAGATGTGCGGCATGGAATCGTTGCGCTTCATCGACGGCCGAGTCCGCCAATGAGATGGATGTTTGCCGAGCGTGACGGTGTGAGTTTTTTCACTTGTCTCTTGGCACGATTTTGCATCGGGATGGGGTCCGGTTTGGTGGATGAACTATCTTATCGGTTCATCATCTCGTCGAAACGCGCGATGGGACTTCGGCACTGCGGATGGAGCCAGACTCGGCAGAACGGCGGTCTAGTCAGGCCAAGATAACAATCTCACGCGGCATTGGACGTCGGCCACTGCAACTTGGGCTATGGAGGGTGGTGTAGATGGTCACTGGACTCAGTGATCGGCTTCTTCTCCCCGTCATCGATGTTCTGGAGAGGAGACCCATCTCGGATTTAAGAGGCAAAGGATGGTCATCTGCGTTGGTGGGATTGAGAGCAGCCAATCACCAGGACCCTGAACTCAAATATTGAACATAAGATCCCCCAGCTATTCGACGTGGGGATATTGCACGTGAGACGGCTGTGTCGGGGTTAACTCGCCTGTGCAGCGGCATGATATACCTTACACACAACTCTACAATCAATAGTCGATTCGATCAATTTCATGACCTTTGGGTTTGAAAATAGAAGATGAGGTATTGAGAAGGAGAATTTGAGAGCCGGTACTGAGTATAGGGGTCGCCCGGGAGGCTCAAGATTGTGTTGATGTGCCCTGAGATCTTCCACCGACCCTCCGCCAGACAGGTGAGGACGTGAGATGCTGGCCCACGTAATGGTCTTTAAAGCAAAGTATTCGAAGACATTTGCACAACCCTTCCTCGAATCTCGACCAGAGGGCTGGTGGCTATCTTGAAGCTGTTGAGCGTAGCAGACAATGCGAAACATTGGGCCTACCGACTGCGGTTGCATCCAATATTGATTGCTGTCATCAGATTTCTGTCATCAGATTCCTACTGTCCTTCTCTCTCGACTGGGATCGATCGTTGTGATATCGGTTTGGGTGATTCGAAAGACCCGTGGCATGTATATTACATGTCGCGTTAGCCTAAACGCGGATGCTTTCGATGGTCACCACCGTTGATATGTGCAGTCGAAAGCTCGAAGAGGGATACGCCATCGCCGTGAAGCGCATCGAGAGGTTCGCGAGAAGAGTATTTCGCCTGTCTCACAATAAGATGGAGTATATAGACGACAGGATTCATCGGAATCCCTGAAAACGTTAGCACTTTGGGAGATGTTGGTGATGAGCATTGCTGAAGAAAAGTGGGAGACTTTGGCAGACTAAGCCGCCCGGTTCTAAGGTTTCTCCCCGAAATACGTACATTTGAACTGATTCCATGGTAAGGAGATATTCTGCTTGTCATTCCATGAGATCCAGAAACCGGTTTATGACAAAACTAAGAACGAATTTCATGAAGAGGTTGCTGGCTTGTCTGGGTTCCACATCGCAGACTCAGAGTCAATTGAACCAAGATGTTGCGAAAGAGAACTTTCTGTACGGCTACAGCCTTGACATCTGACAGGAACTCTGCGAGTTTCGCTTAGCCTTCTTGACAATTCTCGGGGCCTTGCAGACCATGCAGCTGGTTTGACAGAACCCTGGCTCATCAGGACGCCGGGTTGGGGGAGAGTAGAAGAGAGACAACACCGCCAAGCTAGAAGGCTTCCAGGCCCCAACACTTGATGAAGGAGGGTGCGGCCTTGACCCCAAGAATGCAACCTTTCGATCGACCAAGACAGTTGGCACAGCGAAGCTCCAGAGACAAGAGGCGTGGCGGGTTGGCGCGTAGAGGCTCTGGTGGCTTGCATGGCTTTTCAACGTCAAGCCTTGAAAAACAGTAATTCTTCCGTCCTATCAACACACAAGACTTAGGCGATGGCTTGGAGGAACAGGGCGTGCCTGGGAAGGATTTCTTTGATTCTGCGTCTCGTGATCTTAAGGTGTCTGTCTGCGCAAGCTGAGAGCGACGCGACAAACGCGCATTCGCGCCCAAACAGTCGGTCACCAGCTATGCGGCACAAACGTCGACTAGTGCGGACTGTTTCCCCGGTACGCCATCAGCAGGTTGGGAGCGCGCCAACACAGGCGGTGCAAGATGGCTGGCAGGCAAGCATGGTTGTTGACAGGGCCCGAGGACTCGGGTCCGGAAGCAGAGCAGTGTGGTATGTGGCATCGCATGATGTTGGCCGAGTTGGGCGCATGTCTCGCTAGCGCCCTGTATGCCTCATTCGTGCTTGGGTATACGTGGACAAGCTCGACGAATAAAGGGACAAGATCAATCTGGACAATTTGATTTCGAAGGCGCCGAGATACGAATGAAGCTTTGGGAATGTGTTCGGTTCGTGAATGCCAAACAAGACTAGGGGAGATCCAGTTCTTCAGGTCAGCGGCGCAAATGAATTTTTCCGTCAAATCGAGAGCAAGGCCAAGACTTTTGGTTCATCGCCACGAAGTCGGGGTGGTGGTGGTTGGAACACGGTTGGATGGCTTGGGGTTAGGGATGTTGGCACACCGTCTTTGGCGTCTGGGGATTCTCGATTCAGGGACTGTCAGTTTTGCGTGGCTGACCTGTCATCCAAAAAGCCCTGAACGGCGAGTTTTGAGTCGCGCCCGAGGTCGACACTCGTGCTAGGAGAAGGGCCGCACAAGACTAGAACGGACTAAAGTGTTTGACGCCGTCGATACATTCAGTCAAGCGCTCATCGACATTGACAGATTGAGAATGAAGATGCAGCGCCTTCTTGTCTGTCTCTCGCTTCCAGGTCTTGTACATGTACGAACGAACAGCTGGTGTTCGTCCCCAGTTGGCACGGTGGTGCATACAGCCCCCTTGTCCCGTCCCCATCCCCTCATTTGCACCCCCGCGATCTCCAACAATTCTCCATCCTGCCCATCCCACATGTACTCAATCCTCTCACCTGCGGCCGTTCTCCGCACAATCCACCGGACGGGATCGGTCGATATGTGGATTAGTCTTCTAGGCGGAAAGCTGTGATTTGATGTACATTGTCGTCTGTGTCCTAGACAGACTCACTGTTATAATTCTTTCCAGAGTCTCAGCTCGGAGCTTTCATTTCAACCAGCACTCATCGTTGTCATCGTCCCATTCCCAAAAAGTCCCCTGATTGACTGTCGGCGCATACATGTCCCATCCATGACGATACATACGGCCTAAACTCAGTTCAGCACACTAACCTGTCCTCCCCTGCCTCCATCCATTCACCAACCTGTTCAACCCTGCAAACCCCTGCTCTTTGCCATTTTGCCTCGCCTCCTCCTTTGCGTCTTCCTCTCCACCCCCACCGCAGCCTAAATTCGTGATTGAAACCACACCCGGCCGCAAACCCCAGCAAATCACGCGCCGTCTTCATCGCAGGGAACGGCTCATACTCGGCGGTCCATGCCGCAAGAAGAATGGCCACATCCATCAGTGATCCTGGGGAAGAAGACCCATTCATTCCTCAGTCACTCAGTCACTCGTCTTGGTGTCTCCCGTCAGCTCACCTGCGCCCTCTCAAGAGTCAACTCTCATTTCTCTCCCCCGCCGTGCGCCCCTCGTAATCTGGGGCACCCGGGGCCCCATAGAGTCCCCAGAGCTGCCCCAGATAGCCACGTCTATTGCTGTTAAGCTTGACTGCTAGTTTGTACATGGAGACCGTTCTGCAGCCAACTTGCCGCCTGCCATCACCGATCCATCATCTAGATGCTTGACAGGTATCCCACATACAGCCGGCCCCTCACTTCAATCTCCAATCTCCTCACGAACGTCTTTTGCCGGTAACTTTAAACCAGGTACCACGGATACGACGAACCGCCAGACAGGGTCTTGGTCTGCGCCGTCAAGGTCTACATACATACGGATCGCCGTTTGCTTGTTGCTCAGACTGCGATGCGTTATTCGTGCCCATGTTGATCCCTTGGTTCCTTCCACATGGCCTGCCATCTTGTGTTTGCATCTGACTGAAGTGCCATCCGGCTACCTTAGCTTGCCCAGCCCAGCCTCTGAGACTAGCCTGGCCGCGGCCATGCTTGTCGATGCATCCCATCCGGCCGCCACGACCGCCCAAGACAGAACAGGAGACCACCACTACACCACACACCCCCAGAAACCGCTTGCCATGTCCCACGCCTTCCCCGAAGCCTCCAATTATACCACCTGGTCGGCTGATCGCAAAACCGACTTCCCAAGCCAAGACGTTACTCTGCCGCCCCCATCGGCCCAGCGTCCTCGGGCTGTCCTCCCGCCTCTTGTGAATGGTGGAAAATCCCATGGACAATTCACCGTCCGTCTTGGTACTCAGTGAGGCTCGATTTTCTGGGGTTTCCAGAGGCACAGCTAGCTTCCATTGAAGGATGGCTGGAGGGCGGACAAGACCAACCAGAGGCACGGAGCAAGGGTCTCGGCGAGGAGACGCACAGGAACGATTGTGACCATTGCTCCGGACGGAGATGTACTCCTCACGCACACAATGTACCGTCGGAGAACCTCTGTCGCATCCAACGTGAGGTGGGATGGCAAATTGCTGACTAGGTAGCTTAGAGCTGTGAGGGGTCCCCGGTTACACTGGGGGAGGAGGAGACTTTGGATCAGCAAGGAAAACACCGGCCTGGCTTCTCGATATATCAAGGCGGCCATCTCGCGCTCCTCACATCCGCTGTCCCCTCTCTCTTCGCCGCCCCGTCCCTTCACCACCATCTTACCGCGCCCCTCGACCTTCTCGGCTTGCAGAGGCTCAATCACGAACGGGTGTCGAGTATTCGATCGACCTTTTCTCCTCAGTAGCAACACCGATCCGCCAGAGCCTGGCTTGTTGCAGAGAAAACAACCGCCAAAATGTCGACTATGCAGGGTCTTCTCAAGAAGATCGTCAAGAACGAGGCGATGCAGAACGATCCCGCCGAGATCTACGGCTGGAGAGTGTTCGCGCTCGCCGCATCCGCCTGTTTCGGTGCCATGTCCTTCGGTTGGGACAGTTCCGTCATTGGTGGTGTCGTTGTCATGAAGCCATTCATGAAGTAAGCGGGCGCATCTGGCTGGAAGTCTTTTCATATAAGTAGCTAACATTCATCTAAAGTGACTACGGTTTGGAGAACGCATCCAAGGTTGACACCGCCAACCTGACGGGCAACATCGTCTCTACCCTCCAGGCTGGTTGTTTGGTTGGTGCCCTCGCCGCTGCCCAGCTCACCGACAAGTTCGGTCGCAAGTGGTGTCTCGTCTCCGTTGCCGCCGTCATCCTCGTCGGTGTTGCCATGCAAGCTGCTTCTCTCGGTAAACTCGCCCCCATCTTCGTCGGTCGCTTCATCTCCGGTCTCGGTGTCGGCGCTGCCTCCAGTATCAACCCTCTTTACGTCTCTGAAAACGCCCCTCGTGCAATTCGTGGTCTCTTGACCGGAATGTACCAACTCTTTATCGTCACTGGTGGAATGATTGCCTTCTGGATTAACGTGAGTAGCGCTCAATCATTGCGGTCACGTCACACAGCATTACTGACCCATTTACGAATCAGTACGGTGCCGAGGTCAACCTCAGCGGCAAGAGCCAATACGTTTTCCCCCTAGCCATCCAAGGCCTTCCAAGTCTTTTGCTGCTCATCTGCATGCTCTTCTGCAATGAATCTCCTAGATGGCTTGCCCGCAAGGATAGGTGGGAAGAGTCTAAGAAGATCTTGTCGGTCCTCCGCAACCTGCCCGAGACACACCCTTACCTCGAGCAAGAATTCCAAGAGATCGTCGACCAGCTGCAGCACGAGAGAGAGCTCATCGGCGAGGCTACCTTCATGAACATGCAGAAGGAGATGTGGACCATCAAGGGCAACCGAAATCGCGCTCTTATTTCCATCTTCTTGATGATCTGCCAGCAAATGACCGGTACTAACGCCATCAACACCTACGCCCCGACCATCTTCAAGGGTCTCGGTATCTCTGGCCGCTCAACTCCTCTGCTGTCCACCGGCGTCTACGGAATTGTCAAGGTGTTGGCTTGCATCTGCTTCCTCCTCTTCATGGCCGACTCTCTTGGTCGTCGTCGCTCGCTGCTATGGACATCCATCGCCCAAGGTCTCTGCATGTTCTACATTGGTCTCTACGTCCGCATCTCCCCGCCCATCGAGGGAGAACCCGTCCCGGGTGCCGGATACATGGCACTGGTAGCTATCTTCCTCTTCGCTGCATTCTTCCAATTTGGTTGGGGTCCTGCCTGCTGGATTTACGCCTCTGAAATCCCCACTGCTCGTCTTCGTTCCCTCAACGTCGCCCTCGCTGCTGCCACCCAGTGGCTGTTCAACCTGATCGTCTCCCGCACTGTCCCCAACATGTTGGCTACCGCGGGCTCTCACGGTTACGGGTAAGTCATGATTCCATTGAGATCTGCGAGACCAGATACTAACGTCATCCAGAACCTACCTTATCTTCGGCAGCTTCTGTTTCTCCATGTTCTTCTTCGTCTGGTTCTTCGTCCCCGAGACCAAGGGTGTCTCCCTCGAGCACATGGACAAGCTCTTTGGCGTCACCGACTACGACACAGACAAGAACCTCGTCCACGACAACGCCAGCGACACCAAGGTGCCCGCCCAGGTCCAGATCGAGACGACCAACACCAACGACCCGTACAACCACGTCCGCAAGGAGTCTGCTTAGGTAGCTTAATGGTTTGGAAAGGATGTGTGATGCGGATGAACAGAGGTGTGTAAGCGAAGCGAATTTGCATTTAGAAGCTTGAGTTCAGAAGACTGAGCTTGAGTGAGTGAGGATGATCGCATGTAGTTCGCTTTTGATACCTATCCAGCCTGCTACGGCACTGGCCTTTGATGACAATTCAATGGAATTTTGAATAAACTCGTGCCCCTTACAGGAAATTTGACGTTGGCGAGATGATCCGTCTGCTCCTTGTGCCCCTACTTCTGTCTAGATGTGGAATATGACGCAGACCAGATCATTCCTGTGCAGTGGAGTCAAACCCTGCATGGGCTGACAATCGGGGGTTGGTTGTCGTCCCACGAAATGGACCCCCAAAAGATCTTTTGTCCGGCACGAGCTGGTAATTAGCGCTCGGCATCACGCCAAGTGTCAGCATAAACAAATGGAGCAAATGTCTGTCCATATTTCTCAGCGGCGGTTCTCTAAACTTACATTGATCTGGTCTGACGGCCACAACTGATATGCCAGCACGCAGCCGGGAAGCCCCCTCGAAACTACGCCATCCATCCCACTGAAACAAGACTCGCGCGACGATGACCATGTCAAGTGCCGAAAAGAAACCGTTATCTGACGTCGAGAAACAGCTGTCAACTGACGACCGCGATGTCAAAGACCTCTGGCAGGAAGCCTTGAAAGGCTATCAGGGCATTGTCGGGTTCAGCCTGGAACGCAAATTCGACAACGTTCAGAGTATGCTCGACTTCGGAACGGAACAAATGAACAAATTCCACAAGTTCAGGCACGACAAGGGCAAGATTGACCGCCTGAGAACCCTCCTTGCCTCCAACCTGAACTACGTGGAAAAGGGCGCCAACCAGATCATTGAGGCAGCTTCTCCAGCGTTTCCCCCGGCCGCGGCTATTGGGACGGCCTTGACCTACATACTACAGGCCTGTCGTTCGGTCTCAGCGGACTACGACATTGTCATTGTTTTCTTCGAAGACATGAATAGCTTTCTTCAACGTATCAGCATTCTCGAGTCACGACTTCCCCAGAAAAGGGCCTATCAAAATTGCTTGATGGAGGTATTTACCTCGCTTCTCAACATGTGCGGCTTCGCGCACAAGTACATTGAGCTTGGTCGTTTCAAAAAATGGATCACCAACCTCTTTCAGGGAGAAGATAGTGAGCTTGGGGGAGCAAGAGCCCTCATGAACAAGAGATTGGGTCATCTCCAACAAGCCACGGAGTTTGCTATTCTCGGAAACTCCGAGGAAACGCTCAAGATGACCACACAGTTGGATGAAAACCAACGATCTCATACCCAGATGCTAGAGAGATTCGAAAACACCATGGACAGCATCAACGAGAACACCGAGAACATTAAGAACGATGTCGCCAAATTACTCAAGTTATTTGGAGGACAAACGGAAGAAAGCCAGGCGAATAGTGACATGCTAGGCAGCGCATCGTCTGTGAAGGGCGTCCAGGACGCTAAAGAATCAGGAGACAAAACACTATCTGCCAGGGCCATTCGATATTTTATACCAGAGCTAGGAAGAAACATCGAGGAGGAATCTGAAGCCCTGAGGGAAACACTTCTGCCAGACTTTTGCAACTGGGTATTTTCAGAACCAAGCTGGAATGATTGGTTGGCAATGAAGGAAGGAGAACGCCCCGTTCTTGCAATTACTGGCCAGCCTGGTATTGGAAAGAGTCATCTGGCAGTGGCCCTTTACGACAAGCTCGAAGAAAGGGCCAGAGAGGATGAAACGGGACACACCTGTGTCGTTCACTTCTACTTTCGTGAGGAAGACGATGTGTTTTGTTCTTTTCTCAGCTGCATGGTATCAATTGTCATCCAGATTGCAGAGACTAGCAATGCTGCCTGTGAAAAGCTGAAAGCACAGCTTGCGAGAGACGACATCAACATCAACAACCGCCTTTGGCAACACCTTGCAATATTTTTGCTCAAGCCTCTCTTCGAGCAAAACTCCAAGTTCAATCTCTTTATCGTGCTCGACGGACTGGATGAGATGCGCGATTGGAATGCCTTCAAGGAGTTTCTGTCAATGTTCGTCACAGAGAAAAGGCTGAGAATGTCGCTAGTGGTTACCTCTAGACCTGAACGCTTGGAAGACTTTCCGAAGGACATCAGACTGCTTCAAATTGAAGCCACCAAAGACAAGCAGCGACAAGACTTTAAGGTGTTGATATGGCATCGTATCAATTCCCTTGGTTGCTTGAAGAAATTCTCCCGATACGTTAAGCAGCGGGTTGCCGTTGCGGTGGAGGAAACGTCACCAAGTAAGTGGTCACTTGGCTTCTTTTTGATTCGAACATGCTGACGTTTCGCGGTAGACATGCTATATGCGGAACATATGCTCACCCGACTGGACAGTCTTGGCCGCGAGGGCTCAGTGTTGAAAGCACTTAATCAGAAAAGGCCTGTTGACCTGAATGACATCTACGAAGGCTTGTTATCAGAGTGTCGCCGCCGCACGCCGATCAGTCACCAACAGATTGCTGCCTCGATACTTCATTGGATAGCTTTTGCCAAACGAAGACTGAAACTAAATGAAGTTCAGTCTCTTCTGAGGCATATATAACAGGAAGCAGACTTCACCTTTGAAGACATACCTGAGTTCACGTCAAAATTCCTCAAAGTAGCAGACACAGGCTACAATGCCGAATTGCAAGCAAGGGCGCAAGCAAGCAAAGCCACTATGGTTCAAGACTTGAAGCAGCATGGCGATGACAATGACGATATATACGACGATGGACCTCTTCCTGTGAAGTTTCAAAAACGATCCATGAGATGTTACTTCACAGATGGCCCGCACGCACCCTCAACATTGCGTTGGGGTCCCTCCGAAGCCCACCGTCAGATCTTTTTGAGCAGCACGAAGCTGTTTCAACCTTCTCGGATGGATGTTGACAAGAACCTCCAGAAATATTGCGCTGTATTTCTACTACATCACTGGAGTAATATCCAGGTCGCTCAACATACCCATCAGGAACAGGTTGAGGTCCTTGAGGCTTTTGCCGAGGCACTTAGCAATAAGACTGGGTTTTCTAAGATGATGGGCAAGGTTGGAATGACGTATCGCTACGCATCAACCACCGTCACTGATCTCAGAATCCAAGACTGGGCAAAGCTTGTGAAAATTCCAGAAGTCAAGGATAGTCTCAGTGATTTTTCCGCGGAATGGTGGTGTCGCGTTGAACAAGATCCCGCCACCTTTCGTCTGGGCCTGGCCAAAGGTTATCTTCGGGAACTGTATCAGTCACTGAATGTAGAAGATGCTATGAAGGCATGGGAATGCCTTCAGAGCATCATGCTATTGGTAAGTCCAACTCTGCTCTCAAAAATCTCAAATTGACACTTTGAACTGGAAGAAAAAGAGATGGTCGTGCTAATATACACTGAACAGATCGGGAAAGGCAACCTTCTAATGGAGCAAGGCCGTCTCAACTTTCCTGACCAATTCGAAGATGTCAAAAATTGCGATGGGACAGAAACGGTCTTTGATGCGTCTAAGGCCACCCTGGGTATCTTGGGTCTCTTCGTAGAAGATGTGACTCCGGATGAAGGTGGTCATCGTGCGACAGCTGAAGTTCTGCTCAAGACTGGCTACTTGAAGCCGGCTGAGAAGACTTGCAGAACCGCTCTACTTTGCGAACTAAATGATCCTGAGTGGTACAGAGCTTCTTCTGTTATGTGTGACATATTGTTACAAGCAAAGAAAAATGAATATGCTTACCAGTTGGCTGGTGCTGCAGTCTCTCAGCTCTATAGAGTAGAGATTCCTGGGCATCTAAAGCGCGCTGTGTGTACTACGTACGCCAGAGTTCAAACAGAATTGCGGAATTTCGACTCAGCGCTTCAGTACTACACCGAGGCCAAGAATTCCGATCCCGATGGCATCACTCCAGCATCCGATCTTGTTGCAGAGTTGAGTGTCTTCTACCAAAAGGCGGATCAAGCCGGCTACATCGAGGCTTTGAAGAGCTGGACCATTCTGGAGAGGATCACCTGGTTGGCGTCCGATTACGCGACAGAAGGAGAAGATCGAGTTGCTCTATTTTGTGACATTGCCGTTCAAACCGGTGAAAAGCAATTCGTTGTTGAGTTTTACGAACAAGTGGTTGCCTTCTTAGACAACCTTGACGCCGGCACACCTCTCCGCCTAGATCTTGCTGTCGTGTACTTCGAAGCCTGCAAAGATGCCGGGAAGGCTCTCAATACCTTGAACGAGATATTCGATAGCCATGACACGATCTTCGTTTACCCCATCACATCTGTCACTCCAGGGTGGATGTTTCGTATGGCATTGACTCTGATGACAAACGTTCAGGTAGAACTCTTTCGGCAGTCGAGGGATCCGGTCTACAAAGCAGAACGCCTCCAGTCTCTCGCCAGCCTCATGGAACGCCCATTGTCACTAAATATCCCACACATATCCCCAATGGCTACTATATCGCACAGGATCGGCTTGTCCTACATGTACTGGGTCATGGGGCCCAAGGCGACATTCGAAGAAACGCTGCGAAAATTATTCAAAGAAAGCTTCGAAGCTCTGAGTGATTCCATCAAATGGAACGATGGTACGTATCTGTGGACACTTGCACAGGCGCTGGCGCTTCTAAGTCGAGCGTTGGGAAATGACGACACGCTCCGCCGCTACGCTCGTATCGTTGGTTCTGCTCTATTGTCACGACTTACCAAGTCCCAAGAGGACGATAAGTCAGCGGGTGGCAAGCAAAGAGCAAGTCATATACCGGAGGGAGATGAACATGGGTCGGAAGGCAACTCCCCTAAAGACGAGGGAGACTTGCTGAGTGACCCAGGGTACACATGCGGAGGCTTTTGTTCCCCAGCCCGACCCTTTCGGCGGTGGGGAGATGGCTCGGCGTACTTGTACATCACTTTTGAGACGGGTATGATTTGTGAAGAGTGCCAAACAGAATACCAAGCTATGAAGCGCGGCGAAAGAACAGGCAAAGTACGATACTTCCACGGCATCGGGCACGACCATGTCAAGCTTCCCGTCGAGGGCTGGCGGGGTGTCAAGAATGGACTGTTGAGATTGGATGGCGAAGAGCCAGTGCCATTCGGTAGTTTCTTGAAGAAGCTTCAGACGGAGGTCATCGAGAATGCGTGGGATCGTCTTTGGTCTGGAGAGGCGTAGACGAGAAAGCGAGGTGGTGTGGCGCTTCTTCAGCCGCACGTTGAATACTACAATGATTCAGCTCCAAGTTGACGTGCGAATAAAAAGGCATGGACGGAAGTGAGGCTAAGCTTCTTTCATTCAAACACCGACGGCTCACGTTGACCTATGAGTTGCTTTTCAAGCCATGAATGCTCCCTTGGTGATTGTAGAGACCAGCATCCACGTATAAACCTCGTGAGGTAAAAGCCGTTCCACCGTCATCCCCAGTCTAATTTGCTTGCCAAGTACTGCTAATTCTCGCCATCATTAATCCAGGGATGCTTGATTCTCTTGGCATTGCATGGCTTTCATGCGGAGATTGAGAGAATATATATAAGCGTATGCTGCTATCTCCAAGATCCAACGGCATAAATGACAAGAACCCCAACCAGCGTATGTCTTGATGTAAGTTCACAATCACCACATTATTTCTCCTCTTGCTGAGATGAGAGTCTTTCATGCTGCCACCGGCCTCTGGGGCTACTTCATGATTCTTGCTGTTCAGGCCCAGAACCCGCACCATGCCATCGATCCCACCCTTTTCGCCGGTATCAAGCCGAATACCGAACTTGAATGGCATGACTGTTACTCTGTCTTCAAGTGTGCGCGGTTGACAGTGAGCCCCTTTCTTTCCCTCTCTTGTACTACCCTCTCGACTCACATCAAACAGGTTCACGCAAAGATTGATGACCCTCGCAAACCAAAAAAGGTCAAGGGGAAGTGCGGTCAACCAACCGTCGACCTTGCCATCGTCAAACTCCCCTACGTTGCTGCTCCAGGTGGTACCCCTCACCAGGGGACAGTTCACGTCGC
Source organism: Colletotrichum fructicola Nara gc5 (assembly GCF_000319635.2). Classification (NCBI taxonomy): domain Eukaryota; kingdom Fungi; phylum Ascomycota; class Sordariomycetes; order Glomerellales; family Glomerellaceae; genus Colletotrichum; species Colletotrichum fructicola. The sequence continues at coordinate 4,412,948 of NW_027094057.1, forward strand.
CCTGGGAGGCTGGAGTTCCTCGTCGACCAACTTCCTCGTCCGGTTCGGAGAAGACTACGCCCCTCTATTCGCAGGATATGATCTTCTCGCCATCGGTAAGCCTGCCATACCCTGGCAGTCTCACAAACCACAAACTGACAGAAACCCAAGACTACCGCGGCTGGGGCTGGACTACACCCTCCTTCCGCTGCTTTGCCACCGAAGACGACCGCAAACAATTCGCCCTCTCCGAGCCTCCTCTTCTCGGAGCTGACGATGCCGCATTCTCTCTCCGCGAGAAGCGCGCCGAGGAGTTTGGGAAGAAGTGCAAAAAGAACGGGGAGGACATCGGCCGGTTCATGGGGACGTACGCCAACGCCGTCGATCACTACACCGTCATGAAGGCGGAGAACCGCACCAAGATGGGCTTCTGGGGTATCTCGTCCGGCGCCCACCTCGGACAGACGATCGCCCAGCTATACCCGGAGGCCGTTGACAAGTTCCTCTTTGACAGTAAGTTCCCCCTGCCGATGTCACGAACATTATGTACTGAAGCGCGCACACAAGGTCCAACACCCTCATCGCTCGCGTACACCGTAACCCAAGCCCAACCCTCCCAAATACAAGATGCGGAACGCGGCCTCGAAGCATTCTTCTACACATGCCTCAACTCCACCCCCGGAACATGCGCCTTCGCAGACACCTCCAAAACCACAGCTGCCCTCCGCGCGCGCTACACCACTCTCGAAGCAAAGCTGAAATCCAAGCCCCTCAGCATCCCGGGCTCCGACAAGACCTTCGACTGGTCCGCCCTCCACACCTTCACGACCACGGCCCTCCACGCCCCCGGCTGGTTCCCCGTCCTCGCGGGCGTCTTCGCAGAAGTCGAAAACGGGACAGCGGGCCCAGCCATCGCCGGCGCAGTATCATCCTCCCTGACCGTCCCGCCTGCCCCGCTCCCCCTCCTAACAGAAGAAGCCCCCTTCGAGGGCATCCTCTCCGGCGTCTGCATCGACGAGTCCCAGCACATCGAGAACACCAACGACTTCAAGGCCTACCTTAAAAACATGGTCGCCGCCGCGCCCAGCGTGGCCCCCATCTTCGCGGACTGGCGCCTCGTCTGCTCCAAGTGGAAAATCGACCCGGCCAACAGGTTCCCAGACGTCTCCAGCGAGCCCGTCAGGGCGCAAGGCAAGATTGTCGTGCTGAACGGGGTGGGCGACCCCGCGAGCAGCGTCGAGGACGCCAAGAGCGTCGCAGCGAGGTTTTCGCCGAGCGTGCTTGTGAGAAACCTGGCGCCGGGACATACGAGCTTCGTGGCGGCGAGTAACTGCTTGTTTGGGCTGTTTTACACGTTCTTCGTGCTCGGGCAGATGCCGGCGGAGGGGTATACTTGCGGTCATGTCTTTGCGCCGGCTTTTGGGGTGCAGATTCCTGCTGGTTTCTAGGGGAAGGGCTTCCCCCCGGGATATCTGTGGTGAGAAGATAGAAAATACGGCTTAGTGCTGTTAGTTGAAGGTCCGCCTTTGCCTTCAATTCACAAATTCCCCTGGGATAGACATTTCTGTGGTTAGAAGGAACCTCTAGTGCGCAGACCGTGTACTGGGAAGTAGAGACATCATCAAAGTCACAAGAAACAGGCGGTTGAAAGCTTCAAAAGCCCACAATGTGGCAGGTATATTGATAAAGCGACGCCATGCCTTGAGGCTGGCCCGGCCCAAAAACGCCAGCCTTGATCATTGCAAATTGCAGCGGGCTCTTTCGTCCCGATTGAACAACCGAACCGTTCGGCCTGTGTTCCCTTCCATGCCTGGTGCCTTTTCCCGTTGCTGAACCACAGCAACCCATCCCTAAATGACAGCCCCGATGAACGCCTAGCATTGCTCTATGACATGAAAAGAACACGCTGCTTGAATCATGACACTAGAAATTGAAAACTCATTGGCCACCACCACCTCCCGGGCCATCGAAGAGGAGAAGTGGCCACTGGCCTACCGGCGCGGCTGTGACAGCGGCCATTTCGGCCACAGTAGCCGCTTCTGATACTGCGTTCGGGTCCCTAGGACCGCCGCCCAGCGTCAAGAGGGCGTTGGCACTGTACCTGTCTTGGCTGTCGGCCATCGCAGCGGTCCAGTCGTGCCAGGTATTGCCCTGAGATGCGGATTGTCGCCACAGAAGCTCGGCAGCGGCAGCGGAGCCGGTTGGGTCAGCCACATGCTGAGTTGCCTGTGAGGCAAACGCAATCAAGGGGTTGGTCTCGGCCGAGGCCTCGTCTGCCGCCCCGGTCGCCTGCACTGCAGGCGTATAAGAGTAGGCGTTGTTCGCCTCAAAAGCGGCGTTGGCAGCCAGACTATTGTTTCCGGGCTGCTCGGCATATGCCAGGGACGGGTACGGCGTGTTTCCGTTCTGGTTGGCCGATTCTGCGTAGAACGCCTTCGCAGCTGTCTCGGCAGCGCTCGCGGCCAAGGCCTGTGTAGACTGAGGCTGTGCCGAAAGCTGGAAAGGTGAAGAGTCTGCCGGGTCGGGCTTAATCGTTTGAGGCAGCGATCCTTCCTTTTGCTTGGAGTCGTGCTCGATCCAACTGATTGTTCTCTCAATGATGAGATTGATTTCGTTGCTGATGCCAGATCCCGTGCCTAGAGTTGAGTTAGTCACGATTTTCCTAATGGGTAGCCACACTACTCACCGATTAGTGATACTGTGGCGTTGATGATTTCCATCCAGTCCCTCATGTCAGAGCGAATGTTGGCGATCTGGTTAGGAGTCGTCTCGAACCTCCTTTCCCAGTGGGCGACCAAGGTTGTGAAGATGGCCGCGCCATAGACCGCGATTTGATACCACGTCGTATCCAACGACTTCAGCTTCAGAATGCATTTGGTGGCCTTGAGCATGTGCGCCGCTGTCTCCTCGCAGATTCGAGCATTCTCCAGGAGCATCTTGCGGTCGCTAGTCATGGCCACAGATGGATGACGCAAACAAAGACGAAACTCGAGCGCATACATCTGTATGTATAGTGCATACATTTTGCCTTCGTGTTCCGTCTGGCCGGCAAGGTTGAGTTGGAGGTTTTCCGGTAGGCTGTCCTTCCACAGTTGAAGCTGCTCCTCCAACGCGTTTACAACGTCGGCGTAGTTCTTCGGATCACGCTTGACGCTGTAGATGTTGGAGTACATCTCCATAAAGAGAGGGACGATCTTGAATCCAGCCAAACCGACATGGTAATTGCAGGGCGTTGTCACGGAAGTGTCGATGCCCTCTGGTGTCAGCGCCTCGTCCGCAATGGGCTCGGGGAAATCGACATCGTACTCCTCCACATTGATGGGCATAGGCCGTCCGAGGCGCCCGTTCAGGGTGACGTACACGGTCAGAATAGTCCACCAAGTACGCTTACGGATCTCGTTTTCCAGATTTGTCGTCTCACCCGGCGCCTTGGCAGCGCGGTGCAGGTTGAGGTCAATGGCACAGTGGAAGGCAAAGTTGGTGACCATAGAGCCGCATCCAGGCTTTGGGAAGGCGCGGCTGTGAGCAGAAATCATGGCCATGGCTTGCACGGCAGCGACAGACTGCGCCGAGGCCAAGTCGTACATTTTGCTCAGAGCAAAGTGGTAGTGTTTGTTAGACAGCTCATTCAGCTGGGAACGGCTCTCCTGCTGCTCCCAGTTCCTCACGCCGTACTGGAAGTAGATTGTGGCAAAGACCATGTGCACCATGACCAGATCGGGAACCTCTGGCTCAAAGTCGGGTTCGTCGTACATGCGAGTCAGCTTGAAGGGATGGTCAGCAGCAAGCACAGGTAGGCAGAGGAAGTGTTCGACCCACTATATTCATGAAAGTCGGCTTGTGAAGGACGGGCAGGAATGGCCAGATCATGAGGAAATACCACTCCGAGTATGTAAATGCGTCGCTTCGCGAGGGGAGTTCGATATTGACGGGCGGGTTGATGTTCATACATGACTGCAGGAAGGATTGGAGGGACTTGTTGTAGAGCGGCTGGGAGATCTTGGCATCGGGTACGGGCTCGTCCATGTCAGGGGCGTCGAAGGAGGTGACGTCTATCGTAGTGCCGAGGATGGACAGGCGTGTGCCCTTGATGGAGCTGAGAAGGGCGCTGTCGCCACCTACGCCAATGTGGTTGTGAACAGGACGCGACTCGAGTGATGACCGGGGAAAGGAGCGACTCGCGGGCGGCTTGAAGTTATAGTTCTTGACCCAGACGGACCCAACCTTTGTCCAGGCATCCTTCTCGGCCGGGTCCTCGACGGCATTGCCCATATGATCGTAGGTGACGCCTGGTGGAGGGTAGGCCATGCCGTAGGGGGCCCAGGTCCAGGGCTTGACTTCGATGCCGTTGTTCTCGAGGAGCTTCTCGAGGTCGCGTATGTGGTTCATCATGTCGGTCTTTTCCCGCTCGAGTTCCTGCAGGTACCCTCGACGTTCGGTTCGGCCGGTGACGCGATCGGTGACGAAGCAGTCGAGATTCTGGTTGACGCAGTGGGAGCATCCTTCGGGGAGGGCATCGCAGCGGATCTTTCTGACCTGTGGTTTAGATCGTCAGCACGGGACGGTTTGACGGCTCGACGCTTGTCTGGCAAAGGACAGAACAGAACATGTGGACTCACCTTGCATCTGTCGCAGGCCTGGCCGGTCCTCGTGTAAGACGACAGACGGTTCTTGACGACGGAGGAGAAGTCCTCCTGGCCGCCCTTTTCGAGACGCGGCAGCTTCACCTTGCCATGACCAGCAGCAACAGCGGCGGCGGCAGCAGCAGTGTCGGCGTCGGTGGTGGCAGGATCGCCAGCTTCCGCCGGTCGCTTGGGCGGGCGACCGGGCATGGTCTCGTTTCGAGAGGAGAGTCGCGAGGTCTGGCGAAAGGAGGCCGCATACAAACAAAAAGAAAAATCGCAGGCGCAGGGACAAGACGACGGCAATGCAGACTCTCTCGGTGGTCGCTCGGTGGTATCGCGACGGGGTTTTCCGCAGAGAGATGGAGGTTGCCGCGTTTTTAGGGGAGCTGCTGCTGTTGGTGCTGCTGCGGTGCATGTGTGACGGGAGGTCCAGTGTCTGTCAAGGGGGGTGGGGGGACGCTACCTTAGGTACCTATGGGCCCAGGCACGCCAGCAGGCCAGCACGCCAGGTAAGGCGCTCCGATGGCAGGGGGTCCGAGCTGCAAATCGTCCGGGGGAGACGGGAGAGAGGGCTGACGGGCTGCCCTGCGCTGGTTTAGTGGGCACGCGCCAGGGGTGGTGGGTGCATCCACTGGGCTGTCTCTCTCTCTTCTGATTGTCTCTGGCTGCGGGCAGGCAATCACTCCAGTCCACTCCTCCTACAACTCACACACTCAACCAACACCTGGTCACCTCAGGTAAAGGTAGACAACACCGCAGCACGCAACACACTAGACGGACGCAACACGCGGCGGCTGCGGGAACACGCCAACCGAGTCCCAGCCTGTCGGGATGCGGGCGTGCGGGTGCTAACCTACCTCCTTCGATGCGCACTGGGAGCTGCTTGGTGGAATGCAGCTGAGTCGAAGCCCGGGTCTAGAAGGCCTAGGTCAGCTGGGGGTCCTGGACTTTGTCTCTGATTGACTAGAAGAATGTAATCCACGCCCAGTCGGATCTCGATGAAGGACGAAGTTGTCAGGTTAAAGAATGGCAGACGTCGTTGCTGCTGTTGTTGGGGTTAATACAGGCCCAGCCACTTAAGCTCCTCACACACGACGGAAACCTGTCATTTGCCTCGACGAACCCCTTACGGACACCTTTACAAACAACCTGCAAGAAACGAGAAACACGAGAGACTCGATCCTTCCTGTTCCCGGGCTCGAGCAGGGCTGGGCCGTAGAAGCTGACGCTTCTAGGTCGAGTCTGCTGGTCCATCAACCACCGTGAGGGTGTGAAGGAAGCGAGTAATTCTTGGTCACGGATGGCCAGCACTAAACCTTGACCAACTGCAACTAACCGACTTCCTTACCTTCCACCAAGAGATAGGCTGAGATCGATATCATCCTTCACATCTGGCATCGGCCATCCATCCATCTTGCAACCGACGGGAGCCAGATTGGCCACAGTTGGTGTTGCGCTTGTTGTTGCCCGAAACTCAAGAAATCGACGCCATGTTATTTCCAAAACCAACGCCGCCAGCCATCGGAGGCGTTGGGGGGCGTCATCCTCTCTCAAAGAACCCCGTGGCAGCAAAGAAAGAACACCCTCACACGCCTCCTCCTCTCCAAGGGTTCCAATGTTCTAGCTCAAGGTTAGAGTGTCTCTGGTTGCAAGCGAAATGTCTCTCCAGCGGGAGGGGCACTGCGTCTAAGCCGGATCGCCTGCGTGGTCGAGCCCTTCGAAGCTCCTTTGTTAGTGCCTCATCCCCCACGCCGCGAACGTTCCGGCAATGCCCTGTACCGGCCATCTAAGCCCACGGCAATTCCATCGGGTTAGCGACTCGTGGCCGCATATTTTTAAGTCCTGGTCCATCTTGCCGGATTGAGTTATTGAAACATTGAAACAAGTGCAAGGCAAGGCAAGGCTGGGCCGTCAGGGACTTGTTCAACATGGACGACGCATTCCCGCTGTCTTGGATTCTTATTCGCATTCATGTCGGTAGACCTCGCAACAGAGGACTCGCATATCCCACATGCATTTACCGAGCTGGCCACTCATCAGCCTGCCTGGCCTGGCAAGTCTAGTCTGAACAGACCAGACCGGACCAGACAAGACAAGATCAGCTGCCGGGATTCTATTCTGGTATTGGCTTTGTCGAGGGCGTCTGTGTGTAGGTTCGCCGACTTGGGTTGTCAGGTTCTGCCAAGAGACAGGTACACGACGACGTTTATCCCAACGATTGGAGGCTGAATCGCGGGGACGGGCAGCTTATTCAATATTAGAAACGCGGCTTCTGGCTATCCACGAGTTGCCGCGTCATTTCAAGGCTGTCGCACGCCTCGTAAACTTTGTGAGAGGTTGGACCGTCTGAACCCTCGCCCGTTGCTGCTGCTGCTGCTGTTTCCCTGCCTGTCTTTGAGCTTCTGTGTCCGAGATGGGGTCCAAACATGGAGATTGCAGACACAAAAGACAAAAAGCCTGAAATAATACGCGGCATGCTCGCACTCGGGGGATGCTCCAATGGCCAGAGGGATTCCGGGAGCCAATCTGACTGGTGTGATGAGATGGATGCAATGCACATGCAGATGCACCATGGAAGGCTTCCTGGAAGGCTTTCTGGAAGGGAGACAGATGATTAACGAGTGCGAGGTTCCATTCGCAGTGATTGCATGTCGGCAAAGGGTCAAAAAGGCAACCCCAGGTTCCCGTTACGGATAGGCACCCCACGATCTCGTCCCGTCAGATAAACTCTGAGGACCATCGATTCCCAAACAGGGCTGAATCGAGACCCAAGATGACGCGCCGTGCCACCTGGGAGCTGCGTGCCTAGCACAGGTAAGGGAATTGCGGAAGCTGGTCTGGGTGGGTTTCCCGCGTAGGTTTGGGCGCAAGTGAAGATTATCGTAAACCTACGATGTGCAAGGATGCTGCCCCAAAGAGTCGGATCTTTTACAGACTTTGTCGTCTTTTACCCGGCGTACGGGTGTCAAGACGAGGCTTGTGAAGCTTCATCCGGGTTTCCCTCAACCTCGGCCGAGACACGAGCAGCTCCATACCCTACCCTACCTTACCTTACCTTGAGTTTACTTCGAGTGCTGGGTGGGCAAAGTAACTAGGTATGCAACATCAACATCATGACTTGCGGCAGATGATGGAAGCTTCAGTTGCAACCGCTGGCGGCAACTTTAACCAGCTGGCGGGAAAAGCGGGCCTGTCCGCCGTGCCGTGCCCACTCCCTCAGCGACCTGTTCACGTCCACCCAACGCGTGTTGACTGTTGCAGTGCAGAGTGAGGTGGTGCTCCCATCAGGTGCAGTGTCGTGTCGTGACCCCGCCATGCCCCTCCAAGAAACGGAAGCACAGGACGCTGACAGCACCGCCCAAGTTTATTCGCCGACAGGTACGTAATACCTACCTACCTACCATTTTGCTAGGGGAAGGCAGGAAAGATTGGACGCTCCTTCCTTGCTGCGTGCCAAAAATTCAATTCTATTTTTTTTTTTCGACCCCGCGATAGTTTCACCGTCGGTCAACTTCCACAACTCAATCCCCCTCTCGCTCGCCACGACACACAGAAGACCACCCTCGTTTACCTCCTTCAGCTACCTGACCTCCGAATACCCGACGTCTCGCGCTCACTACACACATAGTCTCCCATCATGTCCATCATCGAGACCGTCCCCATCGATCACGTGCCCGCCGATCATGCCCTGCACGTTGCCTTCTTCAAGGATGTCCAGAATGCCGCCTTCCTGCACTCGCAGCTGCTGGCACGCAATGCCGACTTCGAGTACGCCCTAGTCGACGCCTCGGTGGTATGTCACATTCTTGTCTCGATCTAGACAGAAACCTGACAGCCCGCCACTGACACCGACATCGTGATCCTACAGGCCGTCTCCCGAACCCACATCCTCGCCGCAGCCTTCAAGGCCGTCACCGCAAAGGTCGATGGTAGCCTCAAGACCCCCAATGTTCACTCCGAGCTTGTCGCCTCTCTCAGCTCTGCAAACAACGTACGCGCAAGACAACCCCCTAGCAAATCTCTTTACACCTACTGATTCTTTCCAGATTGCCGAAGCATACCGCCGCTACGGCATCAGCCCCACGTCCAAAGACGTCATTGCTGTCAAAATCGTCTCCCCCACCTCTGCCGAGTCCAAGTCCCAATCCGCCGAGGATGTCGAAAAGCACATGAAGGAACACTTCCAGGGCACGCCTGTTCCCTTCACCGACGAGAACATTGCTACTTCCACAGACTGGGCAAAGGTGCGCAAGTACTACAAGCTCAACGGTCTCCCCTGGCTCGACGCCATCAAAGACGAGGCGGAGCGTAAGGAGGAACTAGAGACCCTCGTGCTGGGCGCCATGGCCTTGCGCACTGCGTAAAGTGACCGCAGCGGTCCATCGCATGCTTTCGCGAGATACCTCAGCTGTTTGCTGATGTTGTGTTCGTAAGTCATCATCATTTGCTGTTATACAATACTGCAAGCTAATCATGCCCCCAAGCGCCAACTCCTCCCGTCAACAGGGGCTCCTACTCTTCATACCGAGACCCCAATCACGCCCTTGAACCTCCTCAAAAGCTCGCTCCACATTGCGTCTCGCCCATCCCGCGTCCTTTCCACGGCATCGCGGTTCTCGTGTGCCCGCCGCAGCAGATATTTCATGCATTCTCCGGTCGATCCCCAGACGAGATACTTGTATGCGTCTACACCCCGCGCCTTCGCATCCTGGTGCCCCGGCTTCTTCGACACAAGCTCGCAGCTCACCTCGTCTGCCATGCCCTGGAGTTGTGCGAATGCCATCTGAATCCTGGCCTCGCCAGCATCGCATATGGCTCGCGCTTTTCTTACTGACTCGGCGTTGTGCGAGGCGAGAACCAAGCAGACGGGAGGCATTTGCGAGTCTCCCCTCAAGATCTCGCCCCACTGCCTCTTCAAGAGACACTCGGCAATGCCATCGTATGCGGCATCGGTGTCCGCTTTGGTGTCGTGGATAAGGTGCCTGGGGTCAGAATTGATGTAGGCGCCACGCACCAGCTTCACGCCCAATGTGAATCCCCCACCACGCGCGATCATGAGATGGCGCCGGAGCGTCTGAGGCGTGGACTTGAGGTATGCCTGGTAAGTGCCGTAGATGACGGCATTGCCAGGAGAAGTGTTGTACTTGCGCATGTACTCAACGGTCCAGATGTCGATACCGGGCTGCAGGGCCGTTTGCTCGGCATCAAACAAGAGACGGACGCCGCGCTCTGAAGCGAGAGAGCAGATGGAGTCGATTGAGTCGGCAAGGGCGGCCGAGGGGGGGAGACGTTCTGCGAGGGAGTACAGCGCCTGCCGGCCTGCACCTGTGAACCTGTGGTGGCATTAGCAACTGCGAGACAGCCCGGCAATGAAGACATGACTTTACTTGAGAGCAACGAAATCACCCCGCTGGGCCAGCCTGACCGTCTCCAGGGTCCCCTCAGCCCAAGGGATGATCTCATTGCGAATGCATTCCTCTGCCATCTCGCCCTCACCACATGACGCCAAATCCTTGGTCTGTGCATCGTCAAGGACGACTTCTCTGGCGTAGCCCAGGATGACCCCTGTGAATCCAATGTCCTTGAGCTTGTTGATGGTCTGCTTCACTTCCACCGGGTCCTCTCCCGCGCAGAACTGGGCATAGAACGTGTGCTTAAGGAAGAACCGCAGCAGCGGATTCTTGTCCGGGTTGAGTATCGGGTTCGTCGTGTTGGCGAGCACCGACATGACCCACAACGAAGGCGGCAGCAGGATGGGCGACGACGAGATTGTTGTGGTCAGAAGTGAGCGGATGATCATGTAAAGGGGCAGCACCGACAAGGGGGCCAGTGCCGTTTGTGGTGCCGACTCGATGGGTGTCAGTAGCATCTGCTCCGTCGACGACGACCTCTTCGTGGACGAGTGGATGTTCCTCCTCGCCATTGTGGTAGACGTTGAATACATGATCCACTGTCGATGTCTGTTTGGCGTCGTGAGTAGTGGTAGCAAGCTGATGCCGGTGATGATTCTCCTCCCAGCAACGACGCGGTCTCGGCTTACGGACGCGCAGGAAATCGGTGTTTTTGCGCTACAGAGGCACAAGCTGTGCAATGGCCGGGCCATCGCAGTGTTTAGGGACGCCCGCCGAGGATGTAAGACAGGATGCTAACACGCGCCGCGGCGGATGAGTAAGGCGACGGGCTGAATAATGATGACGACTTGGAATTGAACGTTCAAACCTGAGGGATTCTCAAAACAGAGACGACACACGATATCACCAATTAAGCAGAGGGGTGGGGAGGGTATTATACAAAGATTCCAAGTCTATTGATCCTTTATCTCCCGGCCGATGCGGTCGTGCCGCAACCCACGGACGCGAGCCACCCTTAAACTCGCTCCTTCCCTTCCTCGAGGACTGAGCCGCAGCGTTATCTACGAAGGAAGCAGACAATGATGTATGTCCTGCGCGCGAGATGGGACTAGCAGGTTCCCGCCCAGCCCGTGTGCGGCGCTGCTTATCTCGGGGGAGAGATTGGCACTTTATCACGTGGGTTATTTTGTGTCATTGGGGTCGGTATCTGCCCGGTGGTAGCCGCTTCCGGAAGATCGGATCGGGATGGACCCTTGATCAGCGGCGCGTCGGCGCATCGGCGAACGAGGGGCGGGAAACGATGAGATCGGAGGGATTGGTGATTTGTGGTTCACGTGGACACGTCAGATGTTGAGTTGATGGAATATTGGAGAGTGACGAGAGTTGTGGCTGTGTGAGGCTGTGAGACAGGCGAAGATGCATTACTCTAGAATGTTCATCTCATGTTGCGCGAGTATCTTGAAGAGTTCGGCTCCGGTTCCCCATACGCGAAATATTCCGCGATGTGTACGCTTCGTGCTGACGGCTACACCATTTCGACCTCGTGAGTCTTGAATTAGTCAAAGCACCTGATGCTGCCGTCGTCTCCGACCACGAATCGCCATGCGCCAACTCGGATCCATTTGCCCTCCTCGAGACGGAGCGAGAACAAGACCCCATCTATACTCGGTCTCGCGCCAGCAATTCCCAATTCGGTCATGGGACTCATCTGGTGTGCAGTATGGCTGGGATGGTGTGGTGTTGTATGTGTATCCTTCCACGGCATCTCCTGTAGAGAACACCTCGGATGTGGCTTCAGCCTCGCTCCCTCGATCCGCTTGATTACTCCGTATGGGCTGAGAAACGATGTCATGTTCAGCAGTGACGGCGCCTTTTTCCGCCATCGCTCGACGCCTCACCAAGCGTATCGTCCTCGGCGGAATCTGTTTCTTGCTCGTCACACTAGCTCGCCTTCTCGCTTCTCGTGAAGTATCTGACCCAGTTTTCTCATCATACCTCGTACCCATAGATGCTGACCATACATAGCGAGGCATCATCAGAGGTTTACCTCCAGCAATGCGCAGCTTGCGCAGCTTGCGCGCTTCAGAGTGGGGTTGATTGGGTAGAACGTAGGCGGGGCAATGGCCAGCTAAAGCATCATATCCGATGCGTGCGACATCAGAACGTCCTATGACCAGGTAGTGGGCATGGATTGAAGTGAGCGTGCAGCTACTTCCACTGAATGTCGAAGTGTGCAGAGTCGCATTGTCTGCCAGTCGAAGGCTGTAGTTTAGGGATGCTGAGGTTCCTCTACTTTAGCTGCCTTCGTGGACCCGAAGCGCTTGCGAAGGAACTCGACGTATCCGATAGGACGGCCGCGGGCGAAGCCGACAATATCCTGCATGCCGCCGTACAGCACTCCAAAAAGTAGGCCGTAACGTGCCGTGCGAGCTGCAGTGGGCAGAGAGAAGCGATCTTGAAGATTACAGCATCAGCAAACATGTCATCGTGGGTTGGGAAGCAGGACTGGCGTGACATACTGACGAGACTGAAGCCTCCGGCTACCGTCAGACTGGCAAGCACGGTGCTAATGAGGTCTGTACTGCCGCGGTATCTGTCGACGGTGCTCTCGAGGCCGAATGCCATGATGGTCCAGAAGCTGAGCCTTGCGCCCATGCGTAGGCCTTCGCGGAGGCCGCCGTGAATGGTGTGATAGTTCTTGCTCTTGTGGTAGAGGTACCAGCCGGTGGTGGTGGTGGGCATCTTGTGTGCATGCTCGGCGCGGAAGCGCAGCGAGGCGGTCTGTCCTCCTTGCGCAATACCCAAGGCTGTCCCAATGCCGAAACCGACCATGCCGGCGAGGGGTATGCGTGCTGGTGTCGGGATGGAGAGGCGGGACTCGGCGGGCTCCAGGCTGAAGTACTCAGCCATGGTCTGGCGACGTGCGGCCATTGTCGGTGGTAATTGGGGAAGTGGTCGGTCGGAATGGGTGAGGTCGGAGTGCCCTGGTCGTTGTGGTTGTAACTTGTAGTTGTGACGATCAGAAGAAAGCTCCGGCTGCTCGGGCGCAAAACAAATCGGCGTCAGACCCGGAAGGAGCTTGGACCACCAGGAACTGATTTCTCGGGGAAGGGTCCCCCGGGGCGGGATGACCTGGCGGACGGCTTGACGCGGGTCTCATCAGCTGGCATCACGTGGTCGCACATCAGAAAGGTGCCCCGCGCTAGGCTCTGTGGCCCGCAGCTCCCGCCGAGGATCGCGCCTGCCTGCTGTAGCTGCAGCAGTCGCCGCCTGAAATTCTCGCCCGCCACCTTCAACCAAAGAGAACCTATTCCATCACGCCTGCGACCTCCAATTGCTGCCAGGCTGAGCCTTCCAAACCCCAATCACCGAGAAATCTCTCTAGAGGCCAACTGCAACTTGTCAAAATGGTATGAAAGGCACCTTGGAGTGACGAAACGCACCCCACCTTCCATTCGCAGCTAACTCTTCTTTGTAGGTACAGAAAGTCGACGATACCTTCTACTCGGTGCGCTTCAAGTACGGCACCCACACCATCTTGCTGTTTGTCGACAGCCAGCAGACCTTCTCCGAAATCACAACAACACTGCTTGAGATCCTGCGCGACCGATTCCCCGACGGCCTTACCATCAACCACACCTCTCCCGAAACGACGCCCCTGCCAGATAGCGACGTGGAGCTTGCCTACGCCCTGCCTGTGAATGCGAACGACCTGACACAAGGATGGAAGAACATCAAGGTCAAGGACAACGACACCCCGGTTGCTAAGGGATTGCGCGATAATTGCACCGTCGCCTTCTCCTTCGATGTCGACGAGCCCGAATTCGTCGTCGACGTACCTAGTCTGGACGAGGACATTGAGGAGGAAGAGGGCATGGGCTCTGATGCATGATTAGGACTGGTTTTCTGCATTGTTGCACGGCGTTGGGGTACCGCATACGGCATACATATACTACATGCTGACCTCATTGAGGCCAAGCAGCTAATGGAAGACGATTGATGATTCATTCATGGCAATTTGGCCTCGGCGTCAGCATATTGATGAATTGCAGTCCACTCTCGGCAACCCTCCAGCAATGGAAGTCTTTAGGTTCGAGACTGAGGGGTTGCCAGTTCGACGAAGAAAATGCTGCGTTGTCAAATCTGACAGCAGCATACGCGAAAGGGCGCTGTCGACCATGCTGCAGTATGAGTGTTCCACCGTTCAGAAATTCTGCCCGTCATTCACGTATGTCGCCGTGCGTCAATCGCGCCCTACGAAACCACGACCGTCAATCAAGCTTACTTGGCTTGCAGTGGCCCGGCCCTAACGATAACAACACTGCATGTCGATAATGATAATATAATCTAATCTAATGGGGCGAACTGACTAACAATGATTCGTGCCAGCGACATCGGGCTTGATGCGGTCAACGATAGGCAAATGGCAACCTGCATTGATAAGAAGTTGGGGAATTGGGAACATGCCTTGTACACTTAAAAATCCCCTTCATCGCCGAAGCCTCGATCCTTATTGTATTTTGAATAGTATCAACCGACATTCAACGGCGTCAGTATGACCGAACAAACGCAAGATTTGGTTCTCAACGTCGACGACGTCAGGAAAGCTGCTTCTAAGAAGCTCTCCTCGTCCGCCCGAGGTGAGGGGTCTATATCCGACCCCAACATGTGCAGTAACTAACACCCACATCAGAATTCTACGATGCCGGCTCAACAGGTCAAATCACGGTGAAGGAGAACACCACAGCATACTCCAAGTATCGAGTGCTCCCTCGTGTTCTCGTCGATGTTTCCGAAGTCGACACCAGTACCACGGTCTTTGGCCAAAAGATCGATTTCCCGCTTTCCGTTTCGCCCGCGGGCATCCAGGCAATGGCCCATCCCGACGGCGAGCTCGCAACTAGCAGAGCATGCGCCAAACGCAAAGTGCACATGGGCGTTTCCTCGTTCGCAAACTACTCCGTTGAGGAAATTTGTGAGGCTGGGCTTGGAGTCGGTCCTCTGAAGCACGTCATGCAGCTCTACAGCATGAGGGACCGTGAAGCGCAACTCCGCATCATCAGGCGCGCTGAGAAGGCTGGATGTGTAGCCGTCTTCTTGACGGCAGACAGTCCGGTGCTGGGCGTCCGGTACAACGAACCGCGTAATCAGTTCCGCGTGCCCGAGGGCCTTTCCCTGCCCATGCTTGAGAGGACCTCTGAGATGATCCGGGCTACCACGCACGAGGCCGGGTTTGACGTCATCAACTCCAACTCCCATTCATGGGCTAAGGAGATCCCCTGGCTGAGGAGCGTGACAAAGCTGCAAATTTGGATCAAGGGCGTTCTGACACCCGAGGACGTGGAGCTGGCTGTCCAGTATAAGTGTGACGGCGTTATTGTGAGCAACCATGGCGGTCGACAACTTGATGAGACCCCGGCCACGATCGACGTGCTTCCTCATTGTGTCAAGGCGGCCAAGGGAAGGATCCCGATTCACATTGATGGCGGCATCCGTAGTGGTACAGATGTTTTCAAGGCGGTGGCTCTGGGTGCCGACTGCGTTTGGATCGGAAGACCGGTCATTTGGGGGCTGGGGGTAAGTCAAGCCCCAATCTCAAAATGTAACATGGACAGCTAACTCGAAAACAGTACGACGGAGAAGCAGGTGTGAGCAAGGTCTTGGACATTATGTACGACGAGTTCAAGAGGTGTATGCAGCTCTGCGGTTGTAACTCGATTGCCGACATTACGCCTGCATCGCTAGGTGTCGTGAGAAAGCATGGCCCCATCGCGAGGCTCTGACTTCATAAATATACATATTTATGACATCCCGATTACGCGGGCCGGATCCGAAACTCTTGAGGTCATGTTTGGCATCATTCCGCCAACGAAAATTCGTCACAAACTTTCCATTCGGTTGCATCTTTGTCGCAACTCCCATGCCAAAGCTCTCAAATATAATCAAGCCATCAACTCCACCAAGTTTCAAGCCCGACCGCGTATCTTCCGGTACAAGAAGCAAGTAAATAGATAAAACGACGAAAGACAGATGACACCAGCCTGTGGTACTGACGCATATGCAGGTGCAAAGAAGGCAATGCGAAATGCCTGGAGTACAGGAATGATCCAGAAAATAGCAGGGAATGATAAGATCTCCCTTCTAATAATGTGATCTTCCCTGAGTCGTAAACCAAGTGCCACGAAGTAAAAACAGGTTAGTGAAGGCCCAATGCCCATAAGTGGTAGACCAAGAACTGTTAGCCCGAAAATAGTGTCAGTTCTGACGATAAAGTATATCCAGTCCGCCGTGAACAATAGAAATTGAAAGCAAGTCAGTAAGATTACTTGACGAATCCACCTTGAGTTCGCGAAGTCGATATTCAGTTGATGCTTAAGTTGACGAGGCCCGATATAACCCTGGTCTGCCAGATGACTCAAGATGAAGTGCTGTAGTGGATAAGTAGCATCATCTTTCGTGATTTCAACTTGGGGAAGAATAAGATTTATCTGTGACACAGACGCTTCATATTGCACCGATGTCGCGGCAGTGCTCCAATGAGAGAGCTCAACTTCCAGGCCATCAGAAGAGCTCTCTTCTCGTGGAATTGATTCGATATCAACCCCAATCTCCGTCATACCAATCCCGGTCGAAGTCTCGGGTCTGGCAACTGAAGCGGACGGCTCTGTTACTGATTCATTGATCCGACCGATTGACAAGGCCGGAACATGCTTCGTAGCTTGCGTCTCCCATGTGTTTAAGGGCATCCAGGGTTGGTTGTCTGCCATTCTCTCTACTTTATTTGGTCTAACGATCTCCAGGAGAGGCGTGATCATGGCAATGACGGGCCCGATAAGTAGAAAAACGGCCAGAATCTGACCGAAACCCCACCCATCTTCGTCAACCTTTATCGATGATCGATGATTCAGGAGCCGAACGGTTCCCCATGTGGCAGAGACAATCAAAAAGAGGATCTACGGAACATCGCAGTCGTCAGCTAACTATTTACCAAGGAGGGCTGGAATTGCTAGGGACTTACGTCAACAAAGTCTGACAAGAGAGAGTCGAGATGGATCTTGAGCGCAAAGTAGAGTGTCATTTGAAAAAGAAGAATGAGATTACCCCGTGGAATAGTCCTATGAGTCCTGTAATTTTGGTTCAAGTTCTTCGAAATTCTCCTCATAAGCCACTTGCTTGGCTTTATTCGAAGTGTCGTCTTGACGCGAACTGAGCATGGAAGGACAATCTTTACCAGACGCGTATGAAAGGTAAAGAACACCAAAATCATACTAGACGAAACTGATACTGACATCTCCATCTCGTGAGCTGGACTTTCACCGTAGGCTGATTTGTATTTGACGCATTGTTTCGCAGTCATGTTGGATTCGGGGCCGTTTTCATGGAGTTTGCATATTCTCCAACGTATTATTTCCTCAGCCACATTCGGATTGAAAAAGCAGCGAGTGTTTGTGGCCCCGAGTCTAAGCGGGTCGTTCTTTTTCCAGTCGAGAAATAAAGTCGGCACGAAGGCGGATAGCAGGCCGCCCCAGAGGACGAACATGAGTACCACCCTCCAGATACGCTCCCATCGATGTTGGCTGAGATAACCGCGGAGAATCGTTAGGCAGCAGACATGCGTGAGGTTTGAAATCCAAACCAGATATACAAGGAGTTTCCAGTGATATGCGAGTATCGCATTATGAAAAAGATTGATGTACCCGCTTAGTAGTATGCCAAGGCCAGTCGAGAGCTGGACATCACACAGCGTCAAAATAGCCTGTAGTGTCATATATGATATGAGCCAACCGGCGTATCGAAACATTGACTTTGTGATACTCACCTTCGTTAGAACATCCCTCAGCCTTTGTTTGGTTCTAGACTCGAGCCAATCGCGCAGTCTGGAAAGTAAAGTCATAGTAATAGTCTCATCAATGCTGTTGGGTGTCCATTTTCTTTCATGGTTCTCAAAGGCTGAGGTGGTCTCTTCTCCCGTAAAAGGGTCTTTAGACGGATTGAAAGCAAAGATGTAGTGGACAATAACAAACAGAATTACCAGTCCCGAGGTTCCCATAAAGCCGATTAAGACCTTTAAAAAGTGACAAAACATCAGTTTGGTTCAATCCCATCGTTATGCAAGCAAAAATAGTCTTGATACGCACTCCGATTCCGCCTATGTCTGAATTCGGCTGCAATTCGTCTGGTCGTTCGTAGCATTGCGCAAGCCAGTCAGGCGACATGACGGCGTCTTTGTAGGGCGTGAGCTGTCTTCTAGGAACTGGCGATTAATCCGATATAAGCCTTTTCAGTATTGCAAGAATAATCCTTAAGTGGAATGCAATGAAGTCAAACAAAACGGCACTGAAGATCAAGTTTTCGTGCTCATGAAACTTGGGGAATTCTGTTCTTATAATTTATAACTAGGCTTCGAGTCTAAAAAGCTTTTGCGATGAGGCATGCCTTAGATGAACAGGCTGTTACATTATGCGAACATGATAGACTGTAGCACCCATCGGCGTGTGCGCTTGACTGCGCCTAGCGCGTAGAAGAGCGCGTTGTTCTTGATTTGGCAACCATGATCTAAGTCTGAGTTGCATGTTCTTCATTTTCATACCGACAAAGTGGTGCTACCGCATAAAACTACAGTGGCGTGCAGAAAATATAATTAAAGGATACTCCAGCCAGTCATCTTGAAGATGACACCAACACGATGCAGTCATTTGAGGAATGGCGTTGGGAACTTGACGCCGGCTCTCGACGATGAGGTGGTCAGCAGACGCCCTCCAACTCCTGGAGCCTTTCCAGCTACTCACTGCCTTTGCGCCAGTGGTGGCCGTGAACATAGCCGCAACTACTATTTATGGCGATCTGAAGCCACCGATAGTAGAAGATACTGACCCTTATAAGCCGCGTTCACATGCGCCAATGTTGGTTAAACATGCGCGGCCGCATTTTCTTAGTGGCTCTCAATTCACGTACATGTAGTAAATATAGCTGGCCCGCCCACCGCCATCATTTTACTATGACCGATCTGAGGTCGTCTCAAGGACACTTACAGCTAGAGTTATGAAGGTAGACTTCATTGCAGCCCACAAGTTTCCAAGACATCATCAGAATAGAGAAAACTGAATTTTTGTCATGGATAGCAACACAAATAGCTTGTCTGGCATTTGAGGTAATTACACAGCCGCACGTTTCTATGGAGGGATGAACAACAAGTGATCGCATGAGCACCGCGATTTCGCTGACCAGGCTTAAATGCGTAATAAGCCTATTTGAGAGCCTCAAATATAGCAGCAAAGAAGTTTCGCAGCCTGAGGGCTGTTTTCATAACCTCACGTGAAGTAGACTAAGACAAACCTCGAGTCTAAATGCAAGCAGCTCAGCACAGTGTCGAGACAGATGACGTCGGTGGTCTGGACCGCGATCGCTAGAAAAATACAGCGGACAGGGGCCTGCATGGCCCCACTGAGCAGCCCCAGACACAGTGAGATCATTGGGCAGGCGTCACTGTACCCATTTGGACCCCTTTTCCAGACATCCAGTGTCGAATGTCGCAGGAGCTCTTGGTTTCAACTTTTTTTTCTCTCTTCCTCTTCCAGAAAACAACACGACATCAGAACCCACGAAATAGGGGGACCGTCACAACCACAGCTGCAGAGTCGTCGCCGACCTCTGCTGATGCTGCCAGCCACATGTCCCTCGTGGCCATCCTCCGCCATGGCCTCCGCCTGATCATCCCGCTGGCGGTAGTCTCGACCCTTTACCTCTATCTCTATCCCGTCTTCCTCGGCTGCGCATTCCCAGTCGCCCCGAGTACCAGCAGCAGCAGCAGCAGCAGCAACGACGTCGAGCTCGACAGCAAGGCTGCCTTCATCGAAGCTGCGCGACACCACCTCCCTTTGCCGATCCCCCTCCGATCGACAGACTCCCGACCCGCTCCTTTCAGACTCCTTGCGCTGGGCGATCCCCAACTCGAGGGTGACACCGCCATCCGCAGGATCCCCGGTCCTGCCTTCCCTCACGCGAGGAGCTGGTGGTCCCAAGTGACCTTCAAGGCACCAAACTCACTGCGGCAGCGCGTCCGCCAGTCGCTACACGATGTAATCGACATCTTCCTCGAGGACGTCTTCAACGAGCTCGAGTCCCTCCGCAAGCGGATAGACATATTCGGCAACGACTTCTACCTTGCCCACATCTACCGAACTGTACAATGGTGGACTCGCCCTACCCACGTCACTGTGCTTGGCGACCTCCTGGGTAGCCAATGGATTGGCATAGAAGAATTCCGGAGCCGTGGCCGCCGGTACTGGGACCGCGTTATGCGAGGCACCGAGCGTGTCCCGGACGATGTAGCTGCGTACCCGTCTATGGAGTATGAGCTCGCCGACTACCTCTCACCATCTGGCGAGCCGTCTCCGATATGGTCGCGTCGCGTCATCAACGTCGCTGGCAACCACGACATTGGCTATGCCGGCGACATCAACCAGGACCGCTTTGGACGTTTCGAACGCCTGTTTGGCAAGGCAAACTACGAACTGCGCTTCGAGCTTCCTATCGAAGACCCGAACCTCAATGCTACTGTGGTGGACGACGAGAAAAACCCCGACTCCGACCGGCTGCCTCCCGAGATCCGCGTGATCGTCTTGAACGACATGAACTTGGACACCCCTGCGAAGGACACCTCGCTGCAGGATCAAACCTACGCCTTCATCAACTCCATCATTGAGACCTCGGCAGCTGTCGAGTACAACGGCCACTTCACCGTGATCCTGACCCACATCCCGCTGTACAAGCCCGAAGGCGTCTGCGTTGACTCGCCCTTCTTCGATTTCCACGGCGAGCATGACGGTGGGGGTGTCAAGGAGCAGAACCTACTTTCCTACGACGCTAGCAAGGGCTTTTTGGAGGGACTTCTTGGCATGAGCGGCAACCCTGATGCGCCCGGTAACGGGAGAGGTCGCCGGGGTGTAATCCTTAACGGCCACGATCACGAGGGTTGTGACACGTACCACTACATCAATCAGACGCAAGGCGAGCTCAGCGATAGAAGGTGGGAGGTTGAGCGCTGGCCGACCGCCAAGGGCCGGGGAGCTGTCGGGGCCCCTGGTGCGCCGGGACTGAGAGAGATCACGGTCAGGAGCATGATGGGCGACTTCGGCGGTAATGCGGGACTCCTCAGCGCTTGGTTTGACGAGGAGACCTGGAGTTGGAAGTTTGAATACGCGACGTGCGCCTTGGGTACGCAGCACTTTTGGTGGTTCGTTCACAGCTTGGATTTTGCGGCGATTGTTGGCATCTTCGCCTACATCGTTCTGCTCGTTACGGAGGCGAACAAGCCGCAAACATCACCGGTCAAGTTGAACGGATCTGCAAAGTCGAACGGCACTGTTCCGAATGGCGCGGTGCACTCCAACGGCGAAGCGAAGAAACCGATAGAGAACGGGGAGGCCAAATCATCGTAGTCGTTCGTGTTGCTCAAATACCCGGCAGGGCAACGCCTGTCTCATATTTTTAGTAAAGCACCTCATTTTGTCACATTGTTCACGCCTGCGTTGCAATTCGCCTTTGGCATGTTTTCCTCAAACCACATTCCTTCGCCCTGGTGTCCACAAACCCATGCCATCATATGTTACCAGCGTTCTACACAAGTCAGCGTACCTGCCTCCGAAGTCTTGTGCCTCGTAGCATCGTTCTAGAGCTCCTGTCTTTGGCAACCGAGCTCTGGCTATCTTGTGCTTCCAGGATCTCGCCGTTTTGATGCAGCACCGCAGCCTTCGTTGTCTCGGTCAGCCCCGTCGCATACTCTTCACATACTGAACCTCTCACCGCTGATGAGGCGAGTAAGCAACATTTGGGCGTCTTCTCTGTGCGCATTTTGTGGCTCGCAAGCACATGTGAGGGGTAACAATCCTCTGCTCAATGTTTTCCAAATGACCCAGCGTGCCTGGCCAACCGCGGCAAGGTGTCGACGCTCCCGCCATGTCTCGACACCGGCCATGTGCTCCCCGTACCACTCTGTGAGAGCCCGTGGACTACTGCGCCACGGCCGGTAAGCCTCCGCTGCCGAGCAGGGAGGCTGGAGATGTGTGTATGTGTGTATGTGTGCAATATCACCTCATGCCAACCGGATATTTGCTTCACGGACCTGACCCCCGGTTCAACGCGCCTCTTGTCACGTCGCACAAGCGAAGTCTTCTGCGGTACGAGCTGGAAGTAGAACATGCACATCTGGCGTGCACCTTTCTGTCTCTCTCCCTTACCGGTTGCCCTGTATACCGGGCCCAGAGCTCGCGTCTATAAGTCGTCTGTCATGCATGCAACTGCTACCCCGCCATGTGTTTGTCAACTGCATTGTGCGCCCCGTACGACGCTGCCGCGCGCCACAGGACAGCTGCGCTATCGAAATCCTGTCGACGTCTGTTATCCGCTCTCAACGCCGGTCAGATCGAGACCAGGCTGGGGTGGGTTGGTATCGCCGAGGTCGCCAACGTGGAGCCGTCACGAGGTCTTGGAATTGAGGCTTCTGCTGCTGGTGGCCGCTGAAGGCTGAAGCAAACATCGGACAGGTGTTGAGGCGGTGACAGGTGAGAGAGGAACTAGGGATCCTTTTCTCTCTTGGCGATAATCCAGGCTGAGTGAGATTCAAGCTCGACATTCGCTCTTCACTCTCAGCGAAAGAGTATATAAACTGAAGCAAGATCCGCATTGAGATTGGAGATTCAGTCAAGACATCTAGACACCATCACAAGACGAACTACAGCCTACGCTATCACTTCAATACTTCTCATCCCAAAGACGCCCAATTGACTTCTGAAAAATACCTTCAGCCTCGAGCATATCTCAACAACATCAACATGCAGATCTCCCACTTCACCATCTTCGCCGTCCTCGCCGGCCTTGGCCTTGCCGCGCCAACCGCAAAGGTCGACAGCAGAGCCGCGCAAGAGGTCGACCCGCTCATGACCGCGGGGAAGCTCTTGCCCCGGCAAATCACTATTGAGTGGTGCACGAAATCCTGCGACTGCGACAAGATCCCGAAAGAAGAGTGAGTTCAGACTACATCATATGAAAGAATCTTGACGCTGACCTGGATACCAGGAAATTCCAATGCTATTCGAACGCCAACTGCGAGGAGTGTAGACGTCGGGGATATTACCCACCAAAGAAGGACTCGAGAATGTAGGCTGCAAGAGCGGTTGGGGTAAGCTCAGGTGTCAGGCTGGGAATGGTTGGGGAATTAACGTTGTCTTTGAGGGAATCATTTTGCGTCGAGATACCAGATACCAGAGAATCACTGATAGTTAGGAGCAAGGATTGGAGGACTCGGATGTGAGATGAAAACGACGAACTTGGCGTCGGGCATGCTTTTCTTGGTAGTGTCCAATATCAAATACACTCGCTTCAGAAGGTTCGGTGCATCAGGACCGAAAACAGTGTTGGAGAACTCAATATCTTCACATAGATACACCAAGCTGGCTACACCAGCTTCTCCAAGGTGGCCTAGAGGTAAGGGTAGTATACAGAGATTCGTACATGCGCAGACCCACGCGTCGTCAAGTCTATATGCAAGTTGTGGCGCCTCTCCATCGCCGGAACCCGCCCCGATAATACAAGTACAAGTAATTTTGGTAAGAGGAGAGAAGAAAGGTGTAGTGTAAAAACGCACAGCTTGTGCTCATTAGCTTTGGTTTGAGTGGAGTGTCCACCCTTTTACTGCTTCTTGTTGGGGTCGTCACTCTTCACGAACCAGCCGCCGAAAGAGCCCATCATGTTCTGCATGGCCTCCTGCTGCATCTTCTCCTGCATGGCGGCCTCCTCCTTCAGCCACTTCTCGCCGTTCTCGCGAATCTCCTTCTCGAGAAGCTCGTAGTTGCGCTGTCCACGCTCACGGGCGATATCCTGGAGCATCTTGCCCTGGGCGAGAGCCTCGTGAGGGTTCTGCTCACCGTCGGGAGAGACCATGAGGCTCATGTTAGAGGGCTTCAGGCCCAGCATACCTCCTAACAAGCTCATTCCAGAGGGCGCCTTCTTCTTCTTGGCCTCAACCTGCTTCTGGAACTCGGCACGAGCGATGGCCTCACGGCGCGCGAACTCGGTGGGAATGTGCTTGCCGTCGAAAGACTTGAGGACCTTGCGAACATCGCCGTATTGCATCGTGTGGATGTACTCGAGGAAAGGGATCAAGCCGACCAATTCCTTGTCTGAAGAGTCGCCCTTCCACTTGGGAAGAACAATGGCATTCTCCGGCTGGTGCTGAACGTGCTTCTCGTTGGTGTCGATAATGATCACCTTGGACAGGTCACGGTTGAGGTAGGAAAGATCCTGAGTCTGAATTAGCCCTGGTCGCAGAAACGAAAAAGAGACCAGACGCATACCTTGACGAACTCTCCATCCTTGTACTTGGTTGCTTCGCGGTAGAGGGGCCACATGATGAAGCGGTAAGGGTCGAGCTTCCTGACGAGGGGCTCGCCAATAGCGAATGGCACACTAGTGAAGAGGACCAACTCGTAGTACTGGCTGAGGTAGCGCAGGAAGTAATCGACACCGGGGCGCTTAGCAACTCTCCAGCCGTGCTCACGAGACCACTCGCTGTGGACAAGCAAGTCCTCCAAGCTGATGCAGAGAGTGTAGGGACGCTCGAAGGACGGGTCCGGGTCGGGCAAGAGCTTTTCGAAGGCGGGCTCTTGGTAGTAGTTGAGGAAGTCTCCTGTACGCGCCTTCACTCTGTTCCACCACTCTCCAAATCCCCAGCCGTTGGGTGCGTCCTCGGCATGCCTCTTGGCCTCGATCTCGTCGTCCCAGTTGCGGCCGAGGTAGATCGCACCAGTGATAGTGAATCCAAGGAAGGCAAGGTACATGCGGTTGGCAAGCTGCTGTCTTTTCCTGTCTGTTGAAGAGACATATGCTGAATCGGGGAGCTCTCCACGGCCACGGCCGCCACCTGATGCGACAGCATCCTCCTCGGCGATGGCAGCAAGGGCAGCCTTGTTGGTCGCGCCGGACATCTCGTAGGCAAGGGTGGACGGAATGCCCTGCGTCAGATCGGGCAGAGGGCCGGTCGGTGTGGGTTCCTCGGGGGCTTCGGTCGCATCGGAGGCGTTTGTCTTAGCTTCGACATCGGAGGCGTTGGTTGAAGCTTTCGGTGATGTGGTTTCGGGTGTTGAGTCCGCAGGCTTCTGGCTATCGGCGGGCTTGGGGGCAGATGCAGAGGCGCTCTTTGGCTTCTTCTGCTGGGCGAAGTTTCTGCTCCATGTTGCGGCCACGAATTGGGGTCTCGTCAGTGGTGTTGCGACTGGGCGATACAGCTGCGCCGCAGAGGGCTGCAGGCGCGCGAACCGAGCTGCCCTTGACAGCATGACGTCTCAAGGGCCAATGTCGGCGTGTATGAATGCAAGGGTGTAAAGACCCAAAGATGGTTCAATCGTAAGTGGTGGTGATGCGCCGACAACGAAGAAAGGCCTGGCAGGCGTTGTCGAGGTTGGAGCAGGTGGAGTGGGCTGGCGATATTCCTGACGAAGCCACTAGAAATTTTTGAGAGGCACAGAGGGAAGCACCACATCACACACTCAAAGTCAAGGTCACTGACCTGCACTTTGGCAGGTGCAAAGTTACGTAGCGCACACAAGTACCATTGCGCGCAGCTGTTGCCGGAGGGGTACATCCACCAGTCACCCCACTCCATCGTGGAAGGTTTCTGTTGAATTTGGAGCTCTGATTGGGCCTGGCCGCCTAAGTCCAAGCTCCTCCTCAGTGCCGCTTATCGCCGAACTTGATCCGTTCTCCGACATTGAATGACTAAGGCAGCCCAGCGTCACAGTCCGTCTCGCCCAATGAGGTCATTCTCGGTGCAGAAGCCGTTCCACTTTGGCCTGCCCTCAGCTGATTGGCCCCGGCTCATCAGGCTTAGTCAATTAAACCAGCAGGGGCTCACGTGCGAACCTTGTCCCGGCGCTGCAGCGCTGCAGCCCAGCGTCCAGTCCGCGCCTTCGTCTCCGGTCTTTCTGGTGCTGGCAGCGTCTGGTATTCTGGCAGTGACCTTCATGCATGAGCTGAGGTGCTGCGCTTTCCGCACCTCGTCTTCCTCTTCCCCTCACATATACCGAGCTCGACCCCGATCTGTCCAATTTGCTACTTCTCCCATCTACACCTCTGTGGTCATTTCGAAGAGCAGGATCCTTCGACCTCCCACCATCGCTGAATCGACGACACATAGCGCCATAGCCTCCGCCCAATTCCAAACCATTCCAGTCATCCCCGTCCCGCTTCTTCACACCGTCACCATGGCTGTCGCGCGTGGTGAATTCTAGAGGGTGGTCCCCAAGTTCGATGCCACGATCACAATGGGACCACCCTCTGTGATTCTTCGCGTCCTTCCAGACTGCCTCTTGACCTGCTTCGCCTAAACATTGCACCTCATCGCTATTGAAATCTCTGCACATACTGCCGCTAGATACCCTTGCGCGACAAAGACCCCGCCACCCCGCCACTCCCGTCCTCCTTATCGACGACCGATTCCACGACTCGCCCTAAGATATTCCGGGCTACCGATATTTTGTTCCAAATCTGCCATTGATCCTTCGAACGACAACAGCAATCCGCCATGATGGTTCGCCGTGTCAAGGTCTCCCGGGCTTTGGGTCCGTCGCATGACCCCACGCCCATCTCGTCTACTCTTACGACACCACTGAGTTCCGCCTACCCTTCGACGTACGCCTCCGAAGCGGACTGGGACAGCGAGGTGAACAACTTGCCCATGAGCGCGCTCTCTCTTGAGCAGAAGAAGGCCAGACGGAAGGCGAAGCCCTTCCCCTTCATGTCACTGCCGTCCGAACTTCGCCTTAAGGTGTACGACTACTACTTCGAGGGCGACGGCAAGGTCATTGATCTTGACCCGGACAACTACAAGAAATACCACAAAAAGCTCGGCATTCAAAGGGTTTGCCGTACCATATACCAAGAAGTTTCCCACTACTTCTACAGCAGCCGCTCGTTCCGGATCTTTCCCACTCACCCGGGCAAGTATTTCAAGACCAAGAAGCCGCTGCTGGCCCGCATGAAGCCAGCCTCACGATCCCACATCACCTCGCTGGAGCTGCGACTCGGTCCCGGCTGGAGCAAGCCGCCACGAGGATGGATAGTCACTCCAGCTTTAGGGCTCCAGCAATGCGTCAACGTCCGTCGACTCCTGGTCATGGTCGAATGCGACCCCAGCGACGGTATCTTCAACGGATTCCGCCGTTCAGACGGCTTTTACGAAGGCTTTTGTCGATCTCTTCTTACAGAGGTCATGAACGAGATGCCCTGGCTTGACACGGTCACTTTTGACGCGTGGCCAAGTGTTAAGAAGTCGGGTGCAATGATGAAAGGGCTCCTCGAAATAACTGCGGCGAATAACCGCAAGATTCGCTGGGGCCCCGACCGAGGATGGACCGATGGGCCTGACGACGAGCCTCAGCCCAGCAGCAACCTCGTTCTGGTGCCGCCGCCTACCGAGTTCAATACGTCCAGCGTAGGCGTCTTGGTCATGGCGTAATGACGATGGTGAAAGTCCATCTCACGCACTCTGAAATTCTCATTTCCTATTCACTCGCAACTCTGGGATTGGCTTTACGGATTCGGTACGGCACGGGACAGGCTGGAATGCAAGCACTGGGTTTGAACTGGATCATAACGGCGGCCACAGCGGCCGACCGCATTCTTCTCTTGCGACGAGATTGTATGTTATTGTAGCATGACGAGGAACGAGAAACATGATTTATCACTAACAGCGGGTGTACCTGATCTGCCGATGTGACGAGATGTACGTGAGCGGTGATCGCCTGTAAATCTACCCGCAAAGGGGACGGGATCGTACTCAGGCGACACAGACAATGCCCGCGCAACATGTTCCTCCTGTCAGACCACCCTGCGGCTTGGGTCTCGTGGTCTGCTGAATCCCTCGATGGACCATCCCGTCAGAAGCGTTCCGGATATTAGGTGCAGCATTAACTCTCGCTACCCCGCGTTTTCGGATCCCGCCAATGGGTTGCTGGTCGGACGAGGTGTCGTGTGGCCTGCACGTCAACTTGCACCATCCATGCTGGACTCGGGCTTTAGTTTCAAGACCTTTCCTGTTTCTTGTAGCTCTCGGCTTGCAGTTGATGGAGGGCAGGGTAAGGCAGCTTCCCCGCGATCTGGGGAAGGGACAGTGCGGGCCTGTCTTGAATCTTGATTCTTGACTTTCCTTGAGAGCTGGGCTCAGAGCCCCAAGGGTTCAATGGCCCGTGCATCGCGGAGGACGGGGCACCGACACCGACGCCGTGCGGCCCCACCTCACCATCCCACTTGGTGCTTGCTTTCGCAGGCGGCAAGTGCCATGGTGGATTGACGCTTCCCAAAATTTTGGTTCGGTCTGCGCGCGACATCATCCGTTCTCGCATTTCCCAGCACACCAATTCGCAGCAATCTTCCTTTTCCCCCGGAATTGACGATAGCAACAACAGACGACGATGCCTCTCGACACATCAACATATTCCATGGCGCTACTGCGCGTGGACGGCCGCCGCTGGAACGAGCTCCGACGCCTGCACGCCCAGATCCGCACCCAGGAGGCCGCAGATGGCTCCAGCTACCTCGAGATGGGACACACCAAGGTCATGTGCGTCGTGACGGGACCGAGCGAACCCCAGCGACGCGGAGGCGCGGGTGGTCAGACAAAGGACGCTGCCGTCAACGTCAACATTGTAGTTGCCGGCTTCAGCTCAGTCGACCGCAGGAAGCGCGGTCGCAATGACAAGTGGGTGCCAACGTGAACCCGAGATGCGTCGATGAGGGCAATAACTGACTGACTGTTCTCCGTCTTTGCAGGCGCAACCAAGAACTTGAGGCTGCCATCGCCAAGGCTGTCGCCGCGAACCTCCACACCCATCTCTTCCCCCACAGCAGCATCTCCATCTCGCTGCACGTCCTATCGCAGGATGGCTCTCTGCTGGCTACGCTGCTCAATGCCTCGACTCTCGCCCTGATTGACGCGGGTATTCCCATGACCGACTACATTGCCGCATGCACTGCGGGCTCGACATCAACATATGCCGCTGCCGACGATGGCGCCGACCCTCTGCTGGATTTGAACACGCAGGAGGAGCAGGAGTTGCCGTACCTGACGGTGGGAACACTTGGTCTGACGGACCGCGTCGCCGTCCTGGTCTGCGAGAGTCGCGTGCAGGTCAGCCGCCTGGAGGGCATGCTGGCAGTTGGCGTAGACGGATGCAAGCAGGTGCGGCAGTTCATGGACAGGGTAGTAAAGGAGAAGGGCAGGCAGATGGTGCAAGAGGGTGCGGCGGAGAAGGGAACTGGTCTGGATCTGGAGATGGAGTCATAGGATTATTGCAGCGGATGATGCATTACGACGGTGGAAAGTATAATATTATCAACGGTCAGATTCCCTACTGATTGCTATGGTACAACTCCAGCTAATCATGCGTACAGAACATCATGCAGGCCTTTTTCTTGTTTACAACTCGTCGTGCGCAGCAGGGGTCTCAGACGCCGCCTCCTTGGGAGCCTCAGTTTCCGGCTCGGGGGTGGGCTCAGTGGCCGCAGTAGACTCGGTGCTCTCCTTGGGGGTCTCGACCTCCTCGACTACCACGCCCTCAGGAAGCTTCTTCTTGGCACCCTCACCCAGGCGGATAGCGTCAACCCAGTTCTCGACGCTTACGAGGTCGAAGTCACCCTCGTAGTGTCTCCACCAGTTGCGGCGAGCGTTCAGAGCAACAATTTCGACATCGCCCTTGAGGGACAGACCCTTAACAACGGAGGCGCCGGCGGTGTTCTCCTCGGGAACGGAGAAGAAGGGGAAGATCTTGCGCTGGCCCTTGGCGTACTTGTGGGCGAGCTCAGCAAGGCTGCTGAGAGCCTTCTGGGCCTTCTCGTTCTCCTTGGTGGGGACGAAGGCGAGGATGCAGGTGTGGGACTTGGGGCTGAGGCACTCTTTCTGGAGAGTCTCCGGGGTGGCGATGACGGGAATAGCGGGAGTGGCAGGAGCAGCGGGAGTCTCCTGGGTAGCGGGGGTCTCGGTAGGCGTCTCGGGCTCGGGGGATGCCTCTTCGGCAGCGGCGGGCTTGGCGGAGGATTTTTTGTCGGCCTTCTTGTCGGCCTTCTTCTCCTCCTTCTTTTCCGTCTTCTTCTCAGCCTTCTTCTTGTCCTTGGCGGGCGCAGGGTCGGGGTTAGGCTCGGCGACCTGAGAAATAAACTTGACGAGAACGTCCTTCTTCATCTCTCCGTCGTAGGTAATGGGTTCCTTGTCGCCGCCAGGCAGGAGAACCAGAGTAGGGAAAGACTTGACTCCAAACTTTTCGACGGCAGCAGACTCCTTGCTGCGGACCTGGCCAACCTTGACGGCGTCGAGGAAGTCAATGGCGACGCTGCGCAAGAGGGCGCTGGTGGTTCCCTTTTCGGTGAATAGAATGGCCTTGGGCTTGTCGCCCTCGAGGAAGGAGTCGAGATCCTTGTCGGTGACGCGCTTGACGTGGTTGGTGATCTTATCAACGACAGCCTCGACGATGCCGGTGGCGGTACGGGGGCCCTGGTAGTCCTCGACGATGGGCTTGCCGGGCTTCTTGCCGGGTCTCACGATCTTGAGAGTCGGAAAACCCTGGACGCCCATGCCGCCGCAGAAGGGCTTGTTGGCATCATCGTCGCAGTCGATGGCGGCGACCTTTGCGAGACCGTTGAGGTTCTTGGCGGCCTTTTCGTAGGCGGGCTTGAGGTTCTGGCAGTGTCCGCACCAGGGAGCGTAGAACTCGACGATCTGGTTGGGTGTGTAAGTCAGCGAACGCAGGCTGGAGGTTGGCCAGCGGGGGTGGCGGCGCATACCGAGGTGTAGTTGGAGTTTGCAATCAGCTTGTCGTAGCTGCGGGCGTCGAGCTGCAGGACGGGCGAGCTCTTGGTGTACATGCCGGCATTGACTCCGGGCAGGGCTGACAGCACGGCAACGCCGGCGGCGGCGAGCAGTGTGGGGTGATGCATCGCGGTGGATAAGGTCGAGTTGAGGAGCGACCTGAGTGGGGGGTCTGAAGGGATGTGACGCCAGGAAGATTTTAGTTGGTTGTGGTGTAAGAGAGGAGGAGGTGGGAAAGAGAGATTTGGACAAGAGCCGTGGGAGGAATTGTGTGTTAGAGCTTGGAACTAGGTTCAGGTTTGGCCGGAAGGGCAGCTCTCAAGAGAACGTCG
This sequence comes from Colletotrichum fructicola Nara gc5, assembly GCF_000319635.2. Lineage (NCBI taxonomy): Eukaryota > Fungi > Ascomycota > Sordariomycetes > Glomerellales > Glomerellaceae > Colletotrichum > Colletotrichum fructicola. The sequence continues at coordinate 4,444,092 of NW_027094057.1, forward strand.
TCTGCATTTAAAGACCCGTAGGGATTGGGGAACCTTGGGACGAAGAAGGGAAGCAAGCAGGTAAAAAGAAAAAGAAAAAAGGTGTCAAGTTGGCATCTTTTTCAATTTGGGAAAGAGGCCAGCGTGGAACTGTGAGACGCGAACCCCTCACCTAGGCGCATGGCCTGGTCCGATTGCCAGGCTCAATTCGACCGTGAATGGAACCGTGGAAATTTCCAGTCAATGACAGGCAGCCATTGACTGCTATGCAGTGCACCGTGCATTGTGCATTGAGGGAGGAGAGCAAGCCACGACCCCACACGAGCTGTTGGAGCTTGAGCCACATCTCTATCCAGGAAGTCAGTACGTATTGAGGCTTGACCAGCTGAACGGTGTGGCGCGGGGACCCTAGGTAGTGTACCCTGTAGCTTCCAGTACCTTCCCTCCACCGCAGGCAACAAGCAAGGAGGAAGATACATGGGCTGATGTAAGTACCTATCTCTCTGCACCCTGTGACTACCTCTCCCCGCCAGTGATGCCATGTACGTACAGTGGGGCCACTGAACGCTCAGCGATATGCAGCACGAGGTCCAAGAACATGTCTCCAACATCTCGGCGTTGCACCCCTCGTCGCATGTCCGGCCCGTGAGCGTCCTGCCCCCGAAATCCCGTCGATTTCTTCCCGCTCGACACATCCGACGCATCTTCAACTCTCACCGCGTCCGTTGCAAGCCCTGAACTTCTAGGCTTGCCCGCCACAACCCGCCCTGCCAGCCCACCATGGCCGACCCAATCCCCGATAGCCTGCGACAGGCCGACATCACGAGATTCATCAATCGCGCAAACCAGCTGCGCGACTTCAAGCCCGCAGTTACCTACTGGTGTGCGTGTCATGGAGTCCGCCGCACCTTCCCCGACCACCGAGGCTGACAGCGCATCTAGGCGAATACTGGGTTATCAACCAGATCCTGGCCAAGCAATTGCACAATGTCGACGACGAGAGTCTGGCCTACACCACCAACTTGATGGACCGTCTTGAGAGGGTAAGCAGTTTATCTTGGAATGAGACATACTCGAGATTCATACCTTAACACGCGGTACGGTAATAGACGAAAACCGAAAATGCTGCAGAGGAAGCCATCACGGACGATACCGTCGGACAGGCTTATGTGGAGCAGTTTGCCCAGGAGACATTCGATCGCGCAGAGAAGGTTATGCGCGCGAACAAAGTTACCAGGTATGCTGTCTCTGGCAAGTCCCATTCCCCAACAGACTTTAACGGATGTGTCTAATCAGGAAAACCGCCGATACCTATGATGCCGCTGCGACATTCTTCCTGCTAGGAAACATCTGGGGACAAATCGACGACGAGACACAGAAGAAGGTCAAATACGCAAAGTGGAACGCTGCTCGCATATTGAAGGCCATCAAGGAGGGAAAGGATCCCAACGAATCGAACCCCAAAGAACCAGAACCCGAAGAAGCTCTTCCCTCTTTGGACCCCAACGATCCTGAGGTCATGGGACTGGCGTCGCCACCGCCAGCTCCCACCGTCGAGGACGACCCGGAAACCGAGTTCTACAGACAGGCGGCAGCCCCCTCGGCTCCGGCCCCGCCACAAGAACCGAGCGAGCCCGAGCCCGCGCAGTCAAGCGTGCTTGACCTGCCTTCCGTTCCCTCAGGAAACGATGCGAACCCCTCGGTGCCGCAGTATCAGGGCTACTTTGACCCTCCCGAACAGTTCCCTCCATCGCCTCTGAGCCAAACTGGTGCGAACGATGCTGCGGCAGCAAACGCCCCCTCGGCCCCGTCGCCGTTTGCCGGTTCCGCCGCGCCCTCCTTTAGCCCTGCCAACCCCGCCTCTCCGTGGCAGCCACCGCAAATACCAAAGCCGACACCTCCACCTGCCGCTCCACAGTTCAAGCCCCCGGCGTCCGTTCCGCAGCAGCCCAAGGCGCCCGTCGTGCCCATCTCGAACAACTCTTGGACTCCCAACAACGGGCCAATGGATGATCTGGATCTACCCAAGGCACAGAAGCATGCAAAGTGGGCCATCTCCGCGCTCAACTTTGAAGACGTCCCGACGGCTGTTAAGGAGCTTCGCAATGCGCTCGCGGCCCTGGGAGCGCAGTAATAAAGCTAGAGCCACATGCATGATGCAAGGGAGACGACAACGATGACATGGGATTGCGATGGAATCAAACAGGCTTTGGAGAATCAAGGCCAGGCGTCAATGGGAATCTTTCTATACTTTCACCAGCACTGAATGCGTAGCATACACTTTCCAAGTCTCAACCTTAGGCCGTTCCGCCATTGACACGAATAACCTGTCCTGTAACCCATGATGAACCCTTTCCAGAAAGGAAGATGGCGACGTCTGCAATCTCCTCTGGTGTGCCGATCCTGCCGAAGGGGCTCATGCTTGTGACCCGCTGCACCATCTCTGGCGTCTTGTCCTTGTAGAAGAGGTCTGTACCGGTGGGACCAGGGGCAATGGCGTTGATGGTGATGCCCTTTGTGGCGAGGTCCTTGGCCATGTACTTGGTCATCTGCTCGATGCTGCCTTTCGTAGAAGCGTAGAGGAGGTAGTTGGGAGGTAGACTGCTAGATGCGAGGACTGTCGTTGAAAGGAGGATGATACGGCCTCCTTCGGACATGTGGGGAAGCGCTTTCTAGGACATGTTAGTCACAGCGGGCCTTTGATGTATTTGATGCGCAAAACCCCTAACATCAGAGACGAGGAAATGAAAGTCGTACTTGAACAAGGAAATAAGGACCCTTGACGTTGGTGTTGAACATGATGTCGAAATCCTCCTCGGTGGTGTTCTCGACGGTGCGCATTTGCATCAGCGCCGCATTGGGGATGAGCACGTCGATGCGGCCAAACTTGTCGACGGTGGCGTCGACGAGCTTCTGCAGCTCGGGCGTCTTGGAGTTGTCGGCCTTGACGGCAATGGCGCGGTCGCTGCCAATCTTGGAGACGACCTCGTCGGCGGCGGAGGAGTCGCTGCTGTAGTTGACGACGACCTTGGCGCCCTGCGCGGCGGCCGACAGGGCGATGGCGCGGCCGATGCCCTTGGAGCCGCCGGTGATGACGATGACCTTGTCTTGGAGCGACATGTTGAGCTAATGGATCGTTTTGGTGGATTTGCTGAGAGGTGTCGTGTGTTCTGGGCACGATGGATTACCAGGTCGGGGTTGTCGTTTAAGTCTATGGAACAGGATTCATCACGAGAGCTTGGCAGGATCTCTGGGGTCTTATATGGAATGGACGCTGCTTGCAGAGGCGCTCGCAAGCGCGAGGGGCGAGTCATCCCAATCGCGTCCACGTCGAAGGAACGAACAAAGCTCCATTGTCGGAGAAAGGAATGGCACCTCAGTGAAGCAGCGCTGATCTGCTTCCGAACATGTGGATTTGGAGCTATGCACGCGCTGCATGCCTTCGCTAGTAAAAGGCTTGTTCCAACGCGCGAAAGGCCGAGCTTGCGTGGGAGATACAAGAGCATGGTTTCTGGGTCACTTTGGAGGGGCTCGGCGGGCGTAGCAGGGCGGATAACCCCGCTGTTTGTGTCGATTAGCCATGTCTCGGACGGGGATTAGGAATTGCCGGATTGGACCTTTGTTGAGACCGAGCCGCGAGCTAGTTTGATGGTGAAGCGTCATATCTCAGTGCTGTGGAAGACGGAGCTTGGATCAGCTCAAATGGGATGGACTTTGGTCCGATAGGGCTGGCGGTTTGATGTTCATGACGTACCATACCTGGTTTGAATCAGTAAATGGGACTTCTGGGGCTGATCCAAGCTCCCACGGCTCTGTTCCGTCACTGTCGGGTTTGGAGAAAGGTGAGCTGTAAGCCCGAAGAGGGATCAATATGTGATTGGCGGGCGGGATTAAGGAGGATATGAGGCGCGATCTGAACGCCTCGATTCCCGAGCCGGGAGATCCCTTCCGCCACGGATATGATCAGCGTGCTTGTACATCCTGGCCTGACGGCGTTGTGGATTTGACAATGACTTGTCTTGGTGCCGGACGACATGGTTGCAGCAAGGCTGTAACCCGGGTATTAGCTTCAGTTGGCGTGCTGGAGTTACGCTTGATCTGAGTTATTCCGTCCGCGTTAGGACCTTCATTTGAGGCTGTCAGGAGGGGTGATGAAGAAATTCGGTCTTGTTGATGTCATCCGAAGCTCTGGACTCTCGACGACCAAAGCCACCCCTCACTTATTTAGAGACTTGGCGATTGTCACCGCTACCTACTAAGGACCTTGCATCACTCGTCAAGCTGCGATCCCTAGCTGCCATCGGGGTTAGGAGAGGAGATGCATGAGTAGGCGCGGAATTACAACGCTCTTGCAGAACATCTGGAGACGATGCCAAGCGTTGGACAGCAAAACCTCACGCGTACTAATGCGGTTTTGACACTTAGTCTGTTCCCGGAGACCATGGAGCCCACGGTGCCCACGGAGCACACGGCGGAGGTGGAGCAGCGCCGGGGTTCAGTGTACGGGACGGGGCCGCAACTGAAGACCAGACGTCACTTCAAGCTATGAGATTCCAAAAAGATATTGACCTGATATCCGATCAACCAGTCAAAAAAAAGCTCATTTGAAGTCATCCTTCTCGGCTCCATGCGCTAGACTGACAGTTCGTGAGCAAGATTCATAAGCAGCTGGCCTATCAAGAGACGCCGAGATCTAGATCTTCCCGATAAGGTACCGCGTAAATGTAGGTCCCAGACGAATATGGCAAAATATGCTCGCACCCCATGTCCAGCCGGAGTCTCCGTTACCTGTGGAGGCGCCAAAGATCCTTGTCGTTGACTGTCTGATGGTGTTGAGATGAGGGGTATTAGTAAATCGGAGCTGGAGTTAGTCTCTGTCTACGTGGTGACCGATAGAGCCAGGTGCCCTTTCGTGGACTGGTGCTCTGGTATATAAAGACAATCTAGTCCGGCCTATCCTCGAGAGACTGTCAAACTAACTACCGAATCAAACCCTCACTTTGATCTTGAGTTTTCAACTGCAACACCTAATCATTCATATCACATACTTCACCAACTGCACCCAACATGGCCTCACTTCCGAAGACGTACAAGGCGGCCGTGATCAAGTCGGTGCGCGCACCGCTTGAGATTGTCGACCAGGAGCTGAAGAAGCCCGGCCCCGGCCAGGTCCTTGTCAAGGTGCTGGCCTGCGGCGTCTGCCACTCTGACGTGGTTGTTCAGGAGGGAGGCTTTGGTGACGGCTTGTTCCCTCGAGTGCCCGGCCATGAGATTATCGGCGATGTGGTGGCAGTTGGGGATGGCGTATCAAGATTCCAGGGCGGAGAGCGGGTCGGAGGTGCCTGGCACGGAGGTAAGACCTTTCCCATGGGATAAGTAGCGAAGACATCTGCTAACATTTGACTGCTACAACAGGTCATGATGGAACATGTACCCAATGCCAAAAGGGTTTCTTCCAGACATGCCAAAACACGGCGGTCAACGGCGTCTCGATGGATGGCGGATACGCCGAGTATGTGCTTCTCCGGGCGGAAGCCGTTGTGCGGGTGCCGAAGAACATGGACCCAGCGGACTCGGCGCCGCTCCTCTGCGCTGGTGTGACGGTGTTCAACAGCATCCGCAAACAGGGCATCGAGCACGGCAGCCTCGTGGTGATCCAGGGTCTCGGCGGGCTGGGCCACCTCGGGGTGCAGTACGCCAATAAGATGGGATACAAGGTGGCAGTCCTCAGCTCGGGTTCGTCCAAGAAGGAGTTTGCGACGAAGCTGGGTGCGCACGAATACATCGACACCAGCGCGGAGGATCCAGTCAAGAGGCTGCAGGAGCTCGGGGGTGCTGCGTTGATCGTGGCGACGGCGCCTCACGCCAAGGCCATCTCGCCCCTCACTGGCGGACTCATGCCCGGGGGCAAGCTGCTAGTGCTGGCGCCGGTCGGGAAGCTGGAGGTGGACTCGGTGGACCTCATTATCGGCGGCAAGTCGGTGGGCGGGTGGCCGAGCGGACATCAGATTGACACGGAGGCGGCGCTCGACTTTGCGGCGACACACGGGGTCAAGTGCATGGTCGAGAAGTTTCCTCTGACGGAGGCGCGGAAGGCGTCGGAGCACATGATTTCGAACACGGTGCGTTTCCGGAGTGTGCTGGTGATGGAGTAGGCGGGCACTTTGTAACTAGTGTGTAATTATTCCGGCTGTTGTCGTTGTTTGCAAACGGTTTGCAGCTTCCCGTGTTCGGTGTAACAATGACAGCGAACGCATGTGTGTGTGTGTGTGTTGAAGAATGTGTCTCGAGGGAACCGTGACATATGAAGAGACGGGGAATAAAGAAAATTGGATGAACGGCGGGGCCGGAGACCGGGACATGCGCCGATGGAAGGAGCTACCTACGGGCCTCCTCCGTACCTACCTAAGGTATGATGGATGAGTTAAGATGGATTTTAGGGGAGGTGCTGCCCTTGTCATTGTGAAGCTTCCCGTCTTCGGTTATCAGGTGAAGCTTGGGCAGCAATGTGGTCGATATGGTACTGGACGTGGAGCGGCACAGCGACAGCGACGCGTGGGCCGGGCTGATTTGATTGTCCCCAGGTGCTATCGGGTGCTGCGACCGTAACCGCGACCCCTGCCGATAGGTGAAGAATTTCATCCACCTCCGCGACCGCGACACCAGCTGCCCCAACACCTCCAATGTCTCACTCCCACTCTCATCCACACCACACACCATACACCCTACACACCTCCTCCACCACCACCACGTCGAATCGGGCCATCCTCTCCGTCCCTCCACACATCCATTTGGCCCTTCTCACATCTCATTCTATGAATCTCAAAACGACAACCGCCACCACGACCCAGTCGTGACTTCATCCCACGCCACCCGCGCTGGAGCTGGAGCTGGAGCTGGAGAGCCTCCGGCTGCACCGTTGAAATGGTAAAACGAGACTACCACCAGAGGACCCCCCAGGACATATGGTTCATCAGCGGCGTATCCCTGGCAGTCCTCCCCTGGCCCGATGATCCCCTCAAGTCCAAAGCTCTGTTTCTCAATCCTATCCACGCGAGGCGCCTGGGCGGCAAGTATGACAAGCCCCCAAAAGGCGCTGACGAAACCAAGGATTTCCACTATCGCAAACGCACCATCTGGATCAATCTCGTCGTCCTCTTCCGCCTCCTGCTCATGGCACAGCATCTCTCCTTCGACCATGACAACTTCTGGAAATTCGTCCGCCTCAACTGGGGAATTGGATCCAATGTTTCCGACACCAAGTTCATCGTCAAACTGTACGCTGACCGTCGCGACGCATACCTCAACAACCGCCACATCCAAAGGCGCCATGAGGATCTCTTGACCGACCTCATTGACGCCTGGGTCACCCGCGGCGGCGACCTTCCCCTGCCCAGATGGCCCAGGAGAGACGACATCACCGCCGAATGGGAGAGGCTTTATGCTGATTGGGACCGCTTCCTCCAACACGGCGACTACTCTCTCCTCATCGACCCTGACGACCCCCCTACTCTTGGTCGCTTTCCTGAAGATCGAGGCACCCCTGCTCCCTTCAGAATCAAAGGCGAAGGCTTGCGCTCTCGCTCTCAGAGCACTGGCTATGACCGTGACCAGTCGTCTACCCGAACATCCATGGCCCCTCCTCCCAGAAATAACGACCCCCAACCCCCGCCCTCTCCTCCTTCTAGGCCTTTGACACCAAACGCCATGGAAGTCACCGTCGACGAGCTCATCGAGTCCGAGGGAAACCCTGCCCAGAAGCGCAAGCCCCAACCCGGCGAGCTCGATCCAACTCCCACCAAGCGCCGTTGCATAGAGGACGATCTACCCTCTCCATGGGCGAGAGCACCTAGTCCAGCTCTTGATAACGTGGAAGCGGACGCAACTCATTCCGAACCTGTATCTGGACCCACTGAGAAGCGCACATCACATCAATTGGTCGCCATGATTGAAAAGGCCACGAGTGATATTCAAGACCTTGGAACAAGGCATGAGGATCGACTTGATTCTCTCAACCAGCGTGCTAGTGAGCACAAAGATAAGCTTGAAGAGCTTAGAACCAGTCACGAGGGCCGACTTAATTCTCTCGAGGAACGTGCTGGAGAGCGCAGTGATGCGCTTAAGGAGCTAAGAACTAGGCATGAAGATCGACTGGATTCTCTCAACGAACGTGCCGGCGAGCACAGAGATACGCTTCAGTATCTCGAAGAAAAGGCCGGAGAACATGCTGGTATGCTTCATTCTCATGCGTCAAGGGCCGGCGAACACGGAGTCCAACTTCTAGAACTCAATACGAAAACAAACGATCATCGAGCCAGGCTTGCTTCTCTGGAATCAAAGTCCAGCAAAAGTGAACAGAGAGTGGGCAGTCTTGAGACGCGTACCAGCCAGTATTGGGGCTCTCTGTCCTCCTTCGAAATAAGGACCAACGCCCACGAAAAACAACTCGGCATTCTTGAAGCAAAGTCGGACCACCACAAGGACAAGTTTTGTTCACTCGAAGCCAAAATGGGCAAGCAAGAAACAGCTCTGAGTTTCCTCAAGACAAAGGTTAGCGAGCACGAGAAGAAGCTCAAATCGCCTCAGTCCCACGGCAATGTCGGCGAGCAGGCGATAATGCCGGGCCCCTCAAAGGCCAATGCTCATGCAGAGGCACTGCAATCACTCCAAGAAGACGCTGGTAAGCAAAGCGAGGCTCTTCAATCTGTCGAGCAAAGGGTAGATGGTCTTGAGAGGAAATCTAGCGATCAGTCGCATCAGCTTGGCAGCCACCAGAAGCAGATTGACGATCAAAAATGCCAACTGGACAACCATCATAAGCGGCTGGACGACTACCACAGGCAGCTCGACAATCATCACAACAAGATTGTTGCTCACGCTCAGGAGACGTTGCGGCAATCTCTCCAAGGCAAGGCGGGGGCGGACGAAAACATGACGCAGTCACTGCAAGAGCTTGAGGCAAAAGCCAGTCACCTACAAACGACCATTGGGAATTATCGGGCTGAGCTTGACACTCTCAAACTGAGACTTGCAAAATCAGAAGAGATGACAAGCCAGTTGGGCAAAACTAGTGTTCACAGTGCGGCTTTCACGATTCTAAGTTCCAAAGTCGACGGGAATCTAGGAAGACTAGTCTCCATGGAGGAGACCGTTGCTCAACTCACCAAGAATTCGACGACCAAGCTGAATGAGCATATGAATATCCTAAACTCCTTAAGAGCGTCGACTGCCATGCTTGACAAGACGAGCGGGGAGTCCAAAGCCACGCTTGATTCACTCGAAGCCAAGGTTGACTGGCAGAGCGAACAGTCTCAAACAGTCACCAAAACAATCGAAAGCCTTAGGAAAATGAACGACGTGTTCAATGCCATGCTTGACTCACTCGAAGCCAAGGTTGACCACCAAAGCGAACAGTCTCAAGTAGTCGCCAACGCAGTGGACAGCCTTAAGGGAACGAACGACGAATTCAACACCAAAGTTGAGTCTCTTGAAACCGACTTTGGCAAATACAGGGACCAGTTCCATACTCTCAAGACTGTCGTCGACAGCCTTGAAAAGACTACCAGCGAGTCTGCGAACGTCAAAACCCTTGAAGCCACGTTTGGCGAGCACAAAGACGAGCTCCACGCTCTTCAAAAGGCGGTTGGTGACTTTGATAGGACGACCGTCGAGCACGACGAGAACATCCGAGCGCTTCAAGAGCAGGTGAAGCTTGTTCGGGAATCTGGCGACCTCTCCCGTGATGTCCACAAAGCTCACAATGATCTTACCGTTTTCACAGCATCCCAATGCCAGACAGCATTGGAGAAAATTGATACATTTGCCGCAGACCTCTCTTCACTCCGCAAGGAAGTTGAATCATGTCGTCAAACTACCGACGAAGCAAGAGAATGGCAGACTCAACGTGAAGAAGCCAACAAAAATCGGGCGAGCCTACTAGACATTGAATCAATGGCAGCAAGACGAAAAGAACAGAGGGAACAGCTTGATCGAGACCATAAGCTTGATACCCGAATCAAGATTGCGGATGACCGTATCTCGCGTGTAGACGCAAGTGCCAAAGTCACGACGAAGACCCTCAAAGGGATACAATACCGGCAGCAAGAGTTTGCAGAAGAGGTCGATGACCGGCTGGCCACAACAGGCAAACATCTCGCGTCGGTAATGGCGAGGGTGGAATTATTGCGGAACAGCATGGATAAAAGCATGAGTGCCAGGCTTTCCAAGTTGGAAAGCGGGTTGAAAAGCCAGAGCATAACCAGCCCTGCTGTTGAAGAACGTCTGGCGAGAATGGAGGATGCTATCCAAACCAACACCACATTAATCGGCAACTGTAGGACATTGGTCGAAGTAAGCAAGACGTCGTTAGATCAACAGTTCAGCACCCTGAGCAACCGGGTTAGTCTGCTGGAGCAGCGACTCAACCGTCGCATGGCTGAACAGGAACAGTCTGCGAAAGCTCAAGCCATGCGAATGGACCGCCTGGAGGCTGCGTTGGCGCAGCAGATGGGTACAAATAGCCAGTTCCGTGGGTAGGCCGCATCCGCATTGTGTTCATGTGGCTAATGGGCGCCTTGAACTCTTTTGGGCTGTGACCGACTGGCACGGTAAACAAATATGTCGACATGCTGGAACAAAAGGGAGTCATGAACCTCCGAGCCCATTCATGACCTTGTACAAAACAGATGGGGCGATGTCTTGAAATTCGAGATATCTGAATGGTCTTAGTTTGGACGAGATCATGACAGTGATACCTCATGGAACGCGGGCGACCTGATTGACTCTCGCAGGCTTCCATTGGAAACCCCTCCTCCACTACTGTCCCCTCAATGCTTTCCACTCGTCCTCTAACATTGAGTACAGAAGCACGTCCCACCATTGTCTCTCGTGGAAATGCGACTTGCGGTAACGGCCCTCTAGAACGAAGCCCAGCTTCTCGTACAGATGCTTCCCGCGGTCGCTGTATTCGACGCAGCCCAGACTGATGGAGTGGATGTTGGCTTTTCGGAAGGCCCAGTCGACCGCCCAGTTGATTGCCTCAGCGCCGTAGCCCTGATTTCGGTATGGCTTCGCGATGGAAATGCTGAGGACTGCGAGGCGATGGTGATGGCGGTAATTGTCGCCCGCCTCATCGTTGAGTGCAACCACGCCGATTGGTTGAGGACTTGCTGCTCCGTCTGCGGCGGGGAGACAGATGATGACGCCCAGGAGGAAACCTTGAATCTCTAGAAGCAATGAATCACTGCGGCGTCTTGTCTGCGGCCGTAATACATTGGAGTCTCCGAGTGCGAACCCGACCGGGTCGTTTTTGATCTGATCGTGAAACCACCTCTTGTCGTCCTCGTCATCTTCAATAGCCCTGAAGATGAGCCTCCCCGATTTGAAGGAGTTTCCCACCAATTCTTCGTCCATTGTAGAAGAGCTGAGTGATTATACTTGCTGCAGCATATACTGTCTTTTGATTGGACTCAACGCAATTGTTCGAATATTTCTGAATGTGACTTGGTCAAATTCTCTTGATACTCGCCCCAAGGAACCAGCGATCTCTTATATCTCGATGCCTTGTCAAAAACTGAAAGTCTCCGCCGGTATGGCTCATGGCCGCCGAGACAAGCTGCGCTGGCAGGACACCCGAGACAAGGCAACGTTGCGATGTTTCCATTGAGTCACGCCGAACGAGTGCATGTTACACAGCAGCCAGCCCTTGTCACGGCCCTGCCACCAAGCTTCGTGGCGTCCACTCGGAACATGATCGATCGCACTGTCTTGACAAGCAAACACGCAAGAGATCTGCACCAGGATACATAAAACGAGCGTGCTTTTGAATTGCTTTTCTATGCCCCTTTGGCCGTTTCCTCGGCATGAGTTGGTGGAATTATTTTACGTTCATTAATTAGGTACAGTAAGTTTACGTCTACAACCGGTCTTCCCTCAACGAGAAGGTCTGCACGACAACGATATCGCGGTTGTCGCCGGCCCCCCTGTCGCCCCCTTGACTTGACTCCTTGGAGGCTTCAAAAGTCAGTTCTGTCTCGCTCTCGTTGTCGCGCTTGCCCTGCGACTCCCACACGCGGCGCTTACCCGAGGAAAACTTGTTCTGGTTCTCGCCCTGGTCGCTGTTGCTGCCCAGCTCGTGGGCCTCGGCGTCGTCCTTGGCCATGAAGGTGGTGAGACTAAACGGCCCACGCCGTTGGTGGCGGCTGGCGCTGCTGTTGTTGCTGACGTCCTTGAGGTGTCCGCCATGGGCGGAGGGGTTGCCGCGCTCCGAGTCGTGCAGCGCGGAGGGGCCCATGGAGGTGAAGCCGAGTCGGTACCCGACCATGCGGAACAGCGGGCGGAGGGTCGCAAGGCTGCCCGCCGTGATGGCCAGACCCTGCTCCGTGGTGGACCAGATTGCAATATCTACGGTTGCATCTGCGGGAGCGCGAGTCAGTACCTTGACCAACCTTAAATTCGATCGTGGGATACCCCGATCGCGAGTGAAAGAGGAAGAAAGTGGGACTTACACAAGAAATCAATGTTTTTGAAGTCCTTGACGAAAGGCATGCGGACAACAACGGCTGCGCTGGCACTGGAAGGACAGGTCAGTGGAGAGTTCCAGGAAACGAAGATTTGAGGGGCATCACGAACATGCAGGCCATGGCCATGATGGGAATCAACGCAATCTTTGTCTTGCGGTCCATCTTGAGCTTCCAGATCAGAATGATGGGGAGAATCGCAAAGGTGAAGTCGCAGATGACGCTGAAAGCGCTGTAGAGGTAGGTGAGGGCGATGATGACGTCCATATTGATGCAGTGTCCGTTGGTTGCGCCGGTGTACTGCTCCCAGAAGAAGGAGATCGGTTGGCACTGAAGCAAAGTAACGAAGAAGAAGACGACGCCGGTGCAGACGGTGCAGAACATGACAAAGTAAATGATCCAGATGTCGATCTTTCGGACGGTAATTCGAAGCAGGAACCAGCCAATGGAGATTTTGGACGAGATCATCGACAGACAGTACCAGAGATAGCAAAACCACCAGAACTAATAGCCATTAGCAAACAATTCTCGAGACGATGAGCTTATCCTCAGAAAACTTACCTTCATTGCGTCTGCCCGATCCTGTGCCTCCAATACCCAGTAATGACGTCCCGTTCCATAGTGAATACCTGTGAGTGCGCATGCAACGAAGAGAGCGAAGAAAACCTAAGAACAATCCAGTCAGTCCTGATCCAATAACCCAGATCGATGCGGACGAAGGGCTCCGTACCATAGCAGCCAACATGCAGTAGTCGTCGAATCCAAAGTTCTTGACGAGGCAGATTCGGGCATAGCATCGGAGGAGGATCGCTATGCCGGCGGCCGTGACGAGCGTGACGCCGACGGCGAACAGCTCGGGGCCGCGGTTCTCATTGTCTTCGGCCGTCGCCATCGAATCGAAAGAATTGAAGTCGTATGATGTCGATGCGATACTAGTAAACGCGGTCGAACGAACGAGTCGTGTCCAAGGAGGGACCTGGCGCCGAGAAGAGCCGCAACAAAATGGGACGGTTCGTTCTAGAGGTTCTCCATTTCATGAGGGACCGGACGAGAAGGGAAGATGGAGGGACCGGTTCAAGATATGGATATGCACCCCCGAATTTGGGAGTGGAACTTCCCACGCAACATGCCGTGCGTGCCTGCGTGTGATGTGTGCGGCCTGGCCCTGTCAGTCATGCCGTGAGTGGAAGGCCGAATGTGTGCGCACCCCTGGATCATCACACACACACGCAAGTGTGTGTGCAGACCTGCATCTGGCGGAATCCACGGTACACCCCCCCCGGCAGGTTCCATCGGAGTTCGACCAGAGCCTTTCCTGTATGGGAGACCGATCTTCAGCGTTGGGCTGTGATGAAAGCGGGACTTGAATCCTTCTGGCTGGGTCCCCTCCCCTCTCACCTAGGTACCCTCGGCTTTCCATCCTCGAGGCTTTGGGCCTTTGGCTCAGTGTGAGTGTGTGTGTGTAGGTAGGTATTCAAGATTCAGGGCCGCGGTTGTCAGCAAATGTCGGCAGATGGGGCATACCACATCTCGGGTAATCCAGCCTCACACACTATCAGCCAAGTCGGTCTTAGCTGGTGCTCTTAGTGGCCGGTGAAATGGCCATGTTCAGTTACCGTCCGACGAGCCCATTGTCTGGAATGGCTTCCCCCGCATTAGCTCCGAAAAGCGAACCTCGGGGATCCCTTCCGCCAAGGGGCTCACCACGCGTGGGAAGAAAAGAATTGGGTCCCTCGGGCCCACGAGAGGGTCGCAATGGGTCCCCTCCTCAAACACCAGACAGACAGGACATTTTTTCCCGATCCTTTCTTGCCTCTCACTTTACAGTTTACCAGCTTCCCACGAGGCTGGTGACAGGGAATCAAATCCACTGCGACGAGGACGACGAGGGGACTCGACGAGTTGAGTCGATTTGGGGGCCGAGTGCGGCGATGAATCGCCCGCATCTGGAAAAGCGATGGTGACATTCGCACGCTCCATCTATGCAGTGATGGCTCTTGGCGTGTCAATTGTTTCTCTTAACGGCTTCCATATGAGAGGGGTCCGGAGAAGAGGAGCATATTCGCATCCTCTTTCATCCAAAGAGAGGCCATCTTCAACGGACCGGTCCCGGCATCAATTGAGGGGTTCGTCGCGAATGCTTCCTTTTTGCGCCGTCTTAGTTGCATCCCCTATGGAAGCAAGCCTGTCTTGTTCACGCTGAACCGTTTTTTCACTGTGTTGCCACTTTATTTCTCTTTTTGCGAAAGACGCGAAGACTTCGCCTCCAACTGCCTCTAGTGAAAAGATCAGCTTCGCCGTTACCCAGTCTTTTAATTCTTCAAGTGTCCAGCCGCAGCCGCCTGTCAAACGTGCGCCGCCCACATTATCTGCCTGTTCACCACAAAACCGAAGCAGCCATCTACAAATACGGTAAGCTGCACGCCAGTGGACGGAGGCGAGCTTCTCCGTCAGAACAAAATTGCTGCTAATGCAGGTTCAATGTTGGGAAGTGCACTAAAGAACTTTTAGCACAGACATTGTCTTCAAGGTGACAGGCACCGTGGCAACGTCGGCAATGAGACGGTGTTGGGAGGCCGGGCAGAAAAAAAGAAAAAAAAAAAAAAGGGGAGGAAAAAGGCAATGTGGGAGGAGACGCGGAACGCGGGACACGGGAGGGAGAGTCAGAAGAAACGTGAACATGAACTACTCTCGATTCAGGAACTGATTGTCTCACCGGTCCGCTCCACTCGTATTACGGTGCCATTGGCGTCCGTTTTTGGGGGCCCCGTCCGGGTCCAAGCCGTCCATCGGCTGTCTTGTGTGGTAGGCTGCAGCCATTGACACTCTCCGGCTCTTCAGCCCTCTTCTTGTTTGTGCGTAGCCAAACCATTTCCTCGGGCTTCTTCGAAGAATTCCCGTGGAATTGTGGCTTGTTGTCGACTCGAGTGGTGAGACACCATGAGTTCATGACAGGCACTGACTGACTCTAAAATGACATGGTGCAGGGTCCAAAGCCTCGAAGAATGTCCCCCGTGGCCGCCTCCAATCTCTTTTCTAATTCGGTGCCGAAACTTAGACTATTACCCAAATCCTCGTCATTGGAGCGGTGGTTTCATTAACCCAGTGCCAAGGTCGCCGACCGTCTGACAGGTCGACGGTTACCCTCACTTACCATCACCTCACGGTCTCACCAGTCTCCCACACGCTTGGCTGTTATTCCCAGCAAGCTCGCTATTCCCAGCTTCCCATCCTGTCGGAATTCATCGGACAAATACCCAAAATCGCGGTCAACTTCGTCCGTTCCCACTTTTGCCATCGCATTGCGTCAGATTCACCCTTGTTCGTAAGTACGAGCAGCGCCCGGTTATCACGGATGCATGTCCGCTGGTCCCAATTAAACCAACAATGCCTGCGCGCACTGATATTTGGAGGGCAACCCCTTCGCCGTCCGGTGGAGATAACATGCCGACCCCCAGCAAGCGATCTTCCATCGACTACTACTTCCATAAGGCAGGCCCAGCAAAGTCCCAACAGAGAACCCAGCAAAATCCTACAGAGCAGAAATTCAACTCGCGAATCGAAAGTCCAGTCTCTTGCTGCCCTTGTCTGTGGTGGTATCGAGGTATCGTTGGCGCTCCTCCGGTGACATGGCGTCCCAGATCCGGTCTCGCTGTCTGTTCCTCCAGACATAATAGACCTTAGCAGCCGCGTAGATCACCACGTTGAGGCTTGCGACTCCGACCAGCGCCCTATTGCCACGGCGGTACTCCGGACGATCGTCTCGTCGGTAGATGTTGGCGCTGATGATGGATTGAAGTTGAACAGACATATTGTAGAGCGCGGCCTAGACCGTTCTCGTTCTGACGGTGTTGGAGTTGCGGCTCGCCCAGCCAACTTGCCTTGTCAAGTGTCAAGGAAACTCCTAGAAAGGGTAGGTGCATTGACACACTTACATGGGATGGGGGGAGGGATAAGACAATAGTACGATTACCAACGCATAGGTGGCCCATCTGCTGACGCCGGAGGGGATCACTGCAAGGGCAATGACACAGGGGAGCAGCCATAGCTCGACGAGAATGCCAAGCAATGCCCTCTGGTTGATCTTTTCTGAAATCCACGTCAAGATGAGCATCTATTGATGTTAATTCTCATCGAAAGTTCCGAAGAAACCCTAATTGTTTCTGCTCACATTGATCGTGGTTGCAACTTGGCAAGGGATACTAAGTAGGTTAGTGTCGAAGGTATCGAAGCCCAATTGTCTTAAGGTTAGAGTTAGGTATTGATCAGGTGGTCCGGCTGGAATAGAAAACGTAAGGCCGATCATGTAGATCGGCCATAGGTCGTAGTCACACAGCGACTCCCACAGCATCTTCAACGTTATGGCCTGGCGGTTGTGCATATCGCTCTTGGACGGATCATCTCGTAAGATGCGATTCACCATGATCTTTTCTTCATGCTCGGTGAACCATCCGTTAGGCCGCCAAAGCGCCTTTGTCTGTGTGGGAGAGGGCACCATGATAAACACGGACCAGATCCCAATGACTAACGTCAGTACGCCTTCGAGAAGGAATAGCCTAAGCTCGGTCAACATCCGCATGTCAGCAGTGGAAGAATGAAACCTCACCACCGCCATCCCTCGTAGCCATGGTACCCTTGAAGACGGAGAAGGCCGTACGCTAGTAACGGCGCAATGACATCGGTTAAACGATTCGCCATCCAGAACAAGGCCAAACGGAATGGGAGCTCAGTGCTCTTGAAGAAGTAGGACATGTACTAAAGTAGAGCAAGAGGTTAGCGGATGAAGGCCGTTGGTGGCTGAATTAGGACATGACGTGGACGTACTAAGATGACATCGGGTATGAAACCGCCCTGAAGCAGCCCAATGATTGCGCGGGTCGCCAGGAACGAAGACCGCCCGTTGAGCCAAAATTGGGAGGCGCTCACGATGCTCCAGAGGATCATTTGTGCAGGGATCCAACGATCACTAGGCTTGCGTGTTAACAGCACGTCGCAGCATCAGAGCGGCAATTGCGTATGGGTATCAGCGTACGGTCCAATCTTCTTACTGACCAATTGACTCGGCAATTCAGCCAGCAAGAAGGAGACTCGGAATACCGTCTGACCAAGATTGTAGTCATTCGTGTCCAAGCCTAGATCTTCCAGAAAATTGTCCGAGTTGGCCTGGCTAATGTTGGATCGGTCTAGATCGAGTGCGAAAAACGCAAGGCAAGACCAAGCTGTCACACGCCAGTCAATTTTCCTGATCAGTGGTATCTCCTCGGCCCAAGTCCAGCGAAAGTTCGCATCGAAACGATGTCGGTTCTCGTATTTGTCTGACGGCTGGAAATACACCGCTAGTTGGGGATCGTCGAATACGGAAGGTTGAGTCGCAATGTCACCGGGCCTTTTCGAGGTGTTCTGACGACGCCAGAGACTGGACAGGTTAGTTGCCGGCCGTTGTGTCGCGCTTGAGCCAGCTTGGTCTTCCAGGATACGTTGCCGAATGTCTCGCGTTGTCTCCGAGTCCGACGGCAGGGTCGCTTTCTCGTCCACGGCTCGCATGCCGATGCTGAGTACAGACGCGGTAGCTGAGGCGTTCACGTTGTCTTTTGGGTCCATCGTGTTGAACTGCGTTCGGATATTGAAGCGAGAGGTTGAGTAGCATGCGCTGCCTGGTGAGCGGGCTTTAAATTGTTAAATCATGTATTGACACTTTTGTTGGGACCGTCATTGAGCGGTCAAATGGCAAGCCCATTCGTCCTTGGCTACTGCCGCTCGATTGAGACTGTCTTTGTCGAATCTTCGTCATGTATAAATCTACTTTGCAGTCACATCATTGCGAAAGTGCGGCTTGTGGTTGGCCATGAATGACGGAGAGCATCTTGGCAAATGGCGTCAAACGCAAGGGCGATGGTATATAACATCAAGTGATCGGAGTGACGAATGCTTGGGACCTGGATATGATGGTCGATTTGACGATGTTCCAGTTCCTCCTGTCTAGGCTATCTGCCTGACTTCGATGCAGACCATGTGCATGTTCCACATCGAATTCAAGACACGCTGTCGAAGTATTCTCTTCACTTGAATACACATCGTCTCAGATCCAGTCTTCTTAAATTATACATGGTAAGCTATGATGTTACTCTCATGAATGATGCACCAGAGCTCATAAAAGCCAAGGCCAGGTAGGTCGGAGTTGATGGTGAAATCGTGCGGAGATATGGCAAAACCTTCCTACTTCTTGGCAGGTGGCAACCCAAGCTCGCATAATCAATCGACTTGAGTCCTCATGCAGGCTTATCACATTGCAAAATAGTTCTGTTCCAAGAGACATCAGACCTAGCTTTGTACTCAAAGAATTGATAATAACTAAGGTGCTAAGGTGCTCACGTCGTTCCGCATCTATGGATACTGGGAACGACATCACCTGCTGCATTGTTTTGACCACTGAAAAATCAAGGAGAACAGTAGAAATTGTTCGTTCACACTTCTTGAGTCGAGGGATTGATGTCGTTACTTGAGATCACCAAAGTCTCTCGGGTACCTGCCGATGACGGGGCTACTTGTAGGAAAGACTTGCCCGCAAGCTTATTGGTTGCGACCATTTGGGCCACGCTTTCTGTGTCGCTAATTCTCTCGCGGTTTTTGCTCAAGCGCGTGAGAAGAGGCCGCAGGGTAGCCAAAGAAGCGCAAGTAATGGCCGATGTCAACTCTGCGAGAGACCAAAGAACGGGTTCGAAGTTGGACCATGTTGGATCCGGCAAAAGCGTAAGAAACTTGATTCTCATAGCGGATATAGCCACGGTCCTTGAAATAATTGATCACAGTCAGATTTCAAACTGGCAAGTGAGGTTGACTCGCTGGGAAGAGCAACTTACAAGAAGCCGACGCTGAAAATGCCAATAAGGAAAGCTTTTTGTGAACCGGGAAGCTTCAGTTTCCGGATGACTGGGAGAGGAAGAATCATGATGATGATGTCGGTAAATATGTTGAACAGAGCGCTGATGTACCAGGCAATGTGGGCATTAGGAACACACTTTGCATGAACGCTAGGGTTCCAAAATCCTTCCAGAGGGATGCATGCAACAAGTGCAAAAGTTCCTTGTCCGATGCCCCAGACCGCTACCACCACAATCATGGCAATGTAAACCACACGCATGTTCGAAACCGACATGATGCGGTAGTATTGGAGTAGGAACACGAGTTTCACAACAGCGAGAGTCGTGATATAGAAAAATAGGGATACAAAGAAAGCCTTCGCATTGTCAGCTGGCGAGAAAATACACAAAATGGACTTACGTACCCTCTGGTATAAGACAAGATCTTCTGGCGACAGAGTCGAAGCATGCCGCCCCAGACCATATCTAGTCACTGAGAGGAACCCCTCTATGAGTATCGTTACGGTTGCCGGAGATTTTCGTACGGGTCAACTTACTTTGAGTTATACTGATTCCGCAAGCAAAAATCATTGACTGCCTGATTGTTAACTTCCCCTGGCCAATATCCAGCAAACTTGAGAACTGACCAATGCTAGAAGGGCTACCCAGTCGTCTGCCCCCCATTGATGGATTTTTGCACGTGTCCATGATCGCAGGAATACCATTAAACACGACAATAATAGCAAGAAGGCGACGACGCCATATGCCACCGAAGACTTGTCTTCGAAAACATGCGGTGGTGAGTCGCTCATTTTATTGGAAGGGTTTGATTGGCAAATGAATGTGAACCTGCATTGTCAAGCAACTTTTGGATATGATGGCCGGTATGATACTTATAAAAAAGAAACCAAACAATAGAATTGACGAACCTTTTCCTTTGATCAGATCACCAAAAGTCATCAAAGAAAGCATAGGCAACTAGGTGAATGAAGAGGAAGCCTAAAATTGGAGGCGGTCCTATGACAGTGCAGTTCAACAACTTAGCGCCGAGTCAGTTGAACGGATTTAGTTAGCAACGGCTGTGTATAGCCGCCACTTACACTGACGACGAACTAATGAGATGCGATCCGAAGAAGAAAGTACCGCACACAGTTAAGTGTGCGCCGGGCATCGCTTTCCCAAATCTTATTCTCAAAGTCGGCTTGTAAAAGGAATCCAGCCGTCAGGATTCATATGCAAAGACTGATGGCTGGGCTCAAACTATCAGCCATCAGCCCTAGACATCGAAGGCGTCTCACACTCGATACTCTTACAAGTACCAGGAAGTTTTGTTCCAATCTTAGCCTGCCCCGGATGGACTTGTCCCGCGTGCCAAACCGTAAGAAAGACCGGTAGCACGTGTTAGGCACGTTGGGCAATACTTTGTCTCTAATAACGGCTCGAGTGAGTTGGCCGCGATCACACAGGCCATTGACACGAACAAATTGAGATACATTAATCAACTCTAACGTAATTCAAGTCTATGTCTGAGTATATTGGAGAGAACGGAAAACAAGAAGCATATTGGAAGCTGATCCTCTCAGACAACGCTATTGTGCTAAACCGATAATATGTTGTCTTCCTCGATTTGTAAAAGATGGGCGAGTGCCCAGTCCTGATCATTCGCATACGAATCCTTGTAGTGTCCAGCTCTCCCGTTCACGGACGTGGGATAAATCCAGGCACAGGACCCTCTACCTTCAGGGGTAAAGAGTGCCATGTTAGCTCGAAGGATTCCGTCGGCTTGTTTCTGAGCCCTTGCATCTTCAGTCGCCTTGCTCTGGTGATGCAGGGCAATCGAATTCAGAGTACTCCAATAATGAGGAAATGTATCCCCCCACATGCGATCTTTCCCAAACCAATGCCCGTCCCAGTGTCGAATGGCGACGTCATGAACTCTGTAGTCCGGTTGCTTTCCGGCGAACCTGAGAAGGACCTCTAGTTGAGCCTGGGCGCCATCAAGCCAAGTTTTATCCCCTGTTGATCGATAAAGTTCAAACAGAATGTTCGCTGCAGGCGCGACAATGGACTGTTCAAAATTAACTTCAAACGGGGGATAATTCGTTCCGCGCCTAAGGATATTGTGCCCGTGCCCGATGAATAGATCTCTGGCTCGCCCAAATGACTTCTCGTCCCCTGAAGCCTGAAGCATTCGAAGTCCCTCGAGGACGGGCAGCCCAATGGCATAGAGTGACTCGCCACCTTCAGCATAGAAGTTCTCAAGGGTCATCATGAATCTCTCCATGGGAGCTTTACCCAAAACGGCCGGGATACCGATTGCAGCAGCTACCAAGTGAAGTTGCAGAACCCATGGCCAATTGTAGAGGCGCTTCCGGTTGCTGGTACCTGTCCCAACTGGCGCATCGTAGACGAAACCGTTCTTGTCTTGAAGCTTTGTGCATACGAAGGAGTAGTACGCCGAAAATGACTCCTGCAATCTAGCATCGGGATGTTTCTTCAGCCATCGACCAATCAGAACACCCATCCCTACTCGCTCGCGCCCTGCGTTTCGATCCTGTTGAGTCTCGTAGAACGGGGGCGCCTCTGCTTGGTTGTCGAAGACGATGTAGGCACCGTATAAGAAATCATTGGTGTCCGTGACTTGTTGGTGATCGACAATGAATCTGATTCGACTTCGAATCAAGTCATCGTAGCTGGGGACTGTGTTCAAGAAGATGAGCGATTCTCGTCGGTCGTCCCCCTTTCCGGTAGAAACCCGCAATGTCTTCTCGCCAAAATCTCCTGCATCATGAACATAATGAAAGCCGTCTTTCGTCTGTAGGACCTCTCGTCCATTGACTGTAGTTGTGGAGTTGACAGCCTTCGAACTGCCTCTCATCCGAATAGCGGTGCTCTCCCCACTGACGAGAGTGTGTTTTGGGATGTCGAAATGGATGAACTGACTCGAACGACGGGCACATTGAGAGAAAAAGTCGTCCCAACCGCAATGCCAGAACAAGGTCCACTCGACGACACCGGAGTCGCCCGGCTGCAGCACCGGCATGGACGGGTGAAGAAGAAAGACGCCCCGAGTATTTGAATGGGTTACTTCATCTCGAGACTCAATGCTGTATCCCGACAAAGCTCCACGCGTCAGAACGAGGCCTAAGTCACGACCGCGACCGCCCATTTGACTAAGCTTAACCCATGATGAACAACCTCCATGCGCCCAAACATGTGCATGCGTCCGGTTTTCCAAAGAATCAGTGGTGTTGGTGTAGTGGTCGTTGAATGGCGTGTAAATTGCCAAGGACTGCTCGCCTTTCGCAGCTAGATTAAGCGGTGATGTTCCCCTGTTCGTGAACTCGTAGGTTTCTGTGAAGGAACCAGTTTGACTGTCAAGACGACGGCGCACAAGGACCTCTAGTGGGCCGTAACAGTACTTGGCGTCCGTAGCATTGTGCTCAGCCGAGGATTCGATGTGCGGACTGTTCCAGTGCACCCGATGCAGTAGATTGGCACCGAGGTCCGCGAAGCCTAGTCCCCAGCGACTTCCCAGGGGCTGCCAGGGTGCATTAGCTGGGGAACTGATCCAGTTGAGTGGAATGTCGGCAGAAGGGTCCACAATCTCTAAGACAGCGCCCGTCGTTCGGTCAATGTGGACCGTAAAGTCACCATTCAAGAGGTCAATCGTTCGTACCATGATGGCAAGTCGGTCGTGGGATGCGCAATGCTAGGTGGTGTGTCAAAATCGCCGGCTGCATGAGGATGAAGTAGCTGTCATAGACCAGAGTTGCCACGTGAGCTTTTGAAAAACCTGCTGAGACATCGGGCCATGAGACGAACAGTGATGTGTCCGTCAAAGTTCCGGGCGTCTTAGCGGGGGTTCCCTTGCAACAGAGGCGCTACGAGCCAGCGGGCACACGAATCATGTGCTACAATAGCCGGCAGCTTGGCGCAGTTAGGATTAAGCTTTGCGATGACTTGCATTTGTACGGATGCCGAGCAGCTGCCTGTAACTGAAGGTTCTATCAAAGCCGTTCCGTGGAGCGAGCGATACCACGCATGCAAGGCTCAATCCATCTACCTTATCAACAGCTGTGCCAGACCATGGAAATCATGTTGAGACACGAGCACTATTGCCTCTGGATTACAGGACTGTGCTTGGCACACCCACCGGCTTCCTGAAACTGGAGGGAATACTGGGTCTTACGGAGTCGTTGCACACCATTCCCGGCGTGACGATCTTCTACTTTGTGCGATCTGCGACATCTTGAGGATAGACGGAGTCGCAAGGGACTGATTGGGTCGAATATCCATTCTTGATTGCAAAATAACTATTTTAATACCCCATCTGACTCGACTACAAGATGAACTCCTCCGAGCATCGATGAGACAGAATGAACCAGGAGTAGTCATGGCCCTTCGTAAATACGGTTGCTTCTGGTCGGATGACTTCTGCGAAATACTCGGCACGCGCCAGAAAATGTTATAAATGGGCAACGTCGGTCCTGCATTGTCACGACCTAACCGTTAAGTGCACTCATTTCGTTTTTGCCTGCTTCATTCTTCCAACTCAACTGCGATTCATTTCACCGCCAACGCTTTCTCGCTTCACAATGCAGTTCTCGAACACAATCGTCGCAGCGTTCACTCTGGCCCTCGCCATGTTCGGCGCAGGTGTGAACGCCCGATGTGGACCCCGGAACGGTCTATGCAGCGGGGAGCTCAGCTTCAGATGCTTCGATGTCAGCGCAAACACACCTGTGTGCTGTGACACCATTGACTGCATTGAGTAGCATGTCATCCAACTGTACGTCATCTGCGATGAGGCGCCTGCATGTTGATTCTGTTTGCTTGAATGTATTGACTCACAGAACTAGGTTACCACTTCGGCGTTGCTTGTTCTCAATATCAGGGGAGGATGTTCTATTTAGGCATGAATAAATATGATATATGCTTGTTCCATCCCTTTTTTCGTTTACTACTTTATGCCATGTGAATGTTGCAGTACGTGAATGAGGCCCGAACGAACGGTCCTGCCAATCACGAAAACATGAATTAGGCATCAGCCGAGTATTCATATGCCTAAAGTCCGTAAGCTCCTATCTGAGAATACTGTGAAATAGCGTCAAGAAACGAACCAGATCGTGCCAAGCAACGCCTGCGTACTCAGAGGCGCTCTTGCCATAGTGCGTGAAGCCTAGGGCTTGATAGTAAGGCAAGAGTCTGTCGTAGGTAAGGATTGAGATCCTATCCGCCTGGCCGTTCTGCCTCATATACTCAATGTAAGACTTCATGAGCTTCTTTCCAAATCCAGATCTCTGGTAAGTTGGCGACACAGCCAACGAGTGAAGAGCGATGGTTCTTCCTTCGGCCTGATGACCAACACCGTACTGGGCTGTGGGATCCGTCTTCCAGGCCGGGGGGAAAGACATGTCCTCATCCTTGACAACTCGCGACGTTGATTTCGTCGCTATTACATGCGCAATGAGCTTGTCATTGCCGGAACCAGTTGGAGGAGCAGTGAACACCGGGATATCTCCCTCGGGTTTAGCGATTGTCGAGTTCTCAAGGACAAACAAGCCCAAGCAAAGGTCGGGGCAAACACTCAAGCGATATTCGATCTAGGACAGCGTCTCAAACGTCAAACTAAGATAGGGTATGAAGGACGGAGAAGCGAGGAATAAGATGTCTGCGAGATTGTCTTCGGTCCAGAGATGGTTACGTACCTTTTCGCGAGTTGCTGCCTCTGCGGGCGGGAAAGCCGCTGATTCAACGACGGAGCATCGGTCTAGGTCATCAATTGACAATACTCGAATGTATGCAGCCATGATGTAAGATGAGTCTCGTTTGGATAAGTTGACGGAGAGTCTTGTGCGGTTAGATGCTTGGTGAACTTGAGTCTTTTAACGTTCCGTAGTTGAGTCATGTTGAGTCATGTTGATGGAAGGGAGCACAACACGCGGGGTCTCATGGAGGACAGCCCCAATAGGGCCAGGGGTCCACCGAAATTCTAAAGAAGGAGCCCTGTTATTGGGCTGCCACTTTAGGTGCTGTGCAGAGACAGTGGCTTATGGTGGCTAGTGTTGAGGGGTACAACTCCAATGTTGCTCGGTGCAGTTTTGATTGTGCACTGTATTTTTACTAGGCAGAATCTATCACTTATACTGTGAGAGACCTTGTTTCTTTTGCAATACCCATCGAGATGACATTTATTGAAGTCAAAGTTGCTTCGGTTATAAACATTTCTGGATGAAAGTTTCCTTAAATGCTGTATTCCCATTCAAATATATCATTGTTCTGTATGAATACTTGACACAGTGCCTTTGAAAAGGAACATAGAACGCACAAAACGAGGAGCATTGGTTGATGTGGTTTCCATGAAGGGCTTGCCTCACTACCTACTCATTTGGGAACCGTTCACTAAGTGTATGGTGTCTAGATCAACCCTCTGTGTCTAGATCAACCCTCTCCCATTACTCCTTAAAGTACCCGTCACGTACTGCACATGTGTCTTCTAGCTCGCATCGGATCTGACATGTGTTCTAGGGGCCGCAAAGGCATAGTCTAGGTGGCTAAGCGCGCGGGTCGGGACTTACAAGCAAAGAAAGCCCGAGCAATATTGGTTTAGTCAAATCTTGATTACCAATGCTAAAGCGCCACAGCTGACGACTGTTCTCATGCTGACACAAGTTGCGCGCGGTAACTTCTTGCTCGGAGCCCTTTGATTACACTCTCATTGCCGCAGAGGCCAACGATCTTGATGCTCCGGATGCAATAGGACCAATCCTGTTGTTGGATAAAAACGAGATGAAGTCCATCAAAATGCGATGAAAGACAAGAGTACACCCTGAAGATCGTCCGCGTTCAACAGCGAAACCAAGCTCTCATGTCTGAAATCAAAGCTTTCATCGTACTGGGGGCCACTGGCCGCCAAGGTGGTGCCGTTGTCGACGCATTGTTAACGCATGCCGAAATCAAGATTCTCCCAACTCAAGTTTACGCAATCACTCGACAACCGGCCGGAACCGCTGCTGATCGCCTACGAGAGAGATTCCGTGGAATCAACATTGTTATTGGGGATTTGGGCAACCCCAATGCCATCTTCGAACAATTCAACCCAGAAACATTGAGTCAGTTGGGAGTCTTCCTCGCCCAAGCCCATGGACCAACCGAGCTACCAGACGGAAAGGCATTTATCGACGCCGCAGTGGCCTACGGCATACCTTACTTGGTGTATTCATCTGTGGACCGCGGTGGACGCGAACTGAGCGACGCGGACCCCTCATACTGCAAAACATTCTCAGACAAGTTCTACATTGAACGGCACCTGAAAAATGCCTGTAGTTCTAAAGAGGTCGGAACGCATAACATGGACTATACCATCATTCGCCCAACTTGGTTTGCTGACAATGCCTGGTGGGGATTTCCCGGCCAGCTGTGCATGACTGGATGGAGGGATAACCTGGGAGGGAAGACATTGCAAGTTACGGTCACCAAAGACATTGGCAGATGGGCAGTCGAGGGTCTGGTCAGGCCCGACAGAACCGGCATACGAAATCAAGCTCTCTCAATTGCAAGCGATGAAATCAGTTTCGACCAGGTTGACGCGGCTTTCATAAAGCATACAGGCAGGGGTGTTCCGGTCACAACAGGGCTTTTGGCAAGAGGTATCATCTGGTTGGTCAACGATCTGAATACAATGTTCCGATTTATCGGCGACAGAGGCTATGGAGCCGACTTGCCGTGGTTAAAGACTCACTTGAAGCCAACAACGTTCTACGAATGGGTCCAGAGCGAAGTACCAAAGCAGGCTTAACGAGTGGATGATTGGCTTTGTCCGCGAGCAGACATGAATAAAGATCTTTGGAGAGAATATTCAATTGCTCGAACACACTGTCATTTTTGCGGTCCAATTTTGGTAATCCCAGGCTATCAAAAGGTGAAATGTCAAAAGAAATATCTATTGAACTTTTGGAGACTCAGGTCGCGTCCAGCTGCTGACAGCGAATACTATGTCGGTATTTCTGTACCCGGCTTTGGCTTCCGAACAGTCTCCGCGTCTGCAAACATGAGAAGTGCCGAGCCGCGTGATGTATGTCGATGAACTATACCATAGTTCACTTGCTTATTGCCCAGAGAACCCAGCAATGCCTTTGCATCAGAATTGGAAGCAGCCTCCCGCAACTGAGGAGGATCAAATGCTTTCGCTATCTCCAGAGGAGACAGGGAGACCAGCCGACCCAAGTTGGCGAAACCATGGAACAAGGGCGTGATCATGAGCCCCGTAAGAAATGTTATGGCAGCAGCGGCATATAGGTACGAGTGGTTGGCGATGTAAATGGTGGAAAGCCCCCTATGTTCGCCCTGAAGCCGCTGCTTCTGTCCAGGAAGCACGTAGTTTTCATCCAGTGAAAACTGAGATCGTCTTCTCTGGTAGTCATCAACAGGCACTTCCACGGAGGCTCGGAACATGAGTTCTCGAACAGCTTGGAAGACCCATGGCACTGGGTCCATGAACGCTGGAGCACAGCTTCCATTCAGCATTGATGTGCTATAACGGGCTAGTTCAAATGACAGCAAGCCCTCCGCTTCTTGCTTCCACCTGCCGTTCTCCAGTCTCATGCTTGTGAGGAAAATCGTCTCACAAGTAGTGAGGCAATACCCCCAAAAGTCGAGGATCCCTGAGTTGTATTGACAGGCATGTTTGGATCAACATCATCTCTCATCTGCTGATCAGTCTCAAGGGCGACCGTTGCGTCAGACTGGTAACCGTAGTTTGGATCAAGGGAGAGAGTTCCGTTGATAACAACAATAGGGTAATCTACGATCGCAGGCCGAAGTGTACAATGCTGAGAGACCAATCTTATACTCTTCGTGTCGCTGGGGCAGCCAGTCTCGGCCTTCCAAACAGAGTCGTACGTGAAATCTCGAGGTATATCCTGCGTGACAGGGTTGGCGGTTGACCCAGGTGACGTGACAGTATAATCGGGATATTCGCTGTACCGGATGACACTCGAAAATACCTCGGTTGATTTGTTATATGCTCCATTGGCGTCGTGGAGATTCGGAAGCTCAGTTATGGTCACTGAATCGCAGTTGATGGAGAACCCAGCTCCTCTGAGCCAACCAGCGCATGTCCCATCGCAAAATGCAAGATTCTCCCCGATCGCTGCCCTATTCTCAAGGATGATTCCTGGGTAGTAGAAATATCGCCTTGTCAAGTCGCTGAATGTTTCAGTCGGATATCCAATGGACTTTGTGTCGTGGTCCCAAATTCCAGAATAACCCCGGGGCAACTGCTGGATCATACGGATCTCGCCCAGATCAAAGCGGCCCTCGAAGGTTCCGTGCCCTGGAGTCAACGCCCTCTGTATTAGCGGGGAGTTGATAGCGACTATCGTGGCCATAATGCTGGCAATAGCGGCGAAGTTGGGTCCTCGTAAAACGACTTCTTGCACTGCGTCAACAAAGCCTTGTCCAACGATCCATCGGGCGTGCAAATCTCGGACTGAAGTTGGTTCTTCTATGCTCCTTCTCCGCCACGAAATCGCGACGCCCTTGGAAAGCGCAAGCTGGAGTAGGATGTTTGCGGCTGTTGCAATGATGGCAGCCAGCACAGTTGGAGATACTGTCCAAGAACCGGTAGCAGTACCGTCAGCAACAAGAACGACAACTATCATTGTGCCGGAAAGCACCCAAGTCATGATAATAGACAGGGCAGCGAGAAACGGTATCCGTTTCCAACGGCCAGGTAGCCATCGATAAACTGTTTGAGATGCAGACTCGTCGTTGGTACTCGTGTTGGATCTGTCAT
This sequence comes from Colletotrichum fructicola Nara gc5, assembly GCF_000319635.2. Lineage (NCBI taxonomy): Eukaryota > Fungi > Ascomycota > Sordariomycetes > Glomerellales > Glomerellaceae > Colletotrichum > Colletotrichum fructicola. Next base: position 4,473,248 of record NW_027094057.1, read on the forward strand.
CCTTCTGAGAAACGAGTGGTTCTTTTGCCCCTCCATTGTCCATATTAGGCCGCCACGCTAAATTGCCGTTCCTCGTCTCTCCTGAATCGTATAACGACATTGCGACTTTTGCTGTTGGTTGGAAGTCGAGTGAGGCGAAGAGGAAATAACTCGAAGCTCAGCAGTCATCTTCTTGCGGCTTCCGATCAGATGTAGTCTGCGAATGCTCGTGGGAGTTGCATTCGATGTGTAAATAGTGCGAAAAGGGTCGGAAGCCAGTCCGCCGGCAAAAGTCTGGGCTGCCATTTCTTGAAGTGGGTGGGTGGGATGTTATGCTGATCGATCTGCCCCCCGACGGCGCTGAAAATCAGGCACCAGTGAACCAGGTTGCGCCCGAAGCCCCTCTCATTTCAGCCATCTAGTTTCGCACGCCAAGAGAGGCACAGGAGGCACAGGAGGCACAGGAGCCACCTCACCAAGCGACCAATTAGCAGCATTTCTTGTTACGCGCTTATTCCTCAAGATGGCGCTTCAGAAGGACCGTACACAGAGGCTGACCTTCAGGGGCACATTCTAGAGTCAATTCGCCGGGGTTGGGTTCAGCAACCCCGTTCTTCTTCGTTGTCCTCGTCAGACTTTGAATACCAACAGCAGCCTGATCGAACATTAGCTACCCGTGGCGAGTTCATAATGAAAACGGGGAGAACCGTTCTTGTCTCGTTTTAGACGTGATCTTGGATCATCGGACAAACGAGAAAATCGTACATAGGTATGCACACATGTCCTTCACAAAAATGCACGCTGCCGTCCTATGACGACTGTTGGCGTTGCACTGAGCAGTCGGGGAAAAGAATGTCAACGATGGTGATATTTGTCTGGAGGACGAATTTGGTTCAATGAAGTAGCACGAATGGTGACTAAGATGAGACATGCTTGGATTGTAGGACAAGAAGCTCAACAGACCTTTCAACCCCTCACGACCTTTTCCAATCTGCTTGACAGGAAACCCCCCTTTTTACTCTATTTGACTCTCACTGCGCCCATAATGCTGCTCAAATTTGCCATGGAGATGAATGCAAGTTATTTCAAGAAGTTGACCGAGCTGGAGATCCCAAAATGGCTCTGGACCTTTGTGGCCACAGGATGCATGAGCACATACGGCACGTTTGTGAATCCAACTTTTCGACAATATCCAATTTCACACTGCTGCACCATCACAGCCTCTATCGTCCTACGAGCGCCCGGGTTTGAAGCCCACTTACGCACTTGTTACGGGCGCAAGTGCAGGAATTGGTTATGGCATCGCAGAGGAACTCGTGAGTAATGGGCTTGGTTTGTTTCTCCTTGGCCATTTTGCAGATGAGGTTGCGACGTCCGCTGCAAGGCCCAGAATACTGGCAGGAAACGACCATGTCTCGACGATTATCTTGGACGCAAGGGTTGCAACACCAGAGGAGATCAGAGCCGCCATCGAGAACACCATTACGAACAGAGAGTTGCAGCTCTCTACTCTCGTCAACAACGTGGGTTCAAACCTGATTTCGCACCCTTTCCGCACACTCGCAGTCAGAAGCCGAACGCGAGACTCAGAACGTGCATTGCTTGTGTATTGTGCCTGGGGATGTGAAGAGTCAAGGGACTTCGTTATGGGTAGCGAAGGGGTCTCCAGACTCCAACACCTTTGGAAGGCTAATATTGAGTTGGGTTAACGGCGCCATTGCCACAGGGTGCCGGGAGTTGAGATCCTACTGGCTCCATGACTTGCAATATTATTCGCTGCGTGTCATTCCGGAGAGCCAAAAGACCAGGGCGTTGATTGACGTGATGGGAAATGAGAGGGAGGCGTTCAATAGCGTCTACAGGAAAGTTGAATAGGTCAAAAGAGTACTCACCCGAGTCTCAAAGGTGACGTTAGGATGCCATCCTTTTCGGTCTGCGATAGTACGATGCTGAATACATTCTCGAGAGACTCAAGACGACTTTCCTCCGTGTCGCATGCTTTCACAAACTCCGTTTTGCCGCCCATATTCTGCTTCACAGTACCATTGACCAACATCTTCTTGCCGTAGATCTCCTGCTCGTTGCTATCGCTGGAGGCATTTGTTCGCCGCAGAAACTTCACGACGAGGAGGTTGCGGACCTGGTTACTGTCGGGATGTGTGCTCATCCAGTGATTGACGACGCCCCAGTCAGGCTGTAGAAATTCGATTTCCGCAAAGGCATAAAACGAGTTCCACGGCTGAGAAGGGTTGTTACGGTATTGGTAGATCCACTGTTTGCTGGAGTCTACTCGATGCGCTTGCGTAGGTAGCCAATCCTTCGCAAGACGTATTTGTTGCGTTCCGAGATTGTTGTGAACAAGGCCTTCAACCAATGGTATTGGCTTTGTTGCACCGTCGCCGCCAAACGCAACGTCTGAATGGTATTTAGAACCATCTGCGAATGTCACAATGTTTACAATATGACCCCTGAGGAGGCAGGGTGTCAGAGGGAGGTAGAATTGGTACCGGATATGGACCGGATATGATGAATGGGGAATTAAGTGCCTTACCAGCCTGGGAAGTCGCCCTTTGGCACGCCCTCAATGCGTGGTCGAGTTCTGACACCAGCGGTGTACGCATCAAAGCCCAGAGCCCGCAGGATATGGTTGTATAAAATCGCGATTTCCATGCAAAATCCACCGCGTCCGCGCTTGTCGGTGACCATTTTCCTGAACAGGTACTGAGGATCGAGACTGATGTTGTGTGATGGGTTGTAATGCAGAGACAGGTTTTCGTAAGGTAACGTTGAGATTGTGTGGATGTGAAGCATTGTCAAAAACTCCAGAGTAGGCGGTTCATGGTGGCATCGTTCAGGAACGCCAATGCATTCTAAGTAAAGACTGACCTGGTCTGGTGAATACGCCGAGGTCATCTTGGCGATCGCGCGAAACACACGAAAAACAAGTCATAGGGCTGCAAAGCTACAAAAACGCGTCCAGAACATGCGATGGAGTTCGGAACGGTGCCATGGTAAATATACATGTGATCCAAACCCGTCCGTGACTCAGGCCGTGAGTCAACAGCTGGGCCGTGTCAATCCGGCGGTGTCGTGACCGAAGTCCCGGATGTTGCAATAAGACGGCAATATCACCTCGGCTCGTAGCGTAGTACCGAGCATGTCCGATGATCGGGAGATGCGCCGCGAGATTTAGCGGGTCAGTCTGCTGAAACCCCGGATCTCTCGTCGGTCTACGTGTCAAGTCGAGGACTGGGTCTAACTCGAAACAGTAATAGCCGAGGCACTTCTCGCGCGCGCGCGTCATGAGAACACTCCGAGAGACGGAAGACGCCCCCTGATGAGCATTAGACTTCACGAGTAGCCGGCACGGCCGAGGACGGGATTTCTACAAAATCTTATCGGTGCCATTCTGAGACCTCCATTTCCCCAGACAGTTCCTGCAGTCTTCATCCCACACTCCACAGCCTCCGCAATCACTCAATCACCATGCCGAATACCCCGGATTGGGTCAAGAAGCTCCAGCCCTCTGGGCCCCAGGGCACAGAGCTCCTGGCTCAGGAGAGGGCAAAGTCCAACCTCAATGTCGACCAGCTCGCCACTTTCATGTTCACCAACGAGGCTCTCGAGCGCAACGAGAGGATACTGAACATCCTCAAGGCCGATCCCGTTTTTGACAAGACGCAAAACTACTTCCGAGGCCGCGAGAGCCGCATTGAGGCGTCGCTGGCAAGAGGCAAGAGGCTCTTCCAATTGAACAAGCAGCACAACTGGTCCCGCGACGAGTACCAGGTTGCCAATGAGCTCATCAGCGAGCCCACGCCTTATGGCCTGCACGCCAGCATGTTCCTCGTTACCCTCCGCGAGCAGGGTACTCCGGAGCAGCACAAGATTTTCCTCGAGCCTGCCGAAAACTACGAGATCATCGGATGCTATGCTCAAACCGAGCTCGGCCATGGCTCCAACGTCCGCGGCTTGGAGACAACGGCAACGTGGGACCCTGCCGACAAGACCTTTGTCATGCATTCCCCCCACCTGACAGCCTCCAAATGGTGGATTGGCTCTCTCGGAAAGATGGCTACCCACGCCGTGGTTATGGCTCAGTTAATCATCAACGGCAAAGCCCTCGGCCCTCACCCATTCGTTGTTCCTATTAGGGACAAGAACAGCCACGAGCCTCTACCGAATGTGCACGTCGGCGATATCGGCCCCAAGTTTGGCTACAACACAATGGATAACGGATTTCTGTTGCTGAACAACGTCAAGATCCCACACAACCACATGCTTGCCCGCTTCTCGTCCGTCGACCCGCAGACAAGCAAGTACAGTAGGCCCGCGAACCCATCTCTGGTTTATGGCACTCTCACTTGGGTGCGCTCGAACATCGTCCTCCAAGCAGGCTCCGTTCTGGCTAAAGGCGTTACCATTGCCACCCGCTACTGTGCTGTTCGCCGGCAATTCCAAGACCGAGACGCACCTGCGAACGAACCTGGTGAGAACCAGGTCCTCAACTACACCATGGTACAGATCCGACTGCTGCCACTTCTCGCCGCGACATTCGCGCTGCACTTCACCGGTCGCGGTATGATCAACTTGTACAACGAAAACCAGAAGCGCATGAAGGCCGATGCCGGCAAGCTCAGCGATTCTACCCGCAACCCGGGCCCTGAAGAGCTGAACCCCGGAACGGATTTGCTCGCCGACCTGCATGCCACATCTTGTGCCCTGAAGGCATATGGCTCAACCGTTGCGGGCGAGGGCCTCGAAGTCTGCCGTCGTGCCTGTGGCGGTCACGGCTACTCATCTTTCAGCGGCATCGGCAGCTGGTACGCTGACTATCTCCCAACACTGACCTGGGAGGGCGACAACTACATGCTCACGCAGCAAGTGTCTCGTTACTTGCTGAAGTCAGCACGTGCGGTACTCAAGGGTAAGGCTGGAAACAACGATACCACAAGAATCCTTACCGAGTTCCTGCGCCGCCGCGACATCGGTGCGGCTTTCGACGTGCTAGGCTCTGACGAGGACCTGGTCTCAGCATTTGCCTGGCGTGTCTCGTTCCTCACTTTCGAGGCTCTTCGCCACAGAGATGAGGACAAGCAATCCTGGAACAGTTTGCTCGTTGACTTCTGGCGCCTTAGCACCGCACACGCTCAGTACATGGTGGTTAAGAACTTTCACCAGGCGCTTAACGACAAGTCTACTACCGATCAGCTGGACAAGGATACCGTTGGGCTTCTGCACAAGCTGTTCAGATTGTATGCCCTGACAACCCTCGAGCGTGAGGCGAGTGAGTTCTACAGCTCGGCGGCTGTGACCGTCCGCCAGATCACCCTTGCGAGAACCAAGGCTGTAATGACCTTGCTTGAGGAGATCAGACCTCATGCCGTGCGGTTGGTCGACGCGTGGAAGTTCGACGATTGGGTACTTGACAGCAGTCTTGGCAGATTTGATGGAAAGGTTTACGAGGACATGTTCAAACGGGCCAGCGAGGATAACCCGTTGAACAGCGTCACCTTTGATCCTTACCCGAACAGCAAGGTGCTGTTCAAGAAGGACGAGAGAAAGAACCTGAGAAGCAAGTTGTAATTATGGTACAGGTTTATAGACAGACGGTCGTTTAGAACTAGAGTTCATTTTGGTAGAGAGTGGTAGACAGTTGGTTTCGCTCGGCGCTGGGGTTTCGTATACTGAAATAACATTGAAGAAGCTTTGACTGGTCATTGACAATTCGCCGCAAATGGTGCACAATTTCTCTGCTTCCAGTTCATATTATATGGTATGGTGTCATTAAAGTTCTCGTTCAAGTTATGTGTACGGATCACATTAAAAACGCAACAAACAGTGGCCACAGAGCGTGATCAACCTACTTCCACACTGGGTTTGGTAGTGCAAATCTACTGGACAGAAAACATAAGACAGCCATTCGAAGGGGCTCAAAGCAAAAGTAGTTGCAATTCTCAGTTTGGCTCGAAACACCAAACGATTTCTTCAGCAGAAGTAAGCTTGACTTCAACGAGACGTAATCAACCCGAGATTCTAGCTGGAGAGTCGACCGGCAATAACGTGCCGAAGGAATCGCATCTTTTCAAAGTGGGGTTAGTGAATGGCAGCACGTGGAATAATGCTTGTTTCGTCTTGGCTTCCTGAGGCCTGCCCGGAAGTCGGCTTCGAATGTGACCCCACGCTGGAATTACTATGCAGTAGTTCCCGTCACGGTTTGCGCGTCGAAGCGGGCCCTGAACAAGAATGTCTCGAATTAGAGTCGCGGAGACTCTCCACGTGTGACATTTCAAAGATCCACTACAACAATGAACCCGTTGGAGCATCACTGACATTGACTGCAACGCATCGGCAGGAGTCCGACAGGAAAAATGAGACCAATCAAAAGGGAAGAATCGCATCACCAGGGCTGGAGGGTCACATCTCAAGATATTGGGCTCAGTTCGTATCTTCCCTTTTGGTCCTCTGTCGTGTGCCCACCTCCACAGCCTAGGTAATCATATAAGACGGAAAACCTCACCCCGCCATTGAGGTTGAATGTTGAATTCTGCTTTCCAACCATCTATCAAAATGTCTGCAACGAATGATCCTACGAAGCAACTCGTCCCCGACGTTGTTGCAGCTGCCAGCGATACGGACGGCCAGCCACCGGCGGAACTTGTTTCTGCTAGAAAGCAGTCATGGAGTGACATTTTCACTATTGCCTGTGCCGGCTTTGCTTTGATTAGCGATGGGTACCAGAACAACCTGATGTAAGCTTTCATGCGGATGAAAAGACTGCTTGATTTGTTGACTGAACTCCATAGGACTATGACAAACGTCGTACTCAAGGCGGAATATCCTCAACAGTACACGTCCGTAGTCAGCACTCGGGTTTCCAACTCTCTTCTCATCGGCGAAATCATCGGCCAGGTTACTATTGGCCTCACCTGCGACTACCTTGGGCGCAAGTTCGCCATCGTTTTGACGACCGCCTTGATTGTTTTGGGCTCGATTCTGGCAACTGCGGCCAGTGGAGTCACCATTGATGGCATGTTTTGGATGATGACTGTCGCTCGTGGCATCATAGGCTTCGGTGCTGGTGGAGAGTATCCCGCCTCTTCAACATCTGCGTCAGAAGCCGCGAACGAACACTCTCTGAAGAACAGGGGCCCGATTTTCATCCTCGTCACGAACTTGCCGCTGTCATTTGGCGGGCCTTTGGCAGTCAGCATCTTTCTCATTGTATTCTCTGCCGCTGCTGGTCCTCAACACCTATCGACGATCTGGCGCGTATGTTTCGGAATCGGATGCGCTCTGCCTTTGACAGTATTCTACTTTCGACTGAAAATGCTGAACTCCAAATTATACCGCCGCGGAGCAATCAAACGTCATGTGCCATACAGATTGGTAATTCGATACTATTGGAAGCGCCTCATAGGAACCGCTGGTGCATGGTTTTTATACGACTTTGTCACCTTCCCAAACGGCGTTTTCTCCGGTGTCATTATCTCATCTGTCGTCAAAGACTCCAGCATCAAGTCTACTGCAGAGTACCAACTCCTTCTCGGCGCTATAGGTCTGCCCGGTGTTCTTCTGGGTGCATACTTATGCGATCGAATCGGCCGCAAGAACGTCATGATGCTGGGATTCTCTGGCTATCTTGTATTTGGCCTGATAATTGGGGTGGCATACGACCAAATCACCAAGATTCTACCTCTTTTCGTAGTTTTCTACGGCCTTATGCAAAGTTCTGGCAACATGGGACCGGGTGATATGCTTGGGTTGCTTTCTTCAGAGTCCTATGCAACCGCAGTTCGCGGAACCTGCTACGGTCTCTCTGCTGCAGTGGGCAAGGCTGGTGCAGCGATCGGAACACAGGCTTTCACACCAATCCAAGCTAGTCTTGGAAAGCGCTGGACATTCATCATCGCTGCCATATGTGGAGTTGTTGGCGTTCTGGTGACTTACTTCTTCGTTCCGAACCTCAAAGGTGACGATCTCTCAGAAGAGGACGCCAGGTTCCACGCGTATCTACTCAGCCAGGGCTGGGACGGTGAAGTGGGAGAAAAGGACACTCCAGGCGTGGTTGGAGACGAGCCTGAGGTTAGAGTCGCACACGAGGGCAGTGCCAAGAAGACATAAGAGACGAAAGCATCACATGAGAAAGTTGGATTCGCGGAAGGGTGAGTCGGGAAAATTTGGGCAGAAAAGCCCAGCAAGAAAATCAACTGCCCGAGAGAACGACCTGATTGAGCTGCATGGAACCTTGAATACAGCCAACAACAGCACTTGTAGATGGCAAAATTGAAGTCTTAGCCCACGAACCACCGCGGCCAACCCCCAAACATCAGGCAATAGTATCTTTCGCCTCCATCGATGGCTTTTGTGCATAAAGGACGTGCCTAGAGCCATGGTCAGTCCCGACTTTTACAATCATATGTAGTTACTGCAAGAAGAGCAACAACTTACTGGTTGACCAAGATGTGAGCTGCCCCCGACTTCAACTCTTTGCGCACATGGCTGAGCATGACAAGCACCTCCTCCTGAGTCTTACCCAAGAACCCACAAAAGAGCTTAAGAGTAAAGCCTTCGAGACCGACGAGCAGCTGACTGAGACAAATCATACCCACATCTCTGAGTTGCGGATCCTTGGCCCACTGCCCACTCGGGGCCTTGAACTTCTGAGACTCGACATTATCGAACACTGTGCTACGCAGGCAACTCTCAACCTGACTACCAGGGCGCGCAGTACGTCCCATAGAGTCGAATGCCGTGAGGTACTTTCTGTTCCACTTGAAGACAGCGAATTCCTCGGTGTACGTGTTGTCCTCTGAGTAGTACAAATCACCCATTTCCTGAAATTCGACCCAGCCACCAGGGTTCAAATGACTAAACATAGTATCAGAAAGAACATGGCCTGTGCATTCAAACGAGGAATCAAGACGTACTGGTAAGTATTCTGGATGAGTTTAGGCCAGTCTGCGATAGCGACGACCATATACCGACAGAAGATGTAATCATACTTTGCAACACCAACCCAAGAGCTCTCAACATCATCGATCTCTTGGACCCTTTTGAAGGCGTGGGTGATGTTTCACTGAGTACTGCTTGTTGCGTGTGGCACTTGAGCAAGCTATAAGTTTCAGTTCTGCGCATCACTTTTTAGTTACGGGAATCCCCATTCAGAAGACCGCACTTTTTACATTGCTAGTACGCGGTAAGATAGTCGAGTCTTTATCTGTTAACAATGAGCGGTGGGTAGTTGAAATGAAATACTAGGCTGGGATTTCCGCAGATGATTGACTCCCGGGATCGATGAATAAGTAGTGAGATTAAGATGAAGAGAATTCATTATTCCTACCGGCGTATCAACTGCAAGAATCAACTCATTTGACACTCGGTCAGTAGTTAGACGCGTCTTCAATGGAAGCTGTCTAGCAAAGAAAAACCCACCCGTGCAGGTGGGCCAACACGGTCTCGGCCGAGAACCAGCCATGCGGACCAAGACCGGGCTCACCGAGATCTTGTTGCACCGGCATTTCAAGACTTTGCCTACAGCAATCTGTCTTCTTGAAGCGAACTCCGATTGCCATTGAGAAAACAAGCTTGACCAGAGCTATGTTATAGTTTTCGACAAGTCCATTATGCAATCGACACAAAGCACACTTTTTTAACGTATTCAAGTTACCAGCTCATTCATCGGCACCTGTAAAAGATAAGATCTCACTGCCTTGCCTTTCAGAGTCTCGCTACTGTCCAATATTCAAGCCAGTTGACTATCTATGTTGGGATATCAGCAGAGTCCCAATCATTTGGCACGTGTGGAGTGGACTCGGAAGTTTCTTTCGCGGCGTACGAGTCACGCTGAAGTGTCGTGACCAATTGTCAGGGCTCTCTGCTCCCAGTCAGTGCGGGATTTGCACCCATTCATTCCGCTGGTCCTCAGTATCGTTGATAAGCTTCCTGAGGTAGATCTTACTCCTGTTAAGACCAATTGCCTCTGATGATGTGGTAATGGTGAGGTTCGGCTAGCGCAAACGGAGACGACCATAACCTCACTTAATCGCTTGGCGCGCGGGACTCAGACTCACGTTCATGATATGATTGCAAAGACAGAGTAAGGCTGGGCTCAAGGCGGGAGAAAGACAGCTGGTGAAACCAGGTCCAGGGTGAGATTGGTGGACAAATGAAATTCTCAAATTCTGCATGACTCTGCACACAGAGTGCGTTGACACGACTCGTCGACAGGGATGCTGGCCTCCAACCCAAAAGGACAACCCAGCTCGAAAGTCAATTCGACATGCTAAGGTTTATCATGGTCAGCAACTGAAAAGAAACCCCACTAGAAAGAGGTGAGCTCATTTCCAACACTGGTGAATACGGATATCGGCGAACGCAAATGAACCTAAATTGATGAAGCCATTTCCGGCGTCGCAGACTCGCGAGACAGCGCGGGATCATCGGAGTTTCCCCAGAGGTGGTTCGAGTTCCAGCTCCTCGTTGATGGCTTATTTATTTGCAGCGTTCGCATCCATCACTGCGGACGCCCTCTTTCGTTCGGCTCTCCAACCAACTTCGTCGTTCTTTCCACAAACCTCCAACAACTATTCCCAAACTTTGATCTGCTAGATCTATCCACTCATTTCAATACTTCCTGCCTCTTAATTACTACATAATTAATCAACAACTTTCGCCAAAATGCAGTTCTCCATCTTCACTGTCCTTGCCGCTGCTGCCAGCGCTGTCGTTGCTCTTCCTGTGCGTCATGTCACTCTTCTTTGTATCCAAAAGAAGCAACTAACCAGCTCATAGGCAGCCACTCCTACCGCTGCCGCCACCGCGACTCCCTCTGCCACTTGCGGCAAGATTGGCAACTTCCACAAGACCACTGTCAAGGCCGGACAGACCTTGACCACCATCGCGCAGCGTTACAACTCTGGTATCTGCGACATTGCGTGGCAGAACAAGCTTGCGAACCCCAACGTCATCTTTGCTGGTCAGGTCCTTTTGGTCCCCGTCGACGTTTGCAACCCCGACAACACCTCCTGCATCACCCCCACTGGGGAGGCTACCTGCGTTACAGGCGGACCGGCTACCTACACCATCAAGTCTGGCGACACATTCTTCGTCGTTGCTCAGAGCCTTGGCATCACCACTGACTCCCTTACTGGCGCCAACCCCGGTGTCGCTGCTGAGAGCCTCCAGGTCGGCCAGGTCATCAAGGTCCCTGTTTGCTAAATGCCTTAACTACCTTGAAGCCTTTCGCTGGGTGCGAAGAGTTCACATGCTCCATGCCCACCTGAGGTCTCTTTTAAATAATGCATAGAAAGGCAATAATAGGATACTTGTCATTCTCATTACGTTGTGCAAAAGTTTACATGGTGTTATACCTTGAGTAGAATGGAGGAGCGTAGTGTTGCGCGTCGGCGTCGGCGTCGGCGAGCTGAATCTGCTTATTCTCTTGCATGCCTATTTCCAAGGCCACCTTGAGACTTTCACTACAGTCATTCTTTGTTGCTCCACGTCCTTCAGAAAGGAAGACCTTCTCTGACTTATTCACGTGCAAACATAGATTGCAAGAGAGCGATGACATTCGTCATCATCGAGTGATAATTCTGCTACAGACTTCCTTGTTGTATGCTACGCATCCTCGGCAGCTCTTGATGACACCTTGCAATGAATGCCAACCTGTTTGACCAGCCAGTAGTTCTCATGCCTTGCAGTCTGGGAATTCACACAACTAAAGTTGAACCTCTTCACCAAAACAGGGATCAGTTTGTTAATCTCGAGCAGGCTAACATTCTTGCCAATGCAAGTTCTGGAGCCTGTTCCAAACTATCGGAAGCGAAGGTCAGTAGCTGCGCTGCTCCTACCCAAATACTGGCGTAACGAAAACATATGTTGACGTACCGGGATCCAATTAGCTTCCATCAAAGAAAGCGTGTCTTTGTCGTCATTCAGCCATCTCTCAGGACGGTATCGGTCGGCATCAAGTCCAAATATACTACTATTTCGATGTAAAACCCACGTGTTCACGCCAACTACAGACTGCGTTTCTCATTTTAGCAGACACGAATGGTTCAATGACCTGGAACTTGTTTGTACTTACTCCTTCAGGGAAATGCGTTCCAGCGAGAGTTGATCCACCTGTTGGGACGACACGCGCTAGAGGAAGCCCGGTTGCAGGGTGTAACCTCAATGACTCCTTTACGCAGGCTTGTAGATAGCATAATGCCTGCGCAGCTTTGAATGGGATGAATTCCGGATCCCCAAGTTCTGCGAATGTGGCATCTATTTCCTGGCGCAACTAGACTACTTTTAGCATGGCCTTCACAACTGAACTTCTACCAATGTTTGCTGAGAATAACACACCTTGTCCAGAACGTTTGGGTTGGTTATGAGGTCGTACAAAATAGCGCAAAGGGAGATTGATGTAGTATCAGAGCCGGCTCCAATGTTGGTCATGCAAGTGGCGAAAATCGCGCTGGAAGGAAATTTGTCCGGATTCTCATCTTGTAGACGAAATAATTTTGACATGAAGTCTTTCCGCACGGCACTTTTGTCGAGCCGTTCGCTGTCATAAACCTGTCTTCCGTTTTCGAGTTCGCGAGTGGTGAAATTCGCAACGTGCATCAACCCGGCTGCAGGCAGTTTGGTAATAAGCCACCAAAGGGGGCGGTGAAGTTCATGCTCAATACCAACAAGCGCGCAGTACTTGAGATAAGCGTGAAGGCTCTTGAACATGCCCAGATTGTCCTTCCCAGAATCAAGAAACCCAAATCGTTTTCCAAGCTATATGTGAACAAGAAAGTCAAAACAATTCCAGACAGTCTCCAGGAAATAAGAAAACCCACAGTGATTTGACTGATGACATCAAATGCGTAGCATTGCATCCAGAATTGCAAGTCAAGAATCCCACCCGACTTTGACAGGTGTGTAAGGCGAGACACAAACTGTCTGATGCAGTCTTCCACTTCTGGCTCCATGTCTTTGAGAGTTGTCACGGAGTAGAGGTTTGCCACAATTCTTCGATTAGCAGCGTGACGCGCGCTGTTTCGGTCCGTGAAAAGATCGCACCAAGGCGGGTTGGGTGCGCTGGAGGCTTCATACCATGCTGCCTAGGGAATCGATCGAGTCTTGTCAACAGATGGAGATTTAATGAACGAATCGAAGCGAAGTACTACCTTTGGAAATCCCTTGCCGATTCCATATATAGTTTTGATCACAGCCGGGTCATCGATGCTATACTGATTTGGCGCTATGCGCACAACAGGGCCTAGTTTATGAGTACACTCATCCAAAAAGTCTGCTGGAACAAGAGCTTAGGCTTACCATACGTCCGGTGAAGGTCAATATTGACTTGATGGAAGTTTCCTGTGCTAACCTGCTTCAAGTACCATAGCCGTGAGATACGAGCTGGAAAGGGACCTGGCAATCTCCTCAAAGAGGAAAAGGTTTCGAACAGAGATGGGAGGGCGAATGCAAAACCTAATAAAAGTGCAGAAGATAATAGAATGATATGGGCGATTGGATTGTCGAATACGGACATTTTGACTTGTAAGTGGATTCGTGTGATCTGATGGATTACTTCAAGCTTTTGGAAACAGACTCTGCTGAGTTAGTGAGTCTATTCTTTAGGAGCTCTTCAGCATGCAACTGTTTAAAGTCAAAGAAATTCTCGTAAAGGGTAAACTTGTTCTAGGCAAAGTTAAAGATATCTGTTAGTCGTCTAATTACGAAGCTTGCCCATACTTGAGATGAGAGTTACACCCTGAAGATCTACGTCACCAGTGTGGGAAGGATGTGACCTACCCCATATTCTACCAGAGGGCGGCTCCCACGCTCACGCACTCCGCAAATTTAGCCCTTCCTTCCCCGCAAACACACGATTACCTGGTATGCTGCATGTCACGAAGCTGAAGTCCATGTGGGGTAGGTAAATAATACCTAGTACCCAAGTACGTTTCTTGCTACCGGTGTGCGCCTTTACCCCACATTCAAACAACCTCCACCCACGACGGCGAGAGAAGCAGGGACGGGAATGACTGATCTGGGTTGATTCAAGGTATCTAGCTGTTCTAAGGCTTTCTATGTACAAGTATTGCACATTGGTTTCGTCTTGACTGGAGGAAACATACTGTGTTCAATTTAATCAGTGAAAACAGAGCAGGCAAAAAACACCACAGCCTATCAACATGCCGGCCTCCAAACGCGAGACCATTCGCCACCCGAATGGCCAGGTCTCAGCCTACATGCTGGACAGTTTTGTTGATCCCTGGCGACCTGCAGAGACAATTCTACTGCAACATGGCTTCGCTCGCACGGCTGATCATTTCTACCACTGGGTGCCGGCTTTATCGCGACATTACAACGTACTCCGGCGAGATCTTCGCGGTCATGGAGAGTCGAGCTATCCAGAACCTGGCCAGGATGACGCCTACGACTATTCACTTGCCACCATCATGGAAGAGATCAAGGACACTTTGGATCAGTTGAACATAGAGAAGGTCCACTTTGTTGGAGAATCAACTAGTGGGATGCTTGCCGAGATATTTGCAGCAAAATACCCTCAGCGTGTGCTCTCAGTCATTGTTTGCTCGTCTCCCACTCACTTGCCGCAATCTGCCCAGGAGTTTCTGGCGTTTGGCAAAGGGTCTTGGCCGGAGGCTTGCCGTCAACTAGGGTCCCGAGGATGGGCTAGGCGTCTTGCTGCCGCGAATGGGACAGTCGCCAGTGATGACCCTGAGTATCTAGCCTGGTGGATGGAAAAGGTGGCCGCGAGTGATGGGGAAGGGCTGGCAAGCTATGCGGACTTTCTGAGTCGATTGGACGCCCGGCCATTTTTGGGAAGCATCACCGCTCCGATGCTCATTCTATCACCCACGAACAGTGCTTTGGTGACAGTAAAGTCCATGGAGGAACTTGCTGCGACAGTGCCCAAGGCAGAGCTTGGCATCATCGATTCCAAGGGTCATGAGATATACGCAGAAGCCGCCGACGCCTGTATTGCTAAAATACGGACGTTTCTTCAGCATATCGAGAACAAAGAGATTTAAATTCAACAAAACAGAGATAGTTTAATATCTGAACTGTCTCCATGAAGCCCCTGGTCACCGAATCGGTATTTGACGAGTCATGTTCATTAACATGAGTGGCATTAGGCCTCTGCGGACCAGTTCGAGCATCAGTGTCGATGTCTTCGAATCCCGATTGGTGCTCTACATTGACTGAAGAAGCAGGTTCTATGAACTAAGGTTAAAATGTAACGACATTCATCGGTTAAGGGGATTTCTTAGAGACATATTTAAGACACATAGTACTAGGTAGGTTTGGATTAAGAGAACGGATCTTTAATTGCGAATCGCACATGTGTACAGCACGCTGAGCTCACGTCTGAATGCCCGACAAAGTGGTTCTAATCCTTGTCTTCCCCCGTAATGTGAAGATATACAGATGATCCGTCACGATCCTGTGATGACCCCATATTAGCCTAACATAAAACGTCAAGACATGCATGTGCCATCACTTACAATACAGCGGGGATTCTTTGATGCCTCCTCAAATACAGCATAAGCGGCTTCTGCCATTGAGGGCTTGAGATCTTGACGTCGGGCTGCTTCTATTCCCAGTGAAAGGTCTTTCAGAAACATTTGTGTTTTGAACCCCAGCCGCCAATCATTGCTGCTTGGTGCGTGAGGCACCACGCCGGGCACTGGGCAAACATTGTCTCCCATGAAAGACTGCCCAGTTGAATTGTGAATGATTGTTTGGAGTATCTTTGGGTCAACACCCGATTTGACACCAATCGCCATTGCTTCTGCGACCAGTAACAGGACGGAGCACGAAATATAGTTGTTGCTGATCTTTGCGACAAGGCCGGAGCCTACACTGCCACACCAGAATAACTTCTGGGGACCACCCATCAACGAGACTGTTCTTTCCAGTCTCTCCGTTGATTTGTCACCCGGCTGCGGTGCAGGATGGCCGATCATGAATGAAAGCGTGGCTGTTTCTGCGGCAGGAACGCCCCCCTAAACTTTCATTAACTCAATTGTTTGATGCTGGGGGTGCAACGGCACCGCTGCCAAGCAGTATGCTTACTGAAACTGGGGCATCAACATACGTGCCTTGTTGCGTTGTTTCAATGTGAGCAGCCAACTTCCGAGCTGTGGCTGCATCGATCGTACTGCACTCGAGCAAGAGTCTACCAGGATTTTTTGGGGCGACGCTGATACCGTTTCCAGGATGTAGAAAGACATCTTCGACCTCTCTCCCTCCCGGCACCATTGATATTACCACTTCAGCGCTTGCAGCCACATCTCGTGGTGACTCAGCTATCTTGACTGGCCCCAGGCTGCCGAATTCGTTGCAAAACCTTGCACAAGCTGCCTTTTGTACGTCAAAAACGTACAGAATCGAGTCATGCGGAAGTCTGCGCCGAACAGATGCGGCCATAGGATATCCTATGGCACCAAGGCCTGCGTTCACGTAAGTGACGTCGAAAAGGATGTCGAGTCTGGGCTAGCACAACCTACCAATAAACCCTACGTTACAATCCATGTTGGCTTGTATGATTTAACAAGAGTATGAAAGAATCTCCAGAGAAGCTCAATGTCTTTAAAAAGATGCCTAGAAAATCAAATGCCTCTGCAAAGCTAGCGAAACCGGGAGTATCTAGGGCGCTAGGGTGCCCCACACTCGATCTCAAAACAGATTCTACAGCGACCATTCACTCCCCCACCTTTACCCCGCGTTCAACAATAGGTGCGTGATGAACGATGGATATGATGGACATAGATCTTTACGAGCTACCTTATCAATAGAAACTCCCCGGACAAAATTTGAAGACCTGTGTCTGAATCATAATTCAAACACAAGTTCAACACCGTCATGCCTGAAGAACGTCGACCGCTGATTGTGGGTGTTATTGGCCCTGCGGGTTTTGGAGGCTCCTATTTGTGCGTCGAGCTCATCAATCGTGGTCACCGTGTCATTGGAATATCCCGTAATCCACAAAAGCTTGGAAGCCATGAACGTTATGAACCTCGAAACATCGATTTGGAACAAGCAACGGAAGCTGATATCTACGGGGTCATCAAAGACCTTGACGTTGTTGTAAGCGAATACGGGCCGCATACAGGTGGTCATCAAGCTCTGCAGTACAGTACGTCTCATTGTTCAACTTTCGGGTACCAGTCTTAGTCACTGACTTGTTACCTGTGGTAGTGCCTTTCATAGAGATGATACGAAAGATTGTTCTTGCTGTCAAGCGCGCTGAAACCAACTACTTCGTAATGGTTGGCGGTACTGGTAGCCTACACGTGCCCCATGAAGATGGCATATGTGTGGCAGACAGCAAAGATTTCTTCTTGGCATATCGACGCGGCATATCCGACAGCCATGCACATGTGACTTACATGGAAGAGAGACTGGGACCGCTGGGAGCAGCTTTGCGAGCATACCGAGATGCGCGCCTTTTGTTGAAAACGGGAGGTGGGAGCCGACAGAACGTTTCAAGGGCAAAAGCCACAATCAGTGAATACGAGGCAAAGATCAAGGCGCAACAGGATGCAGCAAGCGGATTCATCAAGGCAGCTCGGGCTAGCCTGTTGTTTTTCGAGGGAAACACCTCCTTCAATTGGACTTATGTCTCCCCGAGTGCGTTATACCGTCCGGGTAAACGCACAGGCAACTACAACGTTACGCTGGGAAACCTGCCGCTGAAGGACGGTCCCGAGGGTGATAATCCCCTAGATGGAAGGCTCCTGGGGATTTCAGCCCCTGATCTTGCTATCGCCATCGCTGATGATATTGAGACGCAAAGATTCAAACATCAGCATTGGTCTGCCACAGCCGACTTATCAGATGACACACCAACTCCATCCTATGTAACTATCGAGTCATGATAGATATCCGCGTTTGGACTGTTAAAATGCAATTCGAGCCAAATAGAAGAAACAAAAGATGTTGATTCCTGCCCAAATCACCCAAAGCTGTGGTTGATCACATGTTTATCGCGGAAGGAGGCTCCCCACAAAGTGAGATCATCTGGATGTGGTCGTATGTGGAGTAACAGAAGACCCTGGTAGGTACTGAAAGGCAGGGAGAAAATTGTTAAAACGACTGAGGCACGGGCGATTCGGTTGGCCATTACTCAATGTTCACGTACCCATTTCATCAAGTTTGCACGCAAAGCTCTGAATTACGCACAGAATGACCACTTATATCATCAACGACGGGGAGTTTGACAAACTCCAGAACAAGGTGATTCTCGTCACTGGTGGTGCTGCCGGCATTGGCCGAGCCATTGTGACTCTCGCTCATGGTAAGCAGCCTTTCTTTATCAGAAGAGTAGTATCACTTACTTGTTCACAGAGAATGGCGCCAAAGTAGCGTTCTGCGACGTCGACGAGGCTCGAGGCAAACAAGTGGAGCAGGAGCTTGACGCGTAACAAACTGCCTATGTCATAGCAGACATTCAATCTCTCAAGAAAGAGGGGCTAATGGATCTTTTCGCAGCAACGTGTTCTTCAAGCGATGCGACGTATTTGACTGGGATGAACTCCTCCACTTCTTCCAAGAAACCGTTTCGAAATTCGGCCGGATCGACACAGTCATTGCGAACGCCGCAATTAATAAGTTAGAGACACTTGATGAGCCCATTGATGACGATTTGTTGCATTTGAAGAAGCCAGACCTCTCCGTTCTGAACATCAACATTGCTGCAACCTGGTACATAACCAAATGCGCGATCAGCTTTTTCCGGATGCATCCTGAGATACCCTCGCAACTTGTTCTCTTTGGATCAGCGGCTAGCATCTGGGACACACCCCCATTGTACACATATTGTGCCAGTAAAGGGGCTGTGTTGGGTCTCATGCGTTCCCTGAGGACCCAGCTTCCAAAGATGAACATCAGCGTGAACATGATAGCTCCTTGGATGACAGGTAAGAGAAATGGACAAGGCTATAGTGACCCCGGATACATCCAGTATGGTTCTGATTTGAAAATCGTTAGTAACGGAAATGGTAACAGATCATATCAGATCGATTTGGGGGGACCTTCCAGCCAACCAGCCCCGAGATGTTGCCAAAGCAAGTCTTCTGCCAGCAGCAAGACCTGATATCAATGGCAAAACCTTTTTTGTGAACGGAGGCAATATAACGGAGTTGGAGGACAAGCTAGATGAGACCCAGCCACTTTGGTTGGGGATGGAATTGGATAAAAATATGCGGGAAGGGCAGCGAAGACTGATTCCCTAGCCGGACACCCAGAAGCCGAAAGAGGCTCGCTCTACTCTTTCCTCATAGACATATATACACGAGGATGCTTTGGGGACAGATCGTTTCAATGAGAATTCTGATAAGATGAGAAATTTCTCAGCCTTCACATTGTTGCTAGAAATCGTGGGTCTTTCTCGTTGCCAAACTGCCTTGGTCCTCGAAAGTACGACTCACACGGAAACATCAGTCACGGCAGTGATGGATTGGATGGAGTGTCGGTTTCCTGTGGACGTATGCCGTTTCAGGGCCACCATGTACTGAATGCGGGGAAGTCGCGAGAGTGGAGGCAACCTCAAATATTTAATTCTGATCTTTTCCCCAATACCAGGGTTACTTTTCGAGAGGCCCAGAGCAGGTCATTCTTCATGTCTCTATTCCAAAATGGCGTTGAATAGACCGATTCCCCTGGCCACTGGGGCTGTCGAGATTGTGCTACTGGACGGAGGAGGATTCACAACCACCGACGACACAAAGATCCACGAGGATGGGCATTTGGAGCCGTACTATCTTTACGATTGGTGTTTCTTCATTCATCACAGAGCTACGGGCCGACGGATGCTCTGGGATCTTGGAATCCACAATGTTAGTTCACGATGGGCATGCCGTTTACACCTCCGCTCATTAGCCGCCGTGTAGGATCGCGAACTCTATACGCCGTTTGTCTTAAACTATCACTGGACGAGTTGCAATCCAGTTGGGCCCAGAAAATCGCTCATAACTCAGCTTGAGGACTTAGGAGTGATGGCAGAAGAAATCGATACTGTCATATTCAGGCAAGAACCTTAATCTCCCCATAAGTATGTCAAGGCCAATGGGACCACGTGGCTGACCTGAGAGTAGTCATGCCCATTGGGATCATTGCCGACCGCTAAAAGGCGAGTTCCCCCGCGCCAAAGTTCTGTTCGGCCCTGGTACTGCAAAGCACTGTTCCCCAGGGCATGTAAGAGATGGCGAAATTCAACCAATGGTCCAGTGGGACTCTCGCTTTTTTGGTGAGGGCGACTCGCAGTCCGAGTCCTTTGAAGAGCTTGAGGGACCATGGGTTCACTGGGGCCCCTTTCATCGTGCGAAGGACTTCTTTGGCGATGGCAGCTTCTGGGTGATTGACGCTCCGGGGCACATGGAAGGGAATCTGGCTGCAGCCGCCCGACTACCAAACGGGCAGTATGTTGTCTTAGCAAGTGATTGCTGTCATTCGAGGTCAGTTACCCTTCACTTTCTGCTGGAGCAATGGCTGGGTTATCGGCGACTAATCTGGCCTTTTGGCGGGTAGAGATATCTTCGATGGTCGCCGAAGCATTGCTAACATCTTACTTCCCGATGGCTCTCGCTTTTGCTTGCACGAAGACTTGAATAAAGCTTGGAGCACCATCGAAGAGCTCAGACAGGCAAGTGAACGATATGGGATGCATATTGCCATGGCTCATGATGCCGAGTTTATCAAAAAAGGCGAGGATGAGGTTCTCATGTCAATCTTGCATCCGGGTTTTGATGAATCGTGTCTTGTGAGGATCCGGGCTCATGAACGCCCGTGAAGGAACATCTTACAAAGTCGATTGTAGAGCTGTTGGCCCATGTTCCGTCGCAACCAGCGAGAGTCTCAGAGAAGTGATAAGCACGACCAGTAGCATTAGACATTTAGCAACCCATTATCAGTCGAACAGTGACTTTGCCGCGCAGTCCCCGTCTTTTCCCCGCATTTCGCCCCCGCCGAGTTTAGCCAACTTCCAACTGTGCCTTCTGGGGTGCAGCTGCCACTGTGCCGTCTACAGGGGGACTGGCCCATCTACCAGTGTGTGAGCGAGGCAGACCCTTGTTCTGCGTAAGCTGCCCCGGACTGGCTCGGCAACTGCACAACCCGACACCCCGCAACGATGAGTGTCGAACACGAACTTCGCCATCGTCACAACTTGAGCAGCCACCGCCATCCTCCGAGTATCTAGCCCTATCTGAAAGCCTCGAACAGGGCTTGCATCGAAAACCTGAGAACGAATAACCCAGCTTGCTTATGTCGCCAAACGACGATCACCCAGCTGCGGTCGCACGGAGAGGCCGCCCCCAGCGTCAGTACAAGTGCGGATACTGCCCGAAAGCGTTCAAGCGCAGTGAGCATTGCATTCGACACCAGCGCACCCATACCCGAGAGAAGCCATATATCTGCCGGTACTGCCACAAGTCTTATGGAAGGAAGTATGTGCATCAACATCTTGATCCTATCGCTCTCGTGGATAACAGTTCACTAAAGTGCCACTGGTGCCCAGAGATTTGGTAACAAGACACGAGCGCACTCTACATGCGAAATTGCACAACAACGAGAAGATCGCCGACGAGGTGACAGTGGCATGTTCAATATCGACGCAAGCAACAAACCACGAGACACCTGTCAGCGACGATATTTCGGACGGCGAAGAGATAGATCTGGAAAGACAGTCTTACCCAGAGTCCCTCGAGTACCAGTCTCCACGTAACGAGGTAGCTTCTTCAGCCTCCTCTCCCATTACCGGTCGATTCGAAGCAAATTTTCAAACAGCCTCTCCATTTGGCGTGGAAGACCGCGACGTCATTTTGGAAGGCATCGTCCAAGCAGAGTCAGAACCAAGGTTGCCAGGTCAGAGGTGTGACGAAAC
Source organism: Colletotrichum fructicola Nara gc5 (assembly GCF_000319635.2). Lineage (NCBI taxonomy): Eukaryota > Fungi > Ascomycota > Sordariomycetes > Glomerellales > Glomerellaceae > Colletotrichum > Colletotrichum fructicola. Next base: position 4,495,119 of record NW_027094057.1, read on the forward strand.
CTCTGAAGAATGCTCGAATGGTTCAAGAAGGGCGCAGACCCAGTCTTCCAGCCCACATACCGCTGATCCGCGACCACAGCAGCTAGAAGTGTTAGAACTGGACATGATTGACCCGGCGTTGTTTTCAGATATTGGCCAAGAGATGGACATGGACTTCGGGCTCCCAGGACCGTCGGCAAACGTACCCAGTCACGAACCAACGGAAGTACTTCGCCAACATGTCCCAGGAGGAACGGATCAGCACACGGACCGCTCTGTAGCAATGCATAACGATCCAAGCTCGTTTGTCTTCTCACCAAACACAATAGCAGAGCTAAATCTTGCTGCAATCGAATTCGCTTCTTTAACTCACCAGGCTGGCGATATCAGCGAGGATCTCCATCAAGTAGAGACTGGTGGTCTTGCTTCATCTGGCTTACTTGGAGAATATCCGCCAAATTCCCGGAAAGGCGCCCAGGCTGTTGTTGGCCCTTCAAGCGTACCCTTGGTGAGTCCAACGGAAGTGCGAGGGACGGAACGTGCGTCCGATCTGCCGTCTCTTTCCGAGGACGGGAGCCCCCCATGCCCAACGTTTACAATCAGTGACGAAACTCGGGATCGCATTCAACAAGACCTTTTTCGTCGCTTGCCAAACCCAGACCAGAACATTCCCATTCCCGCTGCCAAATTTCTCCGAAGCTGTTTGTCAAGCTACATCACATGCTTCCACATCCACTTCCCTCTCATTCACATTCAGACACTGGAACTGAATCAAGTTCCAAGCCCCCTGATCCTCGCAATATGTGCTATTGGTGCGCTCTATCGTCTCGATCGTCGCCGGGCTAGAATGATGTACAATTTGGCAAAGCAGAGCTCAGGAGATGTAAGTTAAACTACACCAATACCCTTGGCCATTTGATGAAGGTGTGTGAGACATATTTGCTAACCTTGATCTCCGCTCCAGCAGATTAAAAACCCATTACCTGCTGATGGACGAGCTGTTGTCAAGGACTATGCTCTTTGGACTGTTCAGACGCGAGTGTTGCTTAGTTTCTTCGCCATAATGAGTGGTGATAGAGAACTTGTTAACGATACCATGAGAGACAACGGATTTTACACTTTGGTACGATATATTGCTATTCACGTAATTCTCGTGAGGTTTCTTTTGTTCTGACCGAGAGCTAGGTGTACAGCCAAGCCCGAGCAGCTGTAGCGGGAGACGCCCCTGAATCAGACACCATGGATTGGCAATTATGGATCGAGCTTGAATCATGGAAACGATTGATAGGCGGCATATTCATCGAAAGCACGTTGACAATGGTCATATACGAAGTTAACCCGGGGTTTCACGCAACTCAAGACCTGGACATCCCAGTGTATAGCGATGAAATCCTGTGGAATGCGGGGTCTCCTGATGACTGGAGAGAAACATACATCAGCATCGGAACGAAGAAAGAAAGCAGGCGCCACACCATCAAAGATGTCCTAGTGGACATTTTACTCGAAGGGAAGTATCACGCGAACACCATGCCTTACCACGTATCGCCACTCACCGCCCTCGTTGCTGTACATGCGCTGGTGGTACACATGTGGCAGCGTTTCCAAGTATGCCAAGCGCTCACATCAACAACTTCGTTGTTTTCTTCCAGCTCTGAACATGACCCCCTCAGCTCATCATTGCTGAGAAGTGCCATGCAGTCTTTGGCTCGATGCGATGATTTCCTACAGGGAGTCAGGAGTGAGCTTCCACATGCGGATGCTGACGAGCATGAGAAGGACCAAGAATGCTCGCTCGTGTTCAACTGCCAAGCTATATTGCGCATTGCTTACACCCGCATTGCTGGCCCTTCGATCAGAATCAGCCTCATGAACACAGATGATGCAGATGTGGACGCGGCAATATCTTCATTTGTGACTGCGAAAATGGAACGCAGCCCGCAATTACTCGATATCATTTCAAAATCTTTCGAAGGCTTCAAGATCCCAGTCAAAATTGGTCACTTGCTTGTACGAAAGACAGCAGCATTTCGTTGGAGCGTGGAGCACGCAGTAGCAGGATGGTCAAGCGGTAAGAGCAATAATAGTGATACAGGGCTATGAAAGTTGAACTGAAATCTTCGACAGCAATTCTTGTGTCTAAATGGGTCTATTCCATAGAGATTGGTGTCTTTGCTGGCATACAGCCGACTGCGGCCGAAAGCAAGCTGCTTACCACCATCAGAGAGGCTCTCGAAGAAGCAGAATGCGAACTGAGTGAAGCGTCGTGCTTATCGGCGGCCGTGGCCAAGACCTGGGGTTGGTTCATGCACGATGTAAGTGTCCAGAACTGACGGCAAGGTTTGCATAGTTAACATTACCGACATAGGTCTGGATCTGGGGCATTACGCCTCGAATGGGAGAAGCACTCAATCGTCTGGCAATTGCGTACACCCGTATAATTGATGCAGCCAAAGGCCATGTGGTCGACCATTCACAGCTGTGCTTGGGCGGGCTGGAAAGCAGAGACCGCTTCGAAAGCATTTATGTAGGCAGTCGTGCCAGCTGTAATCTTTGACATTGGAAAATGGGTGGAACATGTCTGAGTTTTCCTATGGAATCTCATGAATGGCCAAACAGTGAAGCTAACTTAATATCATCTTACGAAGGCGTTCAGACGAGGCATGGTGTGGGGTACTGGTGGGTTGGCAAGGTTCATCTACAAAAACGAGTTGGAAAATGTATGTGGGGAGGGGGGCAGTGAGTGCCTCGGCGGTCCAAGATTGTTATTTGGGAACCTGCATACTTTGACGGGCATCGAGTCGAGTGCTCATGTCTTTGTTCGCAACGTCGCGAGTTTCCCAGGGAACATTATTGAACTGGACAAGGAATAGTTGATTCAATTCAACGCGCACCGTCAAATGACGTTGGTGACGCCTACCCCGCGTTAGCACACAAGAGTACATAAAGTATATCCTCAAGCCCTTGCTTGTGTGCCCGCCAAGGCCCCTACTCAACTCAACAATGACATCAAACAACGACATTCTCAAATCGTCCCTACTTGCTCTCGAGGCCTCGGCCCGTGGCATCGTCAGCGTCTCCGCTCTGCGTGGCGGTGAATTCACCCTTCCCAGTAGTCTTTTTGTGTCAGGGGCTTCCCCCACAGAGAGGGTTCTAGTGCCTTCACTCTCCTTCTTGATCGTACAGAAATGCAACAAAAATGGCGCTAAGCGTATTCTATTTGACCTGGGTCTCCGCCGCGACACTGGCAACTATTCGGAACCGATACAACGTCATTTAAAAAGTAGGCAACCAATACTACCGCTGCCTGACGTGCGCCAGAGCCTCCTCGAAGGTGGTCTGAGTCCGGGAAGTATCAATCAAGTCGTGCTCAGCCATGTTCACTGGGATCATATCGGAACGCCATCCGACTTTCCCGCAGCAGAATTCTTCGTCGGTGCGGGATCTCTCGACCTGCTTAAGACCGGCCTGAACGGGCACTTGTCTCACTCTAACTTTGAATCCGACCTCTTCGACAACGTCGAAGTTAAAGAGTTGTCGCGCCCCGCAAAGATGGCACCTGAATTGGATGATAGCTGGCACGACGTTGGAGGGCTGAAGATCTTGGATTTTGGAGGTAGCGACAGCGGCTCACTCTACATTGTTGACTCGCCCGGTCATCTAATCGGCCACATCAATCTTTTAGCACGAATAGGCACTGGGAAATGGGCTTTACTTATTGGGGACGCCTGTCATGACCAGCGTTTGCTTCATGGAAGGGAAGCCATTGCAGAATGGACAGATGACACAGGACGGACGTGCTGTATCCACATGGACAAAATAAAGGCTGCCGAAACTCTTAGAAAGATTTCGGAGTGGACGGAGGCTTTCAAGACAAGCGGCATGTCTTTGGAAGTTATATTTGCTCATGACGCGGAATGGGCAAATACTCATAAGACCGCTTTCTTCCCTGGGACAATCTAGCGTATGAGTTTTTGAATGAGCAATCCGTGCCCCCACAGCCAAAATCGGACAGAGGAAATGTGAGAAATTTGACATGTGAGTAAGCAGAACAATGTGCGGTGGGCGTCTGGCCGTAGGTAAGTATTGTATATTACTTACCCCGCCGTCCGGGAAACCCCTAAAAGGGAGCACGTTGCACCCTTCCTTCTCGCAGCCAGTCGCCACTCACCATCTAACGACATCACTTTCTAAACGTAACGCCATCGAACACCGGTTACCATTCCTTTATCCAATACTTGCATAATGGAAATGTATCACCGTCTGGGCTTTATTGGTCTTGGTGCAATGGGTGCTCCCATGGCTTCCAACCTTGCCGCGAAGTTGGCTAAGGATTATAAGATATGCATCTACGACGTCTCGCAGGAAGCTATGAAATCCTTCGTCGAAGCTCACGGGCAGTCGGTGTCAATCTGTCACTCACCGAAAGAGGTTTCTCAAGGAACAGTAAGGTTTCACCCAATATCAGTCAACGGGCATTACTTAACGAGCTTTGTAGGATATCATCTTCACCATGCTGCCAGAAGGTTCCCACGTGAGAGCCGTCTACCTGGATCCTGTTGACGGCATCCTGCATTCGAAGATTTCCGCTCGCCTGCTTCTTGACTGCTCTACCATTGACACTGAGACGTCTCTCGCAGTGTCCACTGCAGTCAAGTCGCGTTTCCCTGACGTCGCCTTCTATGATGCCCCGGTGTCAGGAGGTACTCTTGGTGCAGTGGCAGCGTCTCTCACCCTCATGGTTGGTTGTTCTGAGAACGATAGTAACTGGTCACTCGTCGAAGGTTTGTTGGGACTCGTGGGCAAGAATATCATCGCATGCGGGGGCCCCGGCATGGGTCTCACCGCAAAACTGTGCAACAACTATTGCTCTGGACTCATTTCACTCGCCACAGCTGAGGCCATGAACATCGGCATGCGTTCAGGTATGGATCCACGGCTACTTTCACGGGTGTTTTCCAAAAGCACAGCACAGAGCACAATTTGCGACAAGTTCAATCCTGTTCCTGGCATATGCCCAGATGCACCGTCCAGTCACGGATATAGGGGGGGCTTCAAAGTGCAATTGATGGCAAAGGACTTTGGGTTAGCTGTTTCGACTGCAGAAACAGTCGGCGCAAAGCTGCTACTGGGGACTGCTGGCTTGGAGGCATACACTAAAGCGAGCCAATCCGCAGAGTGTCGAGATCTAGACTCCCGAGTGCTTTTCAGGCATATTGGAGGCCAGGAAGATTGGGAGGATGACTTTAAGAAAAGCCAAACGCCTGTGTCTCGCTGATGGTTGTTTCAGAATCGTAGCGCTGACATACGAGGTGTTGCGCATGGGGAGGCGCATGGGGAGGCGATGTAGTTTCCGTCGCATTTCATTATCCGTCTATCAGGCATTTAACTTTCAAGGAGTGTCGTAGTCAAAATGTAGCCTCAAAAGGGCGTCGAATTGCGCCACTGTCTTCATCGTGTTGTCGTTGAGTCGCCTTGTTTGCATTGTGACTGCCAAATTCACAAACGTGGGGTGCACAGTCCAACTTGCGCGTGGTCGGGTACGCCGTCAAGCGCGGGGCTGTCTTCTCCACATTCTGAGATGCCCTCCGTTGCCACAGACGTCTTCCCCACATGGAAGAGACAGCGTAGCGTTATAGCGGTTTGTTCGAAAGTCTTCAGAGATGTCAATGCCGGCTCAGAATTCTGTCGAGGACCCCTTCTTCGACTCGGAGCTGCTGTCACTAGGTCTCTCATTACTATCCGTGGCCACATCTGTTTTTCAAGCCGATGAAGTGATACACTACAGTTATCTTATGTTGAACAAAGTCCTCGATCAGCAAACCCAAGTTGTTTCTTCTAGCAATCGGGCTTACCCAAAACTTCCTACCTCGTCAACAATCGACATGACGTCAGAAAAGACAAACGTCACTCAAATTGAACAGTCCGCCCACAAAACACTTTACGACAAAGGGCTTGAAATACGATATGAGGTTGCCGGTCGCTCATATGTGGACTCCGCTTTGACCGGAGGTTCCTCCGAATTCGCGCGGCCAATGCAAGAGCTGGTGACTGAGGCCTGCTGGGGATCGGTGTGGTCAAGGCCTGGTCTCGAAAGAAAGCAGCGGTCGTTGCTCAATATTGCAATGTTATGTGCCTTGAATAGGGCGCCGGAACTCGCGGCACACGTTCGGGGGGCTCTTCGAAACGGAGCCAGCGAAGTCGAGATTAGGGAAACACTACTTCAGGCCGCTATCTACTGTGGGATGCCAGCTGGAATTGAGGGTTTCAAGGTTGCCGAGAAGGTCATCTTGGCATTCAATGAAGAGAAAGGAAACAAGTCGTAAGGCTCGCAAGCGTCAGGATATTGTGTCACCATGCGACACTGAAGCCAAGAGTAGTTGTTCATCTGTTTTAATAAAATCACCGCTCCAGCTTAGGCCATAGGGAGATCATATTGTGCTTCGTGGAATAACTCATCTGCTACCTATCATATGATGGATGTCGCTTGAAGTACCACTATGTTGTTGAAAGATTTGAGCTTATAATTATGATCTGACCCAAGGAGGCGACTCAAAGTCTAGTGAATCTTGGCCTCCTTAACATTGCGTCCTTTTTGATGAGCTTCCGCGAGGTTAAGAAACAAATATCCTGCAATTTAGATAAGCTTACGTATCGAGCCATAGCACTCCATGAGATGATCTCGGGTTTCTTACGAATCTGCGCTTCTGGAAGAGTGGGTGCTCCCCACATGCGAGGACATTCTACGTTGAAACTGAATTCCCCCACTCCACACTCACTACGCGAGCAGAGTATGGGGGAGTCTGGGGTAAATCAATGTCGACTCCCTACTCCTGCTCCGAGCGAACTTCAAAACATAACTTTCGTGCTGGAGGTTTTGCGTCGACATTCGAAGCTATCTCAACGACCTTGAAATTCAGTAACGATGAAATTCCAGCAACACGAGCCCTCGTCCCTCCCCGCCTTGTTTCGGGTTTGTAATTCGGATTTCATGGTTTGGCACTTAACAATTGCTTTTATTGTTGTTCTCACGAGCATTTACTTGTGCTTGGTCCCCAATCGGATAACCGTAAGTGTGGCTCGGCTATTACCCCGCAGTCCTGTGCTGATGGGAATCACTTTCCAGGACCCACGAAGGAGAAAACTGCCTCCAGGGCCACGAGGACTGCCGATCGTAGGCAATTTGTTTGATCTAGCAGATTCTGAATTAGTCAGAGAGAAGGTTCGCAACTGGCATCAGACTTATGGCGATGTTTTCTACACCAAGGTCGGGGCTACAGATTACGTCTGGCTGTCATCTCCCAAGGCTGTTAAGGACTTAATGGACAAGAAGTCTGCGATCTATTCGTCACGGCCCCGTCTACCTTTGGCTCAAGATGTGGCTAGCGGTGGATCTCGCCAGCTGTTCATGGCTTACGGCCAGGACTGGCGAAATTTGCGGAAACACAGTCACAGTCTTCTCAATCTGAATGCCACAAAGAAATACCGTTCGACACAAGAGCTGGAGTCAAGGATACTACTACAGGACCTTCTCAATAAGCCAGATCAATTCTACACCATCAACCGGAGATATTCGACATCCGTCATATTGCTCGCTACGTACGGCTATCGCATTCCTTCCTTTCAAGACCCTCTGATAACTAAGATCTTCACTGTTCTGGAACATTTGTCAGTAATGATGGCGCCTGGAGCTTTTGCTGTTGAGGTTCTGCCGGCATTGGCTAGACTTCCAGAACGCTTCTTCGGAAATTGGAGGACTTGGGGTAGAAATGCATTTGCCCATGACAGCAAAGTTTACCTGGAGCTCTGGCAAACTCTCAAACAAACTACAGACGATGGAAGCGCGAGAGACTGCTTCTGTAAGGACTTCTACCTCGGTGATCCAAAGAGGAATGGCATAGACGACCTGTTGGCAGCCTACACATGCGGTGGCCTAGTAGAGGCTGGAGCAGAGACAACAGCCACGACAATCAACAATTGGACTCTTGCAATGATACTCTTCCCGGACGTCATGCGAAAAGGCCAGGAAGAATTGGATCGCGTTGTTGGATCTGGCCGGCTACCGACTTGGGACGACGAAAAGAACCTTCCGTACATTCGAGCAATGATCAAAGAGACGTTGCGATGGCGGCCTGTCAATAAGTTTGGAATGTACCATGCTTCTACCGAGGATGACTGGTATGATGGCTTTTTCATTCCGAAAGGGTCAACGGTAGTGTTGAATTGGTGGTACGCTTTGCCTATCCTTCGCAAGACTATCTGGCTGATGTGGTCATCCAAAACAGGGCTATTCAACGGGACTCCAGTCGATTTGAACAGCCGGACATCTTTGAACCTGCGCGCTTTCTTGAGCACCCTCTCACAGCAGCCGAGTACATGAATGCGCCAGACCCTTATGACAGAGATCATTTCTCATACGGCGCAGGAAGGCAAGACACCCAAAACTCGGTGGTAGTCTAAACACTGACTCAAAAATACAGGAGGGCATGCCCCGGAGTTCACTTGGCAGAAAAGTCGCTGTTCATCGTCATTGCTCGTACATTGTGGGGGTTTGACATCAAAAAGAAAGTACGTTCAGACGGGTCGGTGGTGGTCCCAACGACAAGAATGATGCCGGGATTTCTGAGTGTTCCGGAGCCATTTTTGTGCGATATCTTGTGTCGATCCCCCGCCCATGAGGGTATTATCCGTCGACAGTACGTTGAGGCCGAAACAGACCTTGCGGGCATGAACTACGGATTCTGAGTGTAGTTGCAAATATTTTATTGTTGGAATCCATTAATCGCATCAAGCAAAATCGGGTATTTAGACTTTTGAGTGTTTTGACCCATCGATCCTAAAAAGCAACACATGTGCCGTAGAAAGCTTCAGAAAGCAGGCTTCTTGCATTTGTGATATATTTTCCTCACCATGAAAGCACCCATAAGGTGCGAATGGTCGAGATAATGACTGCTGAGCGGAAGTCTAGAGTTCTTAGTTGATAGAAAATGAATATTATTAGCTGGATAGCTGTCCGCCAACTACTCGGCGGCTATAATGCAGGACTTTGTGCGTGAATGAAACTGGCAAGCCGCTTTAAAGTCGCTTAAATGGTTGGGAGACAACCTCAAAGTTGTCATCTAAAATGTGAACGGCTGGCGAATCAAATCTTGAGAGCAAAAACCTTGTTAGCACGCCGCCTCATAATGAGTCAGGTCTTTGAGAGCAACGAAATGCCATTGTCTAAGTTTAACAATGACTGTGCCCTCAGAGAGTTCATTTGATGGCATGATCCTCAGGTTCGAATGCTCTGTACCCTCGAAACAACCCATCAGGATCCCACCGCTGTCGAATTTTCGTGAATCGTTCACGGGCCGAGTCGGTCCAAACTCTGATCTAACAAATGACGTCAATCTTTACCCCTAATGCCGGAGCTTGCTACATACCTTTGGAGAATGAAGCGACCCAGGTGATTGATCGTAGTCGGCTATGTACATGCCGCAAGCAACTGTGGAGGCCATCTCGTACGTTCTCCTCATCGTGTCGCGGATTTTTGGCACCAGTGCCGAATCCTTCCAGCCACTGAAGGTTGAGATGTAGTACTGCTGCGGCAGACTGAAGACGGCGTCGTTTTCGTCCGGAGTCAAAGTGTCGCACATATAAATGCAACCAAACGAGGACTTGGTGGGTAGGTCGCACATTGCAGGTTTGATGGCCCTGACCAGCTGTAATGACCCTAGTTAGAATACTTCAGCGCAGGGTTGGGAACTTGGATTCACTCCCTACCTCTGAAACAGATACCGATGGATCATTGAGAATACTATGTATACCCCATTTCTGTTCAGGATTGTCGGGGTTGATCTGACGCTGCAGGTGAAAGAAGTCGTCCCAGGCCGTATGATTGGTAGGCTGGACTTCGATAATAGCTTTCTGAAGGTCAGCTGGCACTGAATTCCAAGCGCTCAGCAAACTTTCAGCATCGTCCAGGCAATCGGAGTAGGCCAGAACATTGATCGACAGCAACAATGGTGAGGATGTGGGGAGTATCTTCTCGGCCGAGGTGTCAAGCAGTTCCGGGTGCATAATGCAAACGGCGGTCTCGGTGAACATTTTCGGGGTCGCCTTGTTCCGGTCGAAGGCGAACATGAGGAGTTCTTCGAAGTCATTTCCCACATTGAAAGTAAAGGATCTGGAAAACAACTGTCGCTTGGGAATAGTTCGACTCCATATCTTTGTCACGACGCCGAAGAACGCCTGGCCTGCACCCCGCGCTGCCCAGAAAATATCAGAGTGCTCGTCTCGGCTCACAAGAAGGACGCGACCGTCGGGCACGATGACTTCCAATTTCACGATCCATTCAGTGATCGTAGCCCCCCATCCTCTCATAAACAGGCCCTGTCCGCCTGCGAGGCAAAAGCAGCCAAGTGCAACGTCAGGTGCGTGGCCGAATGGAAAGAATCGCCCAACTGCATCCGTTGCTTTCCAAGCTTCGTAGACACGGACTGCAGGACCAAAGCTGACTTCATGTGTTTCGGGATCGTACTCTACCTTCCGGTTTAGTTGACTAGTATCAATGAGGATCCCTTTGTCAACTAAAGATGGCTTCGATGGTAGGTGACCTCCTGACCGGACGCCCACGGAGACTCCAAGGGCTCGCGCTCGACGAAGGGCCGCAATAACCCCTTGGCTTGACGTTACGTTGTGTATCTCACTGGGAAATCTCTCTGTCTCTTCCTTATTGAAGTATTGCTCCCGACTTCGTCTATATTGTGGTGTTCCCCGTGGAAACACGGAGTTTAGCGATTGGAGATCTTCCATACTGAAACAGCAATTTGAAATCGGGTAGGGAAACAAAACAAGGACAAAGAATGCACGAACAGACTTAGAGTAATACTCTGAAGAATGGCCAGAGACTAAGACTAATAATGGAACGGCTTGCCGACAGCCCGGCCAGGACACATTACCACCACTCCCATACCCCACATGAAAATTATTAAGAACTACACTTCACCCCACATACCTCAGCAGCGATGCTCCATCTCACAAGAGGTAGTACGATACGCTAGATAATTCCACACGCAAAGGTGCAACCACGACAGGACAGCCGCTTGGAACTGCCAAGGCTAAGTGACCGTAGAGTCTCGGGGCCTTGCTCACAACACCCCAACGATGTTGCGTCGCGATGCGATCGGTGAATGTGTACTGCCATGGGCAGCTCGAGTTGCCCATGCTAACCTGCATGTGTCTATCAAGCCTCTGTGTCGTTCCAGAGTCTCTCTATCCAGTCGAAAATCGAATCCCTACCCATCTCACAGCCGGGCGCCAGCAGCAACAACAACGACGAAGGAGTGACTAATAACCAGACAGAGTGGTTTATAACCAGTCAACAACTCTGCTTCCTTTCCCTAAAGACAAGTCAGACACCAAAACACCATCCCTCAGGTCAGCCATTCAAGTCACATACCCCACCAACAGCATACATCTTATGACCCTCCTGCCCCTCGCCACCCTTAGCCTCAACGCCGCCGTACGCAGCGTGATCCCTCGCCAACACGACCAGGGCGTGCCGCTCAATCTGCATGCTCGCCGCCCCGCCTGCAGAAGGGGCTGCAGCTAGTATGCTACAGCATCGCCGGCAGCACCTCGTAGAACCTCAACCCCAAGGATATGAAGTACCCCGCCAAACACCCCGACTACCTCAGCAAAACCAATAACAACCCCTTGTGGAATATACCTGTAAGGGTCTAGGACAAGGTCGATGCCATTGGTCTAGCCTACTACTACGAGTACAATAAATCTTCTTGAAGAACAGGAAACAGAACCGTATCCTCCCTATTTCCTGGGCATTCTTATAACCTTGCCATTGACCTTGTCGATATTCCTGGAACCTTCTAGCGAATGCGCCATTGGATTTGGTGGGTCCAATGAGTCGTGGCTGAGGGTCTTGCCGAAGGCCGAACACCGGTCCATAGACCGTGACATATAAAGCCTACTAATATTATTATTAAGCTTATCACTTAAGGTCCTAAAGGTTAGGTTTTAAGGAAAATTATAAATATTAAGTACTTAAAACTTAAATTTTAATATAAAGTATTTACTTTCTTTTAAAATTAATAATTTAATATTTTATAGTTAATTATAATATAATAGTTAAAGCATTCTAATAAATAAATATTATTTCTCTATATAAGTAAGTTATAATAACTCTAATTATAAGAAAGCTTAAGATTTTTAAAAAAATTAATTTATTATTAAAATAGGGTAACTAAAGTAATTAAGATCTTTAAATAAGAATAATATAATAATATTATAGCTATTGAGAGCTTTCTTAGTATTATTAAGTTCTATAAAGCTTAAATTAAAGCTTATAGCTTTATTTCTACCCTACTAATAAGACTCCTTTAAAAGGGGGTAACCTTTGAGTAGGGGCTAAAATAATAAGTAGCTATAGAATCTCTTAAGCTTTATCTAGTTAGCCCTCTATTACTTTACCTTATTAATTATAATAAAAGAGCTAATAAAATATATCTATTAACTAATATAAATACTAAAGGCTAAAGTATTATATTTAAATAATATTACTAAGGTAAAAGATATATTATTAAGTATAAAAGTAGAATCTAAATAAGTATTACTCTTAACTATAATATTACGAAGCCTAAGCTTTAGTTAGTCTTACTTACTCTTAAGAAACTCCTAAATTACTTCTATAGTTGCAAAGGGTTAGTAGGAGCAATGTTGCAACTCGTACTTCCTTTCTCAAATGAGAATCCTCAGATGAGGAAGGAAGGTTTCTTGTTCATCTCAGCTGCATCTACATGTCCTTTTATCTTCGACCCTGATATCCTATCCCTTGATATCCTATCCCTTGATGTCTTACTCCAGTGCCGAACATAGCCGAGAGCATCCCATGTGACAGGCCTAGCCTGTTACAATAGTATATAATTTACTTTTAAAACTAATATACAAGTCTTTATAGATTAGATTAGTAGTATTACTTCTAATTTACTTAGAGTAGTCCTTACTTAATAGATTATATAGATTAAAATATTTAACTTTAAAATTTATTATATTTTAGGTATAAAGAATAGAGCAGTAGATAGCTTTTTATATAGTTAAGCTAGTAGGAAAAACTAATATTTATAAAGCTAAACTAAAAGAAGACCTAGATAAGATAATTAATAATTCTATCTATATATTAGAAATTAAAGAAAACCTATAGTTTAAAGCTAATAACTTACTTAACCCTAAATAAGCTTAGTTATAATAATTATAGTAAATTATTAAATATTTAGCTTTACTATTATAGCTTAAAACTATCTCTTAGATTAATTTTAAAAAGTTTAAATTATATGCTATAAAATATATACTTTAAGATAGTTTTCTCTTTTAAAAAGAAATAAGATTAAGCTCTATGCTAAGATAAGTAATAGATAATAAGAAAGAATGGAAAAAGCTAATATAGTATATATATATATATATAAAAGGAGGATATTAAGGCTAAGATATAATATATATTAGACTTCAAGAATAATATATTTAGGAAAATATATATTAAATAATAAGTAATAAAATTAAAAGCTATTTACTTTATATATAAGCCTAACTAAGACGTTTTAAAGACCCTCATACTTTTTCTATACCCCCTAGAATTCTATTTCAGTATATATATATTAATATCTAAAAGATTAGTAATTATTCTTTAGCTAAAGCTTATAATATACTTATTAGTTATATAGAGGCTTATTAGCTTCCTAAAAATATTAACTTATAAATAATAGTAAAGTTTATCTAGAAAGATATTATTTACTGCTATAAGATATATAGACTTCTTTATATATAGTAACTTAATTACTACTTAGAGTAGTTTTAAAAGATATCTTTATTTATTACTTAAAGTACTTATTATAAAAGAAGAGATTCTAAGTATTATATATATATATTAGGGAATTGATAGAGAGGCATGACGAATTGATACAGAGGCATGACTCTTACAGCGGCATGACTTTTACGTACTCCCATTGGCCCAAAAATTATTGTTAGTGCACTTGAATTCTGCCACCAGCCACCAAAGTACCACCCATCAAATCTCAGCCCACTTTGCAATTTTTTCTGTTGTGGTAATTGACGCATCACAACGAGACCTAGTAATCCGACGAGTCAATCCTATCGATACTAGATCCAACAATGTCGTCCCCTATTCCTGTTCCCGATTTACTATCTCAGTGTTACGGTCAGCTATCCGACAGTAGGGTCTGCTAACAGAAGCTGGGGATTGACACGTTATAACAGTTCACTGAGGTCGTGGTCTGAGTCGTAGGTCGTAGGCTGATAGTAGATCGGTCGTCAGAGGCTAAGGTGATCAGTCTTAGGCTCAACAAGTAATTCGCAGTGAAGGTAAGCTGAGGGTATCCGTGAGGATGAATACTAAGTTGATTGCTGAAGAGCTATGGAGGTCTGACCATGAGCCAGGCTCAGGGTCATACTATATACAGGTTCCGAACAGTTCCTTACGATGCTGGATAGCTGGGATAGCTCATATCCAACATATCCATGGATAGCTAGGATAGCTCATATCCAACATATCCATCCTTGTCTTGTGTCCGTACTGTTCCCGAAGTCACGTGACCTGTACCATAGTTCTTCCTTTTCCGATGGTTTCTGGTTACACCTGTGTCACTGCTTACATATGTTCCGCGTTAGCCGCCGAGATCCCAGGCGGGGTTGTTCCAACGTGTTGTGCCTAACGGGTCGTAACACTCAGCCTAGGCGTAATCCACTACGCCGAGCTAGGAGCCACAGTTCAGCGGATCAATCACCCCCCCAGAAACGCCAATGCCGCACATCAAGGTCGCCTTCGTCATCCAGCAGTGCCCCAAGCGTCAGCCAGTATTATGGCCATGGAGATGATGAGGCACTCCGCAACATCTTCGCAACTACAACAGATCCTCAGCTATTCCGTACACTTTCACGACCCCAAGGAACCTTTGGGCTATACGAAACAGAGTGGGAGATGTACAACACCCATGAACTCTTTCTCGATAATAGTTTCCATCCTGGTCCCAACACATCACCGTATTATCGAACTGTAATGCCTATTATTGGACCAAAGTATGGCACACTACCCTCCCACTTTGCTAATATCGATCCACAACTTGGGCAGCCTGAGCAACAGCTCCAACGCCCATCCCATACTGAACGGAGAGAGTTTCGCTCTGCCTTAAAGCTAGTCCGAAGGGTCCTTGGGGCTGGTCGAAGGTTAGACCTTGAGGCACTCCGAGCCCAGGAACGATGCCGTCAATGGCGAGAGATGTGGGGTTACTCTCCTCACTCATCAGCTGTATCAACACCTATCGGATCCCCTCCACCATACTCCCCATCAGACCCTCAAGGCCAGAACCACTCTCAAGGACTAGCTTCATCACCGCCCACACGTCCATCACACCCTCTAAGCGAAGACTCCTCGTCCCCCCCACCCGAGCAAATCCCTAACCCACCTATACCTGGCGACCTAGAACCGACAGCCGAATCCCTCTTCGATCGAGTCAATATATTTGCAAAAGCCAATGGGTTTGGTATTGTCAAACGGCAAGCCTATACCTATAAAGGCCGAAAGATGAGATACTCATTCCAGTGTGATCGGTTTGGGGAGCCTGGACCAGCGAAGGGTGCTGGTATACGTCAACGGAAGTCTCGAAAATGTGGCTGTAAATGGATGGTAATTGCAGAGGCTTTAGAAGAGGGAAAGTGGCTGTTACGGCACCACCCAAACTCTGAACATAGCCAACACAACCATGGACCCAGCCTTGATCCCTCTGCACACCCTTCCCATCGGCGCCTTAGAGAACCTGTTAAGGCTGCTATTGAAACCACTAGTCGTCGTGTTGGTATTCGGGCTCGCGATGTACGTGCAGTTGTCCAAGACCAGTACCCTGACTCTACCTTTACACAACGAGACATCTACAACGCCAGGGCCCTAATCAATCGCGAAAAACTAGATGGGTACTCATCAACTGCCGCATTGATTAAACTCTTTGATGAGCGAGAGGTTCCTTATGTCGTCAAGTGGGCAGATGATGAGCCTAGCCGACTCGTTGGGCTTGTTTGGACATTCCCCTTCTGCCTCCAGATGTGGAAACGTTTCCCTGAGGTCATCAGCTTCGACAATACATACAACACCAACCGCTTCAAGTTACCATTGTTCCAAGTAACAGGACAGACCTGTCTTGGTTCGGTTTACAATGCAGCATTTGGCCTGATCGACAACGAGAGAATAGAGGGTTTCCAGTTTCTTTCCGAGAGTATCCGGCAGCTTGTAGCGCAACACTCCATCCGGGAGCCTGACGTCATCATTACCGATTACGACAAGCAGATGAAGGCTACCTTGAACGAGCAGTTCCCCGAGGTCCAACAGCAACTCTGCATCCACCATATCAACTCTAATGTCATGCTGAAGGCCAAGCAGAAGTGGTCTAAACACCAGGATCACAGTGATACGAGTGAGCCTGATGATGAGGAACCAGGTGCTACAGCCCAACTCAGTAAGGTAGACAAAGGATGCATTCTCGCCCCAGCAGATCAAACCTTTCCCCACACCTACCGTGGAGTCCTCGAGATGTGGAAGCTTGTGGTGTTTTCTGAAACAGAAGAGGCCCACGAGAAAGCATGGGCAGACCTCTGTAAAGAGTTCGATGACCAACGGCCGATTCTGCGGTATCTTTATGGGACATACATGCCTATGAGAGCACAGTGGGCCCGCTGCTTTATCCGGCACTATCGGAACTTTGGCACCCGTGTTACCTCTGGCACAGAAGCAAGCAACAACAACATCAAGAGCTACCTTCTGAATGGTCTTAGCCACCTGTATCGACTGGTCGATGTTATGCAGGATATGATCCAAGACCAAGAGCTTAGCTTCACACAAGCTTGTGCTGCAGACGAGGTCCTTTCTGGGCGAGAGTATATGACCACACGCTCAGAATACTTAGGCGAGCTGCGGTCAATGCTTTCATCAAAAGCCTTAGGTCTGATTACAAGGCAGCATCGTCTAGCCAAGTCAGCATTGCCCACTGGCAGGAACCCAAGACCAGACCCACTTGGTAACTGTACGGATGACTGCTCTGTCTCAGTTGAGTATGGTATCCCATGTTACCACAAGATATCTCAAGCTTATAAGCTTAGAGGTATTCACTAAGTGGGATGTCCACCCACGATGGCGATTACGCGAATCCTCGTCACAGGATCCATACCGTCGGATCCTTGAACCCAAGATTGCGACATCTCTACGTGGTCGACCAAAGAATGCCACACAGCCAGTCCCAGCCCGTTTAGCAGTCCAAGAGGATACCCAACCGTCTCACACAACGGGAAGGCAGCCAGCCCAACAGACCTCATCAGGGCGTAGACGAGGTAGGCCTCCTGGAAGCCGAAACAGGACTACCCTAGCGACACTCACTCGGGGGACAACTACACCAGCGAGTAGTCAGGACACAAGCTTGTCCCAGCGGCAGTTCATCAATAATGGCATCTCTAGTTAAACTAAGCTGTAGTTGTTTCCTTCACCTATTTGTTCACTTTAACCGAGCTCGGCATGAATGTCGCGACGAATTGGCTCTTTGCAAAAAGCGACATAACCTAGCCGTCGGAGAGATGAAAGGGCCTTCTTTGTATCATTAAGCTAGATTGTAATAAGACCAGGTATCAAATCATTTACTGGTGCTGTAGTTTCTCGTCCCTCCAGTTTGTTTCGAAAGCCTTGCGGCATCGGATGTCATCCTTCGCGAAGACTCGTAACGCAGTTCAAAGCCTCGTCAGACTGGTGCCGATTATGGTAAAGGTTGCGCCGGAACATTTTTCGCGCAATAATTGAATACGCTTATTTGCCGAGACCTTCTCAACTGGGAACACGTCATGAGCTGGCTGAGATGGACGTCAAATCAAATTTTACAGTTTGGATTTTCAGGGTCCGGGGGAAAACTTCCAAATGTAGCATTCCAGGGTCCGCTCCCACGGTAAAGCGTCATGGTTGAGGGACCATCTTCCCCGGCCTCATGTGGTAAGACAGATTGTTGACTTGTCATGACTGCAGGAAACCTGTGGTCATGCAGGTTCTCAGAATGCGTTGCAAAACTTAGTGCTGCAGACAGGGTAGGCAGAGTCTAATGAAGGGTCGGATCAGATGACTTTGCTGACAGCCTTTGCTTCAAGAGGAACTTATAAATGTCACAATCCAGGGTCACAGCAAGGATCTCACCCATCTCATCGTTTTCCAACCAATGAGTAGTCGAAGAAACTCCACGCGGTACCGACTCGGGATCTCCGATAGCTGTGTGCATGTGCATATATAACATTGCGTCCCGGAGGTTACATTATCCCCCGGCCGATAACGAAAGGAAAGCAAAAGTAACATTCGACATTCTGCATGGATAAGAACCACTGAGTAACATTCAAAGGAATTCTAATCACATTTACAACTCATCCTTCTGAGTATTTACCCGGGGTTTGAGTCTCAAGAAACACCGATCCGCCCTATGGACTATCCCGTAACTGGCCTTGGGATCGGCAAGTGATGGGCTGACCTCAAGCAGATCAAATGTCCACACCACAAGAGTTGTGACCATACGCAGCTCTAGGTATGCCAGTCGGCGACCCCAGCAACTGCGAAGGCCCATACCAAAGGCGATTTGTGGCGCCGCGTTCGCGTTGAACTCCACGGCCCCATCGACTTCCCCGCGCGTGAGCCATCGCTCCGGGTCGAAGGCCTTCATGTCCCGCCTCTCATCCCAGCCCACAGTCGTCTTGGCCGTCGTATTGCGCCTGCCAGGGTCAACGTCAAGGGATGGCGAATGGAAGCCTGGCCCGTTGGCGACCATTACTACGTTCGTGCCCTTGGGGATGCGGTGGCCAAATATCTCCGTGTCGCGGGTTGCCTGCCTTGCTACGCTGGTCGCATGCAGCCGGAGCGCCTCCTCCAGGACAGCTTCAAGATAGGGCACCCGAGTCTTGTTTAGTTCGGCTAGCGTGGGTGTCCGGTTTTCATTGCGCGCATCAGCGTAGGCTGTATGTAACGCATCCCGTAGCTTGGTCTGGATATCCGGGAGCCGAGTCAAGTAGATGAATGTCCAGGCGAGCGTTGTGCTGGTTGTGTGTAAGCCAGCTATGAACTGACCTGCAATCTGTTCTCCACATCAGGACCTGATATCGATAGGCTGACAGGCCTGGGTGTCAAGGGAGCTCTTCCATCTTACCTCGTCCATCAAGACTGGGTTTTCAAAGTCAGGTTTGCGTCCCTCTCTGTCTGCTGTCCTCTTCTCACGCATCAACATGTATTCCACTGCCGTCTTCGCTTCGCCTGTCTCATCTAACCTCCGAAGAGAGCCTTGGATTTGTTCTCGCACAACCTGTCTCTTGACTGCTACGAGCTTCCTGAACTTTGGTGTTTGGTTGATCCACCACGTCTTCAGCCACGGGAACATGGACTTGGTCACTTCATCGATGCCTTCAACCGTCTCGTAGAGTGCGGAGATAAACTCATGGACCGGTACCTCGGGGAATTTGACCTCTCCGTCTGGTCCAATCTCGATGTTCGAGGGGTTCAGCTGAGAGAGAGTCTGAAACTGTGGGCCCAGCGCAGTGTGTTCAAAATGTTTATCGAACACGAAGGAAAGCATGTCGTCGAGAGCGTTGTGGTTCAGATCCTCATTGACGTCAAAGGGTCGCCCGCTACCCAGGCGGGCTTTCATCTCCCAGAAGTGGACGAGATGAAGCGCGTTGTCGTACATGACGGGGCTAACCGTTCCGTTCAGAAAGCTCGGGCTCATGAGATCCTGTAGCCAGGCTCTTGTCTGCTTCCAAGTCTGACCCCTTTTCATCCGGGCATGGAAGGCGCCAACCGGGCCAAGACCGTCGGTGATGAAGTCCGACCGGTCGAACTCGGGCCGCCGCATCATGACATCCTGGGCTTCGATGGCGTCGGCGAGAAGTACCCAGGGCTTCGAAAAGGGATCCACAAACACCTAGGATAGGGGTGTCTGCAGGGTGTTCACCTGCTTGAGGAGCCACACGTTGAGCTCTCTTGTAACGCTGACCTCCCGAAGCATGTCTGGGGCATCCCCCAGAATTTTGTGGGCGGACTCCGGATTTCCGGATTGTACGGGATACCCGGAAGGGGCCGGGGTAACAGCAATCTCTTGTATAGGAGATAAAGGACCCCGAGTACGGCAAGAAGGCCGAGTGGCGTCGGCAGTAGCCCGCGTCCGAGAAGTTGAATCGCATCTGCAAGAGCCATGATGATGTACAACAACAGTCACAAAACAAAACAATATGGTTGATAGCTTGTGTTGATATGAAGTGAACATCTGAGGGCTCGGCTTTATCTATTGGGGCGAAACTACTGAGTGCGATCCGATATTTGTGACTCTCCCTCTTTCTAAAGCTCATCGCAACGTTGAGTGCCGAGTATCCCAAGCTTCTTCAGATGGGGAACCAATACCTCGTGGAGCTGTCAACGTCGCGGGCTGATGGTAAGGTGGCGTATCTAAGCCGATGATTCTCGACCGAAAAATATCGGCCGACCATCTGAGGACCCTGGATCATCACGTCGCATTATCGAAACGCGCAGGACAGATATGCGAGTCAGCAACCGGGACTGACAAGAAGGGGTCTTGAATCCTTCCAGCTGGGATACGTGAGTCATGAAAGTGCACTTTGCCGAGGCTTGCTGCAAAACCGCCCTCGTATGATTGCCACCCTTCACTCCAAACTCGTCTCCCCGCGACGTATATCTGTTGTGTAACCAATGGCTGATGACACTTAGAAGTGGTTGATTTACCGCCACCATAGCCGAAACACTGCAGTCGCAGTTATCCAAGGATTGCTGCACGGCTGGCAATTAAGTCTGGGGGATACTTCCTCTCACCGGGGCCATCGACTTCGCTTATCATCCCCCCACGACACACCTTAACGGAGTCCCTCCAAAACCCGCGCCATTCCTGCAAGAGACGGCTGCCTAATTGAACCGATGCAGCACGGGACGTGGAGCAGAGGACGGCTAGATCCTAGTTTGATGACGGACCGGGGCCCGAGAACCGCCGCATTAGTACCGCCGTAAAGCTAAAGGACCCTAGTCCTTTAGGATTAGGGGGTAGGGGGAGGGGTGGCTATGATGGTCGCGATGATACGCCTTACAAAATGAGAATAACCTCATGTCAAGACATAAAGATGAAATCGCCCGGCGAGGCTTGAGACGAAATACTTCGCATGCTGGCATGACAGGCATGTATGTAAGCTGCACATGAGAACTCTGAGTGTTGCAAGGCAGCTGAAGAATTAAAACAAGCTCTTGTCGATGTATTCACGGTTGCTTCCGGTCTCTATCTGGCCAGTCGCCGGCCAGAAAGCTCGATGGATAAGCTAATGATAAAACCCTCCATCACTTGTGCCGTATTACAGCTTTTGTCCGCGCCCAGGAAACTGGAAGAAAGTCAAAACAAATGGATGCTTTCCGCATTGCTTCTAGATCCGAGCCAGAAACATCGGAGATGCAAAAGCCTGGCCGAAAACGTGTTGTATCATCTTGTATTCCATGTTACACTAGGAAACAGAAGGTCTGGTATTTCCTGGAGATTTGCCCACTATCTTCCTGAGTGAGACGGCGTTCATCAGTCCTAACCTGTGTGCCTCCATAGTGCAATCGACGTTATCCATGCAATCATTGTGCTCGTCGCCGGCGGCCCGAGGAGTGCGCTTATTATAACTCACAGGCATTGAATGCCAATACTTCACCAGTCCAGACGGAGGCTCGCCAAAGCGACGATGCTTTCACAGCACACGATGCTCGCAATCAATCGAACTTTAGCAGTGGTTCTGCTCAGAGTATCACAGACCAGAGCACAAACATCGAGATTGATGCGATTGCCGAGGTGTTTGGGTACTTTGAGGATAGCGAGTCCAACACCATGGCGGTTGTCTGCGGGGTTAGTGCATTTTAGCCCCTTTCACCCAACACAAATTTAAACTCTCCATGGCACTCTTGGCCCTTGCAAAATGCAAGACTATCATTTCTGACAGTTGCGAATAGTTAGGGCTGAAAACTCACGAGGGCCATGACAGAAGAAGTCGGCCTATCCCTTCAGAGTCGTTAGAAGAGGTCGAAGATCAGACGGAAAGAATGCCGGATCGTCAGATTCTCGACTTTCTCGTACAATACTATGTGATGGAAATCCATTGGTTCGTATCCCTGAGCTACTTGCTAGTCTCGATATCGAAAATTAGCTCACAATTGTGACTCTCATAGGATGGAGCAACTTGTGCACCCACCTTGGTTTTTGGCGCAGTACCAAGTATGGTGGAACTCGGACGGGCCATCATCAATTCTTGACGTCGAGTTCGCAGTGCTAATCTTGAGGATGTGCTCTCATGCCTTGCAGTTTCTCCCATCGCCATCTTACACCATTGACAAGATTCGAGGCAGGTCATTGGCTGACATTCGCGACTCAATCAACGATGTCGCCGACAAGCTTGCTACCATCTGCATGCGACTCGATGGGAAGGGCTCTCTTCTTCGTGTCCAGCATCTACTATTTTTGGGACTACAATACCAGTGCGAGGGGCGAAACAAGATGTTTTGGGAAGCATTTGGCGACGCGGTTCGAGTCTCACAGAGAATCGGGATTGATCGAAACCCTGTTGCTACAGTTATGGGAATGAACGAGCTGGACAAGGAAATGCGTCGTAGGGTGTATTGTAACCTTTTCATCTGGGATAGGTACTACCTGCTTCAATCGATCGTCTTTCTAGGTCAAACATGGCTGACCCTTTTTGTCTCTAGTCTTTTCTCGAGGCAGCTCGACCTGTCCCCTTTCCTGCCCGCAGGTTTGAGCGATATCGTCGTTGAGCCGTGTATCCGTTTATTTTATCCAAGAAGACTATCCAACTATCAATGTCGTTTCTGAACATGAGTGGGAATGAATATGGATTTGCCAAATCGCGTCGCAGATTGTAGTGCATTTGAGTAAGTCTCTCAATTCCACTCCAACTAGACAGTTGCTCTACCTGCATTGCCATTATTTGGGACTCAAGAGCGCCTCGAACCTTTCCTGGAGTGAGGTTGTCGAACTCGACTCCATCTTTGCGTAGATCTGCGAAGATATCTCGTTCTTCCCCAGAACTACAGCGATCTCCAGTGCCTTCAGCGGCGCTTCAAACACCACTAAGCTTCCTCCCTTCGGGTCTCCCGACTTTGAATCTTTAAGCCTCATGTAGCCTTCAACAAACTGATTCAGTTGGCAGCCAGATTGGAGCAGCTTGGCCACACAGCCCGTGTGCCCATTACCGGCAGCCACATGGATGGCCTGGAAACCCCAACATGCACCATCGGCTGAGAGCCTATCCACTAATACTTCATGAGAATCATCCTTTCTGTGAGGCCGGAGAAGCTCTTCCACGCAACTTTCAAAGCCGTATAGACAAGCCAGATGAAGAGGAGTCAGACAGTCGTTGCTTGTAGACATGTCTCGGAGTGCTCCCATGTCGAGGAGAGCACCGACTGCTGAAGCTTGCCCAGCCATGACAGCTGCATGAATTGGTCTTATTCCATTCCTATCTGCAGAATGTGTCGAAGCGCCTATGCGCGCCAGTTTTCGGATGACGGATACGTTTCCGCCGCAAGCTGCGTGGAAGATCAAGGTACGACCAAAAAAGTCCGCTGCCTCGCGAGATAGAGGGTAAGAACCCTCAAATCGTTTGGAGACCATTTCGTCAAACCACTCCTCCATATTTCCAGTTGCTGCGGCCCGGTGCAGTGCGAGCTCTCCATAGCTGTTGATATGCGATTGTGCTGTGTGTAGCTCCAGAGTTCCAGATAATTTTTCAAAATTTGGATCGTCTGCCCATCCTGGTCTTCCGTAGGCGGCAAGCAAATGGAGGACTGTCTCCTCTTGTGCCGTCAGAAAGTTCATCCACACAGGTGCTTTGATCGAGGCAGGTTCGTCACTTAGCTTTGCCGTTGCTAGTTCGCATGCAATGTCAAACCTCCCCCGAAGAACTGCTAAATGTATCGGCATTAGTCCGCTCTTGGTGTAGGCTCCCACATCTGCCCCGAGGTGGACGAGCCATCGTACAGCACCGAAAAACCCCAACGATGTGGCGCAATGAATGGGTCTACAGCCATGAAGTTCCTCGATGGTAGAATCAATGAGACTTTTGTTCTTGACGGTAGATATATGTATGCCGGGAAAATTTCCATCTTTTATGGCCTTCATCAGTTCATAATACGGCTTGTCTTCTGGTATTGATACGCTGGCGAACTGTTTGTCCATGAGATCGGACAAGTCACCTGGATATCTTGTTCTGACTCCGGGTGATGAGGGTAAAGCCGCATAGATACTAAGGCCAAACGAGTCGACGCAGCAGCACTGACGGCTTGTTACGCTGATTTTCTCCGCAAAGCGCTTGAGCGTTTCCTTCAGCTCTTCGTAGCTGGCCGGTGTCTCCTTCGTAGTTTTCGTAGGTTGGAGCGTTTGCTCGCGAGAAGAGTCGGCGTGATACTCTGAAATGCCAAAAACATCTAACTGAATGAAGCGTCGTCCCCGTCTCTGAGTTTCTGTTGCGGTTATAACCACCGCGTTCAACATCTGAATTCGGCCCTGATATGTGTCCTCTGAGGCAACCGAGATGTTTGGAAACATCCGGTAAAGATTTTCAATTTGCGAACCGACACCGGCGAAAGGATGTTTTTCGTAGCACACCTCCCAGCGCCCTCCAACTCGGCGAAGGCCCACTGTCATGTCGACGAAAGACTGGACCGTAGGCTTTTCAGGTGCAAAGCGCAAAGCCACGATAGTGCCGCCTGATTTAGGATTCTTAATTCTCAATACTGACAAGGTGGCATCCCACCTGTCCGGCGGGAATGCGTCTATGACTGTATAAGTCAAACGCAAGCTGTCCGAACGACTGCGTAGGTAGTTGCTTCTTATTGTCACCTCGGGCAGCGAGTCAAAGGGGTTTTGTCTGACGTAAACGTTCCTGTAGGATCCTTCCGCGTCTTCGTCGAAGAACTGGGGGTCGACAACTGGAAGAAGCCTGACAGAACCATTTTTCGACCCCAAGTTTTCGTAGGGAAGTGGCTTGAAGGCTTGGCTTGGTGAAGGTATTCGTGCGAACTGGTCGCCCCAAAGCCTTCTCAAGATGATACAGGGACTCCAGTCTTTAATCGAATCCTGAGGTCTTACGACAACGCAATCCAGAAGCGCATAGTATTCATCGTCATGATGATCGCATGATACCAGCATCAGGCTTGTTCTGAGTCCCTGATTGGTCATACTAACAGGTGCGCTTTCCTGTGATCGGGAAGGAGGAAGCGGGCGGACGTAGTCGAAATCTACGTTTGAGAAGAGCCGGGGGGATGGAGCAAGAAGACCACAAAGGTCATCTGAGTTGGTGCTTTCCTCGGGCGATAGAGCCCATAAGAACAATGACTGATCATCAGTTTCCTTCAAGATCTCCTCTTGGAGTCGCACGAATGCTCTGTCTCCTTCACCGTAGAGGAGTGGCATATTGACGTCAAAGAGTCCGAGAAGACAATACGCCATGTCTTCTGACCGTGTAGTCTTTCGACAAGCAGCCCATCTCATTCGGTTCGCCACGCTGATGTCGCTCTGTGACGTTGTGCCAAGCAGAACGTGCTGGCTGATGCCAGTGATTTCTGCCAGGAGAGTACATGCTTCCAAGCTGCTAAGTACTGGTTCTTTCACCATGAGGTAGGACCAGTCTTTGGCATAGAACATGACTGTTTTCGGGGCCACAAGTTCCTGCAGAGTCCAGCCTCGTGTAAACCAGCGACTGCCCCGGAAGTTGGAGTTATGAGCGGATAGTTCACTCAAGGGTGCCGGCTCGACGTCTGAGAGGTAGGCGATGCAGAACTTGGCGTCGCGATACCAGCGATACATTGAATTGATGGACTCCGATAGCTCTGCACTGCTGGTTTTGTCAATGCAGCAGGTGTCGACCCACAACAGGCGAAGGCCGAGACGTCTTGCGAGTTTGGCCGCATTCTTGATCTTCGCGTAGCCCGACGAGGCTAAGACTTTCTGCCTGGTGCCAGTGTCGTGCACAGTCGGATGTGCCTTCTCTGTCGCGCCCCCATATTCCTGAAAGCTGGCGAACGTTACTTCATCTTCGCCCCACGTATGAGATAAGATTGCATAGGCTTCTTCGGGATCGCCTTGAATCCCGATAAGCGTCAACAGAGTGGTGTCGATGAGCCACATATTCCCTCACACCGCGAGAGTTGCCAGTGCCTCACGTTTTGAGCCTGCGCGTTGGGTCTCCCTGGATTTTTCTCAGGCTGTTTGACTACTACTCCTAGCTGTGTAAGTACATGTAGGGAGGAAGAAGACAGCAGTCTGCATGATATCGTACCAGGTGATGAACTTCCGAGCGGCGCTTAAGGGGCGGGAGGCTTGGAGAGACTCAAAGTCAGGATGGCACTTGGTCTCCGTAACCCCGCTCGACTGGGAGATGTTTGGAGGAAAACACGAAGGAAACAGCACGAGAAAGGGTTGTGCCCCTTTGCTTCCACATCATATTGCATAACAAATGAACGTCGCTGATTGCAGGAAATGGGCGCAAAAATATGCACACACCCTAGACCTCTATTCCAAAAGCAGCGGTTATTTGTGATAGCCACAACATGTGCTTATGTCTCGGCGAGATGAACAAATCAACGACGGGCAAGTTCAAGGATTGCATGCGGCTTCTCCACACTTGCATGACATCTCATGAACACGATCAGGCTGCGCAGGCTTGGCCCGAAACGCTGCCGAGCCTTGCCTCACCACCTTCTTCAAAAGACTATGCAAGCTTGGTGATTGCGTTGTTCCAATCGATTCCCTTAGAAGTATCTGAGCCTTGTTGTGGGCTGGTGTTGAGCAATATCGTAACTACCTACAACTTCGAGATGATTTCCCGCTTCCTCATGTTGGCTGGGTTGTGTTCCCAACGTAACTAACGCACCAGTAAATGACGTATTTGAAGACCTTCGCTGAGGTGGCAGAAGTCATCTGAAAGCCTCTCGGTCAAACTGATCAAACACATTTGTGAGCCTGCACGTGGAAAAGTTCTTAAGTGAGTATCTTTGAAAATGACGAGGTGATAGTTGTGCTCTTCATTTTCCCCGTTTTGATACTGCTGTTCTTGCTCAATCTGAGGGATAGCTCATCAACTTGGTCTCTCTTGTTCTTCCGGTAGTATGTCAAGATGACATCTAGCGCGGAAAATACGCGTCCCGATATAGCAACTCTCTTCCCGTCGAGGTATATCTCCCGCCCAAAATGCGCCATTTGGGTCTTGCCCGTAGGCGGGTTATCGGCATCTGTCCCTGTGGGTCTCCCGTCAACCAACTGTGTACTGATGGAACGGGTACCAAGGGGATAAGGATATACCACCCCAGATGATCTTCAGTTCGACTGCTTCCTTTCCGTTGCTTTTAGTAGCAACGAAAGAAGCGTGGACCTCGAGGATCCCCGACTGGTTGTGCTTGTCGAAGACATTGGCGTCGATATTCTGATTGATACCTTCGGTAACCTCGGGACTGCGAGTCTCAAGCCCGCCAACAAAATTGAGGTGGTCAAAAGCGGTGCTAACTTGGGATTGTAGCTCACGGCACTGGGTGCTTGGATCTGCACGGTTTTCGAACTGTTGATGGGCCATACTAAGTCCAGTAAGTACTGAAGAAAAGGTCGATAGTTGAAGGAGCGGATAGCTATCGAGGACCGTGAGCTCTGTGTTGATTTCAACGGCGTGGTAAGTATCCGGATATCTTGATTCAAAACCCTATTGTGGAGAATTCAGCGAGGTTACGTTGAGGAGCTGTTGCTGGCTGTCTCCTAGTTACTTGCGACATCCGTATCTTCACACGGAGAACGGGATGGATCAACCAGTCTTCGCGTTCGTTAGTCCCAGGTCGTAGACTTTATTTGTGCTCTTATTCAAACTTCAGAGGGAGGTAGAGTCATGCCGTGAACATTGAAGCCACTCGTCTGACAAGGGTGCAAGCTGCCTCCAGGGGGAATTCCATCAGGTAATGTATACTTTCACAAGTGGGCGAGAATGTGAGTAAAAACGTCACATCGGGACTACTGATTAGTTGTTGCGCGATTATCGTTGCCTTTCATCGACGGCATAACCTGAAGGCGTGCTCCTTCTGGTCGTTAAGATACCTTCCGATACGTAATGGATTCATCGTCCATAGACAACCTCTGAATACTGGGAATCAGCCATCATCATTATTACTAGGTTCGTGAAGCTATCTGGCCAGGATGGTAAACACCGACATCCAGAGTAACATCAGTAGCATGTCGAATCACCCATTCATTCAACCAAAAAATCTACAACGTTCCAAACGATCACCATTACCCCAGCTTTATCGTCAAACCCCAGCAATCTCTCCCGCCCTCGAGCTCCGCAGTAGTAGCTCGGCAAGCCCCACCCAGCCGGCGCGAACACAACGGGCAAAAAAGCAAGGCCACTGATAATCGGATATGCCACGCAAATTGCAACGTTGCTATCAACCTACACAGCAAAATACAACTGCAAGGTACGCTTCGGTTCAATGGTACGATGCCGACGGGTGTTCCTGAGGGGTAAAGAGCGGCCTGTTGCTCAGCGGCTGTCACCTTCTACAATCGCACAGCTCCTCATTTCGGCTCGCCCCTCATTCGGGCGGTTTACCCCGCGCGCCGGGAACCCATCGTGTGATGTCAACTGTTGATCGAGATTTCGATAAGTATGTGGTTATACAGCGTAGCTAGCTGTGGGCGATTTTCTGAAAGGTGTGGTCACTGAGACATTGCCATTGGCGAATTGCATCCATTAATCGTGACGATGCGGTTCACGGCGAATCTTGCTCTGGCGCTGACACTCGGCCTCCGCGCCGCAGCGGATGTGCTCCCCGGTCTCCCGACCGTGCCGTACACCACTACCGGCGGCACCCTGTCCTCCAACTTCTTCAAGAGAATCATCGTGGACGAGCAATTCGCGGACGCAGTCGACGACAAGGGCGAGACGCTGATCCCGCCCACCCTCCTCTCCTTCGCAGAGACATTCTCGGAAGACCTCGCCTCCGTGCTCAACCTCTCCATCCCCGTCACCACGGGAACTGCAGCAGAGCAAGGCTCCATCTTCCTAACGCTCGATGAAGACGCGTCCAAGTTTAAGGATGCGGCGGGCAGAGAGACTTCGGAAGGCTACGCGCTGAACGTGACCATCGACGGCGTGCGCATCACCGCCGCGAGCCCGCTCGGAGCGTGGTGGGGCACCCGGTCGGTGCTGCAGCAGATGGTCCTCGGAGACGGAGCGGTGGAGCTGGGTTACGGCGTTGACAGCCCCGGATGGGGGACGCGCGGGATGATGGTGAGTTCTCCGGCCTCCGGCTTCAAACAACCCGCGACGTCGGCGACGTATCCTGTACGATACTGACCAAAGACCCAAAGCTCGACATCGCACGCCACTACTTCCCCCCGTCCTTCCTAATCGAAATGTGCGCCTACATGTCCTTCTTCAAACAAAACACATTCCAGCTCCACCTCTCGGACAACCTCTACAACAACGTCGCAATCTACTCCCGCGAGCGCCAGCTCTCCCTCTACGCCGCCTTCCGCCTGCTCTCCGACGACCCCGCCCTCGCGGGGCTCAACAAGCGCGCCAACGAGTCCTACACCCGCGAGGTCTTCGACGACGTCCAGGCCAAGTGCGCCGCGCGCGGCGTCACGATCCTGCCGGAGATCGAGGCGCCGGGCCACGCGCTGGTGATCTCGCAGTGGAGAGAGACTCTGGGGCTGAGCAGCGACCTGAGCCTGTTGAATGTGTCGAACCCCGAGACGATCCCGGTCATGCGGGATATCTGGGGGGTTTTCCTGCCGTGGTTTCAGACGAAGACGGTGAGTATCGGGGCGGATGAGTATGTTGATCCGACTTTGAGCGAGGAGTAAGTTCATCACATGGACCTATGATCTGAGGATGGCACTGATGAGAGGGGCAGGGCTCTGGTGGGTGAGTACACCCGCTTCGTCGACTCGATGAACGACTACATCACGTCCACATCCGGCAAAAAGGTCCGCATCTGGGGCACCTTCTCCCCGTCCTCGGGCGGGGACGTGAACAAGTCCGTCTCGATCCAGCACTGGGCCAACTTCGAGGCGAACCCGCTCTTCGACTTCGTCAACAACGGCTACGCGGTGCTCAACTCGGGCGACTACATCTACACGGTGGGCAAGTGGTCCGAGTGGTACGGCCACGAGCTCAGCCTGGACTTCATCTTCCACGGGTCGCTCGACGGGACGGCCTTCGCGCCCAACGTGTTCGACCGGGAGAACGCGACGAACAACGCGGCGCGGGACAGTCCGGCGCTGCTGGGGCACATTGCGCCGCAGTGGAACGACTTCGGGCCGAACGCGACGACGGTGACGGAGGCGTATTACCAGTGGAGGGACGGGCTGCCGGCGCTGGCGGATAAGCAGTGGGGAGGGGAGGTCGCGGAGGAGGCGTACGGGGGGCTGTTTGGCAAGTTGCAGCCCGCTGCGCCGGGGCAGAATCTTGATAGAAGAATTTCGAGCGTGGGAGCGACGATTGTGGAACCAATCTAGGGATCGTTCTACCCGAAGACAGCCGTATCCTCGTTCTTTCCATTCCCCCTCAGAGACATTTTGGTTGTCGTCTCTCAGAATCCTGGATACGTCTCACGACAGGCATGTACGAGAACTCGCGCGTGACCTGGCTGACGAGAACATCGGATTAGCACACATTCGCAGGATCACTGGAGACGATGCAATCAACCCTCATACACTAAGAACAACTATACTGCCGTTCCTCGAAACCATCTGTCACCCTACCCTTCTTCGATCCAACCACGGCCGAGCTCACATGCAGCGAGTTTACAGCTGCCTATATGGCCGTGGTGGGTCTCATATCCAGACGTTGATGACGAGCTTGCTGAACTATATTGATGTGTTGGATGAAGTAAACATAGCGGATGCTGCGACAGCTAGATGCTTAGAATTAATGATCTCAGTTCTTCAGGGCGTATTTGACCGCTATGAAACGTTTCGGGATGGGAGATGTAAGACCCCACCCCAAGCAACGAAATCCCCCCACAACCGATAACGCGTCGCGTCGCGCAACCTGCATGCTACACAACATGCATCATCCTAGTTAGCTAGGTTTTTCGCCACCACAACGATCGAAATAAAATCCGAAAAAAATACCACGATACTTTGCATGCCCAATTATACCCCCGACGACCTCGCCGGCGCCATTGCAGCCGTGCGGGGTGGTCAGCCCGTCCTCGCAGCTGCGAGAGAATGGGGGGTACCATACGCCACCATCTACGGCCGTTTGAAAGGCGCCACATCGAAACGCGAGTCGAAAGTATGCGAACAACGCCTAAGTACGAAGCAGGAGTCGGCTCTGACGACTTGGGTCCTCACGCAAGGCTCCCTGGGCTTCGCGCCTAGCCATCGACGCGTACGAATGTTCGCTGAACGCGTCCTTCGAGCCGCTGGCGACATGCGGCCACTTGGGAGGAAGTGGATGGAGGGCTTCCTGCGCCGAAACCCAGCCGTTAAGACGCTCAAGGCACGGAAGATCAATGCTCGACGCGTCAAAGACGTTACTATCGACGATGTCAAGCAGTTCTTCGCGATTCTTAACCTTCCAGAGGTCAAGAAAATACCAATGAGCCTTCGATGGAACATGGACGAAACAGGAATCGCAGAAGGGACGCAGAGGGACGATTTAGTACTGGGATGTTCCGGAAAGCCTTCAATATTCGTCCAGAGCTCTGAGGATCGCACCTGGACGTCTATTGTCGAGTGTATCTCGGCGAACGGGCAAAGCTTGCCCCCACTCGTCATCTTCAAGGGCAAGACTGTACAGCAGCAGTGGTTCCCCCAGGATCTCACGAACTTCGCTTCATGGCACTTTACATCATCAAAGAACGGATGGACATCAAACAGTATAGGTATCGAGTGGCTGGAGAAGGTATTCTTGCCCGGAACAGCCTCAGAGGCCAAGAGACTACGTTCCAAGCGTCTTCTTATTATGGACGGCCATGGAAGCCACGTCTCCAACGAGTTCATATGGAAATATTACATCAATGATGTTTACTTAGCATGCTTCCCAGCTCATTCATCACATTTTACGCAGCCGCTAGATATGTCGGTCTTTTCGCCTCTAAAGGGGTCCTACAGACGTCATCTAGAGGAACGTAACTACATACTTAACTCAGCACCAATCAGCAAACAGAACTTCCTCCAGTGCTATTCGCATGCCCGCAGCGATGCCCTCCAGCCTCACATTATCAAGGCAGGCTAGAAGGCAACAGGTATGTGGCCTATTAACATGTCAAAGCCGCTCATAAGCAGGTTCTTCCATACCCCTACAGCAACCAACGTTCCAAGGGCCCCTACGTGGCGTGAGAAGCCGGCAGACGTTGCAGAGGGCCCTGAGAACAACATCATGAAGACACCAAAGTCTTCTATTAATTTGCTGCAATACAGATAGTTATTTGATAACGATATGAGGGGCAGAACGAGGTCACAGCAACTCCAGCCCAACCCAGTCATCCATATCCTATTCCTAGAGAAAATCGGGAAGCAATTAGACCTCAATAACATAGCTGCAGCTGATAACCAGCAGATTATTCATGCACTCGAGGCCCAGGTCGAAAAATACAAGCCAAAACCAAGAGGAAAAGTCAAGCCGAAACCAAACAAGCGATTCATGATCATCAAAAACATTCAGAAGAAGCAATAGGAGGTTCAGAACCGTCCAATCAAGTCAGAAGTAGTATCAATCGATAGCGATTCTTCTGATGATGAGGAGAGTATAAAATCGTGTATCGTCGTTGCAGATTGATAGAGATATTCAGCGATACGTCAAAATATAATCATTGTGGTGAGGGTCCAAATACATGAAAATCGCGTTATCGGTTGTGGGGGGATTTCGTTGCTTGGGGTGGGGTCTTATCCTATTGTTGAACGGAATTGAGCTCTGTCTGCTATGGCGATGGCTATGGAGACAGCCTGTGGCTGGCTTGATATCTTTGTTGAGACAGATGACATTCCTATGTCGACGAAACTTGGCTTGTTTGCGGAGGCGTTATCGCCATCGTTGAGGTCTTCATGGCAATTATCCCCCTCAAGTCCATGCTAAGTTAGCCGTGGTTGGTGTTGATAAGGTAATAATGGAATAGACAGCTACAGCAGTAGAATACTAGAATCATCACGAACGGAAGTGCGAGGAATGATGATAGCAGTGAAGCATCTTGACTATAGAGCGAGACCATTCCAATTATCAACTACGATACCCATAACCATGCGTCCACGACACTTAGTATCCCTGTTGTATTCGTGTCACATATCAGTGCCCAACGCCAGGTGCATTACCGCTAGATCGACCCAAGTATGGCTTGTCGCCTCGACAGGTCGCTGCTTGTCTCCGAGCGCGGAGATGGCCTTGCAGGTCGGCATTCTAAGTGAATGTTCCGAAAGCGTCCCCAGGGTTAATAGCAAAGACCATTTCAGCACTGCAATACCGCCCAGCGTTCGTGGAACGACTAGATTCAAGTCAGCTACACAGAAAAGCTGTGGGAGAAAGAGCTGGAAGCAGCCATATCAGATCCACGAACCTATAAAACCAGAGCGGCAATGTCTGCTCTACCCTAAGGTCCACGCTCAGAGCACCAGTAACATTGAGTAGGCTGAACTCGTTCGTTGTAGAGCTTGCCTGGCCCGAGGCAGTACAAGGCATGTCAAGTGAAGACTGTGTGATTATCTGATTCCACTATTCAAAGTTAAATCGAACAACGTCACCTATGACCGCGTTGACTTAGCTTGGACGGAAAGAAGAGCCGCTGTTCGCGAAGACATCCACAACGTGGGTGCTTAGGTCAGCCGTCTCTGGCGGGGGAGCGACGGCCGATCCAACTAGCGGCCCCAGTCCAGGTAAGGTGAGGGTCAGGGTCGTTGTGATGACCTGGCCATCAGGTCTTATCTCCGTGCGTGATTCAAGGGTGGTGGTTGGGTACGGCTCCGAAGTGGTCGTCGTGGGCTCAGCTGGCTCGGCGGGTGGTTCGTTATCAAGAGATAGGTCAAGACCCACGCTCGTTGTTAGCACGGCAGCATATTCCTGGCGGGCTTGGAGGAAAGGATTGTCTGCGGCCACAGAGAGCGCAAACAGGGAAGCAAAAAAGTACGGCGACGGCCTCATATCGTTAGGTTTCGTGGCGGGAGGGGAGCGGCTCTCCCAAGGGTCCAAGTACGTGTAGACTGCCGTCTATGTTGGTCGCGCAGGCAATGTGAAGAAATGCTGTGTTTTATACGTGGCCAGCGTAATGCGAACAGCTGCTGGCCGGGCCCTAGAACAATGTCGAGCCAAGCGTCTCCTGCTTTTGGGCCGTGGATTATGTCCTCGACTGCGTGGGCGAACGCTGTGGACTAAGCAATGTACCCACATAGACTGTATGTGTGTGAGGCAGTGGCGGCGTTGTCTGGTGTCAGCAGCTACCTCAATGTGAGCAGGTCCAAAGCCGGTATTATGGGAAGTACCGAGTTGACTGACACTGCTTACTGCGCTGCTGGGCGTTTGTGTTCGTTCTGGCGTTAAGCGCGCTGAAAAAAATACCTGTAACGAGGGGCATTTAATAGCAGGTAAATTGAACTTTGAGCTGCATGTTTAGATAGACAGTAGTTAGAGGTGATTATTCCAGAGAATTTAACCTTTTGTTTAGATATAATATATAGCCTAGAGTACAGTATCTGGGAGTATTACTGCGTTAAGTGGAATATGAAAGGTTTAAATAGATACTGTTTAGGTAGCTACAGCACACTTCATTTTGAGATCGTTCAGCCAGATCTATCAACAGGAGCATCATTAAATTCATTATTCACAAATAGACAAACCTTTCTATCTTCGCTAGGAGCAACTTTCCACCCAGGCTATAACTCTTATGTGCCAGTTGACTTCTGGAACAGCAGAGACACAAGGCCCAGGGTTATGACCTACACACGCAAAAGTCTAAGGTTACGCATACAGCAACAAAGACCTACCCAATCAAGGGATATCCTATGGGTTAAAGCTGGCGACGTTACTATTATAAACGTCTATAGGCCACCAGGCGAACCTACAAACCACACAACAAATACCCTCCTAAGCTATCAACCGCCAGAGAGAGCCCTTATTGCTGGGGATCTTAATGCCCGCCACTCTTCTTGGGAACCCAGCTCCCAAAGCCGGAACCGAGGGGACGATATTGCAGAGTGGGCTGAAGGCTGCAATCTTGACTTTATTGGAGAAGCTGGGGCTCCAACCCATACTCATGGACACACCCTCGACCTTACCTTCACAAATATCCCCTTTGCAGAAGCCTATATCAGCGCACACCTACACCCAGGGGCTGATCACCAAGCTATCACAATAATTATTCCTATAGGCAAGACCCAGGAACAGAGGTGCCAGACTAACCACCCTATAGTCTCCGACTCAGCCCTACTCCGGCTAGCCGACCTAGTTAAGGCGGGGATCCCAGCCCTACCTACCTTAGGGGATATACCTACCCCAGCAGAAATAGACTCCCTAGCTACCCAACTAGTCAGCCTCCTCTCTACAGCTACTCAGGCGGTAGGGAAGAGACGGACTAACCAGGGCAGGGGAGCCCCCTGGTGGACAGAGGAGTGTTCAGAGGCCCACCGAGCAGCTATTGAGGCTAGGCGCCAACAAGCCCAAGAACCTGGGCTAGTAATACCACCGCCTATCCTAGAGGAGCAGAAGGCCTTCCTAACTACAGTTCGGAAGGCGAAACGCACCTGCTGGGCTGCTAAGATTGAGGGCGCTGGATCTAGCCAGAACCTATACCAGATACTAAGCTGGCGTAAGTCTGGCCTAGCTATTAAGGCCCCACCTCTACTAGTGGATGGACAGGCTATCAACAACAGTTATAACAAAGCCCAAGCCTTGCGGAAGGCCCTACTAGAGAGATTTACTGCTGCAGATGACCTACCTGGGAACCCTTTCGCTGTTCCTATAGTCATAAGGCGGCTAATACCCTGGCAGAAGACAGTCAGTACAGAAGAAGTACGTCAGGCTACTCTCACAAAAGCTACAACCCCTGGGATTGATGGGATTACTACAAAGTTAATACAATCTATTTGGGGCCTAGTAGCTACGCCTATACAGCAGCTCTTCCAAGCCTGCATCTATATAGGCTACTTCCCCAGGACCTTCCGCAAAGCAGAGGTGGTTATGATCCAGAAGCCGGGAAAAACAGACTACTCAAGGGCTGGATCCTGGCGGCCAATAGCCCTCTTATCCTGCTTAGGCAAGGACTTAGAACGGCTGATAGCAAAGAGGATGGCATATCTCACTATTCTGGAAGGAGTTGCTAGCCCACAGCAGGTTGGGGCATTACCAGGGAGGGCTGCAGTCGACCTAACAACCTGTGTAACCCATGAGATCGAAAGGGCTCTAGACGCAGGGCTTACTGCAACTCTGGCAACAATGGACGTCAAGGGAGCTTTTGATTCAGTCCTACGAAATCGACTTATCCTTAGGCTACGACAGCAGGGCTGGCCTAGTAGTCTAATCAGGCTGATCTTCAACTTCACCTCCAGCCGCACAGCCCGAGTAAGGCTAGAGGATACTACTACAGAGGACTTTCCTCTATCCTGCGGGCTACCACAAGGGTCACCACTGTCACCTATCCTCTTCCTACTATATATAGCTGATATCCTAGCTGACGATCAGAGGCTACGGTTTGGCTATGCGGATGATATAGGCCTGCTGGCTACTAGCCCTTCCCTGGAGGGGAACACTGCAGCCCTTAGCCAGGAGATAACTCAGATCCTCGACTGGGGCACTAATAATAAGGTTGCATTCGACCCAGCTAAATGTGAAGCAATCCACTTTAGCAGGAAACATAACCAGACAAACGACCTGCCAGATATACAGGCAAGGGGCCTAACTATTAAGGCCTCAACTAAGCCTGTACGATGGTTAGGGGTCTGGTTTGATAAGAAACTCACCTTCCGGCACCACGTTGATATAAAGGTAGCAGCAGCAAAGAAGGTAGCCCAGTTCCTACGGCACCTATCAAACACAAAAGGAGGGCTCCCAGCAGCTGCGGCACGCCAAGCTGTCATTGCCTGTGTCCTTCCTACAGTCCTATACGGAGCTGAGACCTGGTATGCAGGTCTAAATAGACCAGCCCGGAACAGCAGCCACACTACTGCTAGCAGCAACGCTACTAGCCAGGCTGTAACAGTCAGTACGAGGCAGAAGGGCCTGGTTAGGAATGTTGGAAAGGTTATCACAGCAGCAGCAAGGGCTATCCTGCCTGTCTGGAGGACCACACCAACCAGCAGCCTCCTCCGAGATGCTGGCCTGCCTACAGCAAAGGTAGCCCTTGAGGCAGCACGCCTACGCTTTGCCACACGCCTACAGAAGGTTGACCAACAGCACCCCTTAGTCCCTAGGCTTCCACAGCTAGGGCGGCAGGAAACAAGGCTCCAAATAACAGCAGCCCTCCTACCTAAGTGCCCAAGGCCGTTGCTCCTACAGCCACAGCACCTCTCAGGATCACAAGACCCAACAGCTGGCCAGGACAAGGAGAGGGCAGCTAAGGCGTTCCAGGACTGGGTTAAGACTGTGCCAGACAACCATACAATCATCTACTCAGACGGCTCTAAAGCCCCTGATGGGGCTACAGGATTCGGCTTTGTTATCTACCGCGGCAACAAACGGATAGCCCAAGGGTGTGGCCGTCTCAGCATTGCAGAAGTATTTGATGGCGAGGCAGAGGGGGCAAGGGCAGGGCTCCAAAGGGCCCTCCTTACCTCCCAAGGCCAGCCTATACACATCTGTATTGATAACACCAGCGTTATCCAGGGGATACGCGGCAACGCCCCAGACTCCTCTCAAGCTGCCTTCTTAGAGATCCAGGCAGCAGCCAGGATATATACTATACAAACCCACTGGTCCCCAGGGCACCAAGGGATAAAAGGAAATGAGGAGGCTGACAGCTTGGCTAAAGAGGGCACAACGCTGCCAGCCCCCAGAGGCCTACTGCCAACCCTATCAGGGATTAAGCGGCTTGCTCAAGAACGCAAACAACACCAGCATAGGAAATGGTGGAAGCAAGAGGCACCCCCCCGTTATACCCAGCTGGGGCTTAAGGCCACCCTTGGCTGCCCTCCTGAATTAGCTCTACCAAGAGCTACCCTTCATCATCTCCTAGCAGCACGATCAGGTCATGGAGACTTTGAACAGTATCATCAACGCTTTAACCACACAGAAGCACTGCTTACCTGCTCCTGCGGGGAGGCTAAAGAGGCAGACCACCTGATCTACTGCCGTAAGACACTAGTGAGGAGGCAACGGTGGCCTATCCTCCACCCTTTTAGTCGAAGGGAGCCTCTAGGACCTATAGGCTCTCTAGAGCGCTACTTCAAGGGGCTAATCACCGATTATGAAGGCTTCCAGGCCTTCCTTGACGTGACAGACTTCTTCCAGAAGATCTGCCCGCGTTACTGAGAGATACAAACCTATCCTCTCGATGACAGACTACCTCTAGTCACCAGGAAACCAGATTGTTATAACGGAACTAGGGCACCAGTGGGAACTAGGGATGGACTGAACACATAGTGGCCCTCGGGCAAGATTTGGAGGACGTTAGTAAGCGGCGTGTACTGCAGAGTAGATAGCTAGAGACGGCGGCCCTCCACGCCACATACCCTTCGGGAGGTTTGCCGCAAGGGCGGCTGCGCCCTTGCCGCTACGGCGTTAAATACAAAACAAACAAAAACAAAACAAAACATAGTCGTTGTGATGTGTGTCCAGGATTCTCAGCGTAGATGTCCAGAAGGCCGAGACAGGAGACGCGAGGGACGAGCATCTGTGGGGGCTTATTAGAGGGTTGTGGTGAGTTAGTAGAAGCATGATGTCTGCGTTGGGACAGATCGGCCTGAGACGGCGATGACGGGCTCGGGCTGTAAAGTATCGTATTGCGACGAGTTTGACTGTTTCCCGTGGAAGAGCTCTAAAGTCTGATATCGACGTAGGATACAGTACCGTGTGGTGCTATGTTCATGTGCCTGAGACTGCACGAGGCGCATAGTGTTGTGAATCAACCTATACAGTATGATGTATATATCATGGATCAAGTTGAGAGCATCACCAGCATAGCATTATCACTATGATTGGCCTGCCACCAGATACTGTCACACGGGAGATGTGCCGCAAAGCGAACAATACAGAATAAGCACCTACTCGTTATACATAACAGCAGGAAGCTTACGTGTGTACTTCTTCTGTGAGATCCAGCCACGTCCACCGGCGGCTTCATCTGGCTTATCATCTGTGTGTACACTGCAGGTAATCAGAACCGACGGCTACAGCACCAAAGTCAGACGAACACAAGCAGAGATATGATAGACGCAGTCTTTTCCGCCAGTTTTTCCGCCAGTTTTCCGTCATTCTCCCCATCAGTTTCCCCGTCGCTATGTACTAATTTACACATTTACTACTATACTACCTATGCAATTCATGATTACCTCTGTCGTTCTCTAGGCTGCTATCCAGTTCCTACCCGGTGAACAGGAGAGCTGATGCTGTACAATGTACCCTGCATACTAACAAACACTATAAAGTATGCGGATGATTTACAGTAGCCGCATCCCTTCCACTGAGCTTCAGCTAAATCATCGCTGGCAAGCAGCCTACCTCAGTCTTCGTCACGTCCGGTGTCGTGTTCCGGCTGTCGATTTTCAGGTCCCTCACTTCAAGGCCGTGGTGGCCCGTTACGAAGTTCACTTCTCTACATCTACAATGGAGCTGCTTGCTGGTTACCACGGCTTGTTTACCCTCCCAGCCTCCTTCACCCGCGAGGACGTCAGATGCTGGCAGGACAGCCTGTACGAGTTTCTGCAGAAGCTTTCGCTGGAGAAGCACATAACGCAAGACGTTTCGGAGCCTCTCGCGGCATCTGCACACGCACTATGGGATAGAGAGCGCGACATCGTCCGTTCCATCATGAAGATGTCCCTGACCCATATGCCGCACGTGCTGGAGACGGGAACCTCTCGACGGGGCGACGCCAGCCCCAGGGCCTTGTTCGAAGCGGTCGCAAAGCTTCCCGTAGGGGGCATCAACGGCGACATCACGACGATTGGATATTTTGGCTGGCTTGACTTGCCTAGCTTTTATATAATGACGGCCGGCCCGGCTTGAAGCTGTGTATAGTCGTAGTTATGAATGGAAAGGTTGGAACACCTCTTTTGCGAAATATGGTTATTCAGACGGAAAGGCTATAGTAAACGTAGAGCAAGAGAACCGCGCTCGCCGTTCACAAACTATGTCGTAGTAATAGACCATACAGTATCTCATGACGATATGTTTCCTATTTCAAACTCTGCAAGCCATTAATCTTGTTTTGTTTGTAGACTTGTTTCTCCAGGTCTGGATTATCAACACGCAACAGCACATAGCAGCATACAACATCACAAAATAGCAGGTAGCAGCACTTAACAGCACGACAGGCATATAGCATACAGCTTCCTAACACAGTCAGGACGACCGTTGCCCATAAGACGGCGGCCGACCAGACCACTGCAAAATACAACAGATCGCCCTTGTAGCCCTAGCACCAGCTTGACAATACGCTCACGCCGTCCGCTTGCTGGCTTCCCCACCCTATGCTCGCAGGCCTCACGCCCATGACCGACCGCTCAAGCCATAAGCTAACGCACAGATGATGGCACTTTGCGCTGAGAAGCTGGTAGGCATGTTGGATGGCCTCATTGCGCCGCACCAGTTCGTCCACCTGGTGCTCGAGATCTTGTAGCTTCCTGTCTCGGCGTTGACGGTGAGCGCGCTGGTTGACTCGATTCTGTTCGCGACGTTTCTGGTGCATAGCGTCAGCAAGGCGCCTGGCTGGATATCGTCCGAAGTTGGCTATCGCCCACCCGTGCTTTGGCTGTATCGCTATCACTTTTCTTGCTTCTCGGTCTGCCTTTTCCGCGCGTGGTAGCGGGGTGCGTTGTTGACGGCAGAAGAGCGTGCTCGGTGGTGTCGGAAAGAGGGCTGCCAATGGAATCCATGGCCGCAGCCATGGTGTATGAAAACAGATGTGCGCCACGCGCGAGACGCTGAGAACTGGACGACGCCGTGATGGGGACGTTGACAGACCGGGTGAGGTCAAGCGGATGCAGGTCTTATGTAATATGCCCTAGACACTGTAGTATGGATAGTATTACGTACATCTGCAGACGATTCTTCAACGTCTAGTCCCTCGTCAGGCCCGGTCGGATGCACAAACACACTGTTCCCACCTGAGTCTCATCGCAGCAGCTTCTCGCATATCGTAATCACAGAGCACTTGGGAAGCTATCAAGCCAACATGCGTGTACTGCATAGTATGCCAGCGCGTCAACCTAAAGCCCCGCAATATAAGCAATCGACAAACGGGGAGCTTATGTTGCATCAGGAATGCATGCCTTGCCGCTGTATGTGGAGCCCGACATAATCTTAGCCTAAATAACCGACGAACCAGTCTGCACACCTCTTAACAATATGATGATATTGCTACTGCGACTGCAAGCTCCTCAGTAACAGCTGGCATGCAGAGCGGTGTGGAGCGATTACCTGCACTTTCGAAATGACTCGCCACCACAGACAGGGAGATAGGCGCCGCCACTGTAGGGCAATCAGTTTAGTGCAGGTGCAACAACAAAGACGGCCAGGCTGAGTGAGACTCAACAGCTAGAACTGCGGTTGATGCGTGGCGCGCTTGCCTCCGTTCGAAGTGTTCTGTATGACGCTGATCATGCCGTGAGGAACGGCCCGCACGCCCCTGCTACTGGAGACGAGCCGAAAGACGCGCCCATTCAGGGCTAGAAAGACATCCTGTCCTTCCATGCTGCCAGTCTCGTCATGTGCAATGCCCAGGCGTCGCGGCGCGGGAGACGAGCGCGGCTTCCGCCTGCTGATCGATTGTATTCGTCGTAGGAAGGATTGGTTCTGGGGAGTATTCTGGCGAGCGGTTTTGTTGCCTGACGATGCTGTGACACTACCCACATCCAGTAGTAGTTGACGTCTGGGATGAGAGGACATGGCAGCCGCCGCAGAGTAGCCAGGGTCAACTATGAGGAGAAGACGTCGGTAAGGGCCACCGGCGCATCTGATATACTGTAATGAGCGGCACTGTTCTGATGTGCTCCTAACTGGTTCATGTTGCTGGGAGGGCCCTGTTTTCTTACGTCCTCCTGCGCAGTACCAGCAAGCCAGAGCCAAAGCTGGACACAGCTAAATTTAGACGGGGATATAAATAGTGTCCGAAGCTTAATATGGTGGCTATTGTTATGTTTATCTGTTCGATCGAGGCCTGTATGTAATGTACGTACCACACAAACTGTAATCTTCCGGAAAGAAAGTACCATGCTACATATACATACGCAACCTTGGCCTGAAGCAAAGAGGAATCAAGCGGTCAAGGCCGGGTCCTCTCCTTATGAGAACTACTGCTACAATCTCCCAGCCTAGGCAGACGATCATAGATCCCCGCGATTACCTGCCTCATCGGCCTCCTCAGCCTCCTCAGCCTCTTCAGCCTAAGAAGCCTAAGAAGCCTCAGAAGCTGGACTATGTGCAGCCAAAGAGCCAGTTTGATGACGAGGAAGGAGAGGAAAAGGGGGATGGCAGGTTCTTTTCTCGGCTGTTTGAAAGCGTGCGCTCGGGCTTCCGTCTCTCCACTGTACTTCAAGCCCGTTCTATGGACTGTGTTGAAGTTAAGGTGGAGCAGCTAGCATCAGAGCATCGCCTCAGCTTAATGGACGTAGACAACGTGGTGGCCCAGACTCTGGAAGGCGATCTTTTTCTTCATTGTGACTCTGTAGAAGAGTTCAACTCCCTCGGCCATTTGGTCGACAACTTCGACGTGCAGCTCCACTGCCTTGGCGGCGTCCTCTTCAGGTTGAACCCTCCCGCCTGGGAAGCGCTCGCCCTGGTTGTCGACGACACTGTCTCGAGCAGAGAGTGCGTTGAGCAGTTCTTTATGCTGTGTAGAAGCGTAGCCAGACTGGGCCTACTAGTTGTGAACCCCGCCGAGGCGGCCTCGCTGCTGCGCGAAGCCAAGGGAAACGGAGAGGATAGCAGGCTTGTGGACATATCGCAGCACCCGACACTGACATCTCTCTGGCGCCTCTGGGTGTACTGCATGGTGTCTCTCGCAGGCTTTGAGGACGGAAAGTGCATGTCGTACCAGGAATCGTGGCTGAGAGGCCGCTCGGAGAGAGCGCCGCCCGCGATGGGCCTGGTGAAGCGA
The DNA here is from genome assembly GCF_000319635.2 of Colletotrichum fructicola Nara gc5. Lineage (NCBI taxonomy): Eukaryota > Fungi > Ascomycota > Sordariomycetes > Glomerellales > Glomerellaceae > Colletotrichum > Colletotrichum fructicola. The sequence goes on from NW_027094057.1 coordinate 4,538,440, forward strand.
ATGGGCCGGGACGCCAAATTGGCCAAGTCCGGCCGGGTTCTAGGGCACAGCAACCGCCACGGGACCGACCGTCGCGCCCATGGTGCCGGCCGTTCTGTCCCCGTTTTGCATGGTCATCAGCATCGTCGAGACGGAGATTTTCCAATGCAATCACGTCCTCAACATCCTCGCGTAGGAGGTGTTTGCTGATAAAATAAGCGACTAGTTGCTTCTCGGCGTGGCAGGCATGGTACTTCCCCCGACTCCCTTGGTCTCTGTCGTGTGGGCGCAGCGAGAAGCCAATTCTCTCGCAGAGGTCGTACACTTCTTGGGTCCAATCTTGTCCGGAGACCTGAATGTCGAGCTTCTCCCCATGGCCCCAGCCGCTCATCGCCGCAACCACAGGAAACCTTCCGCCTCTGTAGAGCACGGCTACGGTCTTCCACTTATTTGGGATGTTGAAGGTCACGATCATCACCAGAGACCTTTCATTGTCCGGGGACTGATGGAAAGCAAACCCAGCCAGTTCCCGGTCTGGCGGTGGGCTTTCAGTCCTTCCGCGCAACAGACGAACCACTGCAGCTCGGTCGCGATCCCTCTCAGGCGTATTCTCTCTGTAGACTCCCCCGGCCAAAGATTCCCGTTCGGCAATGTTTTCCTCTAGTGGCATCGCAAAGTCCACTGCACGCAGTCGTTGACCATTGCGAATGCAGTACGTCTCTGTGTCCGCACCATACTCCAAGAGGAGCTCGACGTTCCTCAACCTTCCCCAAAGGGCGGCTTCCATCAACGGAGATCTTCCAGCCGCGTTCAAGACGTTTGGTTTCGCTCCTTTCTGCAGGAGAAGCCGAACCATGTCATCTGACTTTTCGCACGCGGCGCAATGAAGCGCTGTATTGCCAGTGACGTGAATCTTATTCTCCGGCTTCTCGTTGCCCTCTCGGCTGCTGCTATCGGAGTCGTAATCATCGAGCTCAGGAACGCGATGGGCTTCTACCCCATGCAAAAAAATATCTGCGTCTGGCAATGACTCGAGAAACCCACGAACCGCATCCACTCTTCCTTCAACTAGGTCGCCCACCACAACATCGATTCTTTCGACGCTACAGCCGCCAGGGAGTCCTGTCATGGATTCGCTATAGTGAACTTGTTCTTTCGCGTCAGTCCACTTCTTTCGGTTTTTGAATGTAATCTCCATGGGTTTCGGTTGCTCTTCCCCCAACTCGCCCAAGTACGCCGTGGGGTCAGCAGTTCCACACACAAACATGGCTCTCTGTCTGTCAATTTCGTAGCCCACGTCACCCGACTTCACATTAAAGGGGAATACGATTTTGTACCTCAGGATGCCCGCCTCGAGACCCGTCACATCGCAGTGCGACATGCTCCATAGCGGTGGCTCATAACGACCGTCGAAACTGTGGTGGTGAATCTTTCCGCATCCCGGGCAGCGAACGTACACGTCCTTGTCATCCCACCACTGGACTCTGGCTTCAGCCAGATCGGATACGAATCGTGCCTGGCCCGCCATTTTGCTGTTGATGGGTGGAACTAGGGAGTGCTTAGATAATTGGACTGAAGCTGCAAGGAGCACAGTAATAAACTTGAAAAGGAGCAGGAAATTTCACGCACATGTCACAAAACCGAGAAAGTAGCCTACGCATGTCTTTGACTCTGCATGAGATGGAATTGCCACGTCTTGGTCCTGGAGACGGTGTCATGTTCAGCAGAGAAGATAGTTACTGTCGGATTGGAAGTCCAATTCGACCTCGAGGCAGGGGGCCCGCGCAGGGACCACTTACAAGCCCTACTTACGAGAATCGAGGCCTGCCCAACCTGCGGTTGGAACCTCCCTTTTAAAACCTTACGCAGAAGTAGCGTGGCCCGACGGCACGGGTCGGGGCAGGGTAGGGTTAGGAAGCAGCAAAAACAGGCAGGCAGGCAGGGGCAGGGCAGGCAGGTCAAAGGTCCAAGGTCCAAGATCCAAGGTCACGAGCACGAGGAGAGAGAGGGATAGGATCACAGGCGGGCACAGGCAGGCACAGGCAGGCAGGCATACTGCTAAGCTAGGTAGGTAGGTAGATAGATAGGTAGATGGATGTATAGATTTATTTGTAGCTAGCTAGGCAGGGTAAGGCAGGCTGTAGTGACACGCCCTTGGGGGCATGAAGCAACGCATGCCCGTGGGGGCATAGAAAGCTGGACGCCCCTGGGGGCATGAAGCAACGCATGCCCGTGAGGGCATGGAAAGCTCGACGCCCCTGGGGGCATGAAGCAACGCATGCCCGTGAGGGCATAGAAAGCTCGACGCCCCTGGGGGCATGAAGCAACGTATGCCCGCGGGGGTATGGGGGCTTCAAGTGTCAAAAGCCCGATGCCTCATGCCTGGGGACATTGTCCAACTCACGCCCTCGCGGCCAAAGAACAACTTACGCGTTTGGGGGCTTCGCAGGCCTCAACCAAACCCCGCCGTACAGCTTTCATCTAGAAGCCGCATTAACGTTCGCGCATCTACTTACCTTGTCTTACCTTAGGAACGTTATGTTCAAGCCTAGCTAGCTGGTCCACGTAAGGGTTTCCGTCGAGCTTCGTGGTGATGCACATCACGTCGATTGTTCGAGAGCCGCAGGCCTCTCTCTCCCTTCGCGGGGAGTATTCAGATTGAGGGAGAAAGATGGATAATGTAGTAAAGCGTCCGCAGGTGGCTATTGAGCAGCACGCATGTATCCGTAGCGCCGTTACTTTCCTCTGTATTTCATCTAGAGATGGCGAGATGAAGATGGGATGAAGAAGGAAAGAGAAAACCAGGAGCGCGTCCCCCCGGGGAGGAAGCAGAGTTATCCACGCGTTTAATGAAAGGGTGTTTGGCTATGAGTCAGCAAGCGCCTTACCGGAAGCGGACTAGTGCATAACGTCGCGTCGGAAGGAAGCAAGATAAACACGTCAAGCCCTGTATGGAGAGGAAAGACAAGCCGCTCCTATGATCAAGTCCATTATTCTAGACAGGTGAGACAAGTATAGAGCAATGGCCGGGCTATATGTGCGTGGAGAGGCCTGGTCGGTCAGCCTAGGGAAGTGAGAGGAGTAATAGCCAGCAGAAAGGCATGAGAAAGACGGGGAGACGCGTCCACGAAGTAGCATAGTCGGGTGATGTAAAAATAGAAGGAGGGGGGGGTGTAGACCCTGAGGGAGGTCTGGGGACAGCCCTTGGACGGGAGCGGACAGCTCTTAGAGTCTGGAACAACTGCGACCCCGTGCCGGAGGCCGCCCCACAGTAGTTGATTATGTCAGAGCCTGTTGAGCATCAACTGGGCGAGTCGCCCCTCGAAACCCAGGGTTAAAAGATGCAAATAGCGAATAGTTCCACGCGTCATGCTGTAGCTAGTAAAAAAGTAGATCGAATAGCTTATATAGATAATATAGAGGTGATTTAGAGTTGAAACGGGCAAAATCGCTCATTGCAGCACTGAGACGCTTTTTTTTCTGCATTTTATCACAAGATGTATTTGGATATGCACTAAAAGTGTGTGCCACACAAAACCGCCATCCAGTCCCAATAAGTATACACATCCAACAGATATGCTGTATTAGTATCATGATGAATCTTTATATCGTCATAAACAGATGACCAGCTGGGCTACACATACCCTTATGTGTAGTGATAGTCAGCCCAGGTTAAGCTAGAAGAGCGTGTATTGCTCCTCATAACAGACCTCACGCTGGACATCTCCCTACTAGAACAGTCGTCCGCCTAGGATAGAGTATATACAGTATAGCCAGACAGGGCTCCAACTCACCATCCCACGCTCGTCTCATGCTAGAGGCACGCTGAAACCCTACTACAAGCTCGCAGGACCTGAGACGCAGCCTGTAGAGGGCGTTAATCCTCAGCATAGAGCGTACGAGACAACACGGCTATCCGTTCAAGGGCGATGAACAGCGGGTACAAGCATCCACGGCATTCACAGTTGTAAGTGCATATTAATTCCCTGAGCCGTTGTGGCTGGCTTGTCGCCGTGCCGCTGGCCGCTGGCCGCTGGCTGCTGGCCGCGCCGCGCCGCCACGGCTGGCCCGCCCTCGCCTGGCAGCCTAAAGCAGCAGTCTCAGCCAATCACATCCAGTCATGCTGAATACGTACCCCTTTTTTGAGTACCATGTTCCCTTTTACGCACACCCACATATCTCATCTCACCAACAGCACTCCCGCACCCTCTTAACCACTCAACCACCCAGTCCTAAACCACCACCCTGGAAACAAAGGGGGAAAAAACAGGAAAACCCGATAGTTTCCTCCATCAGAAAGTGCACATCACCGCAATGACCAGAGTGCCCGCCAACCAGCGGAAGAGGAAGCGTGACGAGAGCGACGATAAGAAAGCGGCTACGGCAGCGCCGTCAGGGTCCAGGAGGCGGGTGCGGGCCAGACGAGAAGACGAGGCCAGCGCACCCTTCACAGAGACCTCGTCCGCGCGAGAACGGGCACAACCTTTCCTCCTCGCTGTTGCTAGGATGCCCGTTGACATGCTCAGCACAGCCTGGAGCGTCGGAAAGAATCGGCCGATCAACGCGGCCCACGTCCAGGAGCTGGTACACGCATTCAGGAGCGGCGGGCTGGAAAGGCGGGCGCCGGAGAACCGTATCGTCGTCCTCTGCAGCGCCGAGGAAGTCAGGCGTATGCTACAGGACGGCGGCGACGAGCGCGACGAGGACGACGAGGACGATGAGGACGACGAGGATGACGAGGACGGCCCTCGCGAGCTATGCTTCCTGCGCTGGGCCGAAGTCAATGGGACCAAGGCTGAGGTGATGGCCGGCCAGCACCGCATCCAGGCGCTCCGCGAGTACGTCAAGGAGACGGGCGCGCCGGGTTCCAATCTGTGGTGGGTGTGCGAGCTCTACGATAAAGGTAGGAAGGCGCACCCTCCCCCCTCCCCCCCTCCCCCCTCGCCATTCCCATCCGGTTCACCACACAAAAAGCATAAGGATGATGGTTCACGAGAGGCTAACGGACGACATGGAACACTAAAGACCGCCTGCCGCGCGACCTGAACGTCAAGCTGCGTGTTAACCGGCGGGACCCAAGCCTGCCCGACAACCACGGGCAGATCTGGATGCAGCTCGCGTCCATCGCCTTCACAGGAGGGCGGGAGGACGAGGGCTTGGGCGGGGAGGACGCCGCCCCGCACGTCATTGAGGCACTCCGCCTCGGCGGCGACAAGCACTTCCCAACGCGGAGGCTCATCACGTTATGGAACCACCGGAGGTGGCGGCCCACCACGACGCAGTGGTGCCGCACGAGGTTAGGGCTGGACACCTTCAACATCTCATACTTTGAGTGGATCGCCAGCCTCCGCATCGATGAGTACTGGATCGATGCCTTGGGCGAGGTCCTCGGCGTCCTGGCCGACCTGCCCGCGGACGAGCGGGATAACATCACGCCTGCCGACTGGGAGAGGCTCTCAACCTGCCAAGCCGCCCCCAACGTCACAAGCGTGTTCTACGCGCCTGGGGAGCAGCAGGCGGGGCAAGCGCCGCGCACCGCGCGGGTCGACGGGTTCCTCGCGACGCTGGATGACAGCACCTACCGCCTCGTCCACGACCACATCGCGGAATCGCTTGTGCTCACGTTCCCCGACCTGAGGCGCGTCCTCCATTGCAGGAAGCTAGAGATCCAGACGGCCGTCCGCGTGCTCCATCACGTGATCCGCTGGATCAGCCCAGAGCAGGCCAAGGCCGTCGACGACATCAGGCCTAAGGTGAGGAACAAGCCCCTCCTCCGGGAGCACCTGTCGATGGCGCTAGACGAGCTCGCCTCAAGCAGGGGCTGGGCGCCCGGGGCCTTCCCTGCGATCGCGGCTGTCCAGCTGCAGAGACGCGTCCTGGACTACGTGCGGGACAACCTGGCCGAGTTCCGGGCGCCGGAGCTGCTCCCGCTCCTGGACGACGACGCGCCCGCCGAGGGAGAGGACAGCGACGAGGGCGGCGGCTCATACGGGCAGCGCTTCAACTACGTCGCGTGGGCACGCCTGCTGAAGCTGGTGCGGCAGACGACCGATAGGGAGGGCCATACACTGCGGCCATCGTGGCAGACGGAGCGCGCGACCAGGAGGTGCGAGCGCCAGGCCAAGGCCTCCACCCTCGTGCAGGGGTTCTGCGCCGGCCTGTTCAAGCTCGCCGGCCAGCAGGACGCCGCGGCGATGCGGCTCGCCCAGCAGAAGGCGGAGGAGCTCGTCAACGCCTATCTGTACCTTGCGTTCCCCAACAGCTCCCCAGCGGCGGCGCCGGACCGCCCCGACGACCCTAGCCAGCCGCCGCAGGACGCGCCCGTCATCGCCAGGCAGTCCTCCCGCCAGCGCCAACGCAGCGGCGGCGGCGGCGACGTCGACGACGAAGATGGCGCTCAGCACGTAGCACGACCCAGCCGCCGCAGCAGCATCCCCCCTTCCTCCTCGCCGCCGCCGCCGCATCAACAGCGGCGCCCTCTGCCGTCGCCCCCAGCGCCAGCAACTACCGCCAGCCAGAAACCAGGGCCACGCTGGAAGCTAGGGCCTAGAGCCAGGAAACCGGCCAGCGCCGCGCGGCAGTAGGGGCGTTGGCACGTTCTGGGTTCCCCTGCATACCAGATAATGAATGCGAGAAAGTTAATTCCGCCAATGGAAAATGTCTCAGCAGATGCGTGCGCCCGCCGGGCAAATACAAATCAGGTTTCTCATTTCCCACAGCAAAGTGGGTCTCGCAAATATAGTTTGATAACCCATTCCTAAGCGACCATCAGCTTGCTTTTTCTTCTTGCTATCCCATGCCCTCCCGGGCACGCCAGGAGGGCATACGTACATGCATAGATGCTGCTGTGCATCTGCCTCCTACGCCTATAGTGGGCGAGGTCTATAGAGGGAATAGGGTATGATCAGCAGCAACCTGTCCACCACCTGCTGAATAAGTGGTCAGTAGGTGGTCTCCTCCCAGCGGAGGATGCACAGGTGGTTTCGTATAGCAAATAGAGGGCGTTTTGTAGGAAATCCCTCAGCCAACGTGTAGATTACACACAACTAAGACCGTGGATAGCAAGGCCTACACCACTATCACGCTATAACCATACTAAGATGTCTACAGCTAACGAGGGAGATGTTGCTACTGAGATGCTGCTAGTGGATGGTGAAGCCTTCTCTGACGTTGGTGCTGCCTCCGACCCGGACGGCGACGAGTTCTTCGTCGACGACCAGCAAGAGGACGAAGGCAACGACGGGCGGACCAGCCACAGGTGGGCGGTGGACCACTCCTCAGGGCACCACAGGTTCCGAGGTATATATGTAGAAGGAATTCAACTAGGAGCGAGAAGAAAACGCTGACGCCTCTCACACCTATCCACAGCCAGACGCTTTATCGAAAAGGTCCTCCGAAGCGATTTCGAGCCAGCCGATGCTATCAAGATGCTGCAGGAGAAGCACACGATTGACTTCGGGTCCCGCGCTGGAGGCAGCGCGCCAGCGAAGGCCACGGACGCCTTCTTCCCGCAGTTCTTCCTTGACTTCTTCAGCATCGTCGGCAAGCCACGCAGCCCCATCACGAAAAGCGACGGGCCCGTCTTCGACAACATCGAGTTCTCTCTCGAGTCATACGCAGCGCCCTACAGCGCAAAGCATATCGGCGGCATCCCGTTCGATATCACCGGGCGCACGTTCAGGGTCGCTAAGGCTGGTACCCGAGAGGTCTGGTTCGTCGTCATGCACCCCGTGGCGCACGAGCCGACCTCCAGGGGCGGGGCCCCACGCGAGAGACCAACAGCCTTGGACAAGAGCGGGATGCCGGCCGGGTTAGCCCGCGAGCTGGCCGCATACATCGTGGGCGTCTTCCAGTCGCCGCAACTGCTTGGCGAGGGGGTTGAGGCCTGCTGGCGGTTGGGGACAAAGAGTACCCAGCGCATAAGCTCGGCTAAGTGGCAGGTCTTCCAGCAGCAGTTCATGGACGGTTGGGCCGCCTGGGCTAGCACCCACAATCCCAATTCATTCTGGCGACGCCACGAGCCGGCCTTTCACGCGTATGACTACGGCGCGAATATCGAGATCCAGGTCAGCGATACTATCTACGACCTGCCGCGCGAGAGACATATACCCTATGAGGAGGAGGAGGAGGAGGAGGAGGAGGAGGAGGAGGAGGGGGTGGAGGACGCCGAGCAGGATGCCGAGGAGGAGGGCCTCAGAGATGGAAATTCTCGGCAGGAGGTCGAAGAGCTCTCTCTTAACGAGGGACAAAGTACACATAGCGATACAGTGGAAGGCCGGGAGTACCAGCAGATGCTCAGAGAGAGCAGGGACCTACAGAGCATGATCGTGGAGCTCAACGCCCGCTTTGATCTCAGCAGTATCAGTGCTATATCTTACGCCCTCGCAGTCTGTATCAATAGCGAGTCGGGCGGCTCACAGACGCGCTGCCTCCTCGCCGACCGGAACATGGTGGCGCGAGAGTACCCTGGGAACCGCGACTACACCTTCTACCCGCAGGCCTTCCACCCCACGTATGGAAACTTCTCTTCCAGCCAGCCGCCCGCCTTCCTTAACTCGCTCTACACCGCTCTACAGGGGAATATGAGCGACCGCAATGAGGGCGCAGACGTGCTTTCGTTCGGCTACTTCCAGGGCTACTCCAACATCAAGAGAAGCGTGCGCCATAGCGCCAGCGCCCTCCTCGCGACAAAGGGGTACGCGACAGCAGCGCTAACAGCCCCAACGTCACACACATCCGCCATGTCGTACACAAGAGACAGGCGGGAGAGGCTACTACGTCGTATCCGTGGCGACCTCACGCCTGAGCAGCCCGAAGAGTCTAAGCCGTTTGCGCGAGAGCGCAGGCAGCTGGACATCGCTATCGAGAAGGATGAGGTAGCATACCGGATGGAGCAGGTCGTATCACTCAACATACGACATATGGACAGCGTTGAGCGCACATTCGAGAACGTCATTCGCCCCATTTTCCAACTCATGCGCTTCTTCCTCACAGAGCATGAGTCGTATGTCCATATCTTTCGGTCTATACCAGTCGGAATCTTCCCCCGTATCATGTCGGCCTACTGCCGCCTGTTTGAGCTTGCTATCTGTGAGATGGAACGGCGTTACGTTGCTGGCGGCGAGCGCGGCCTAGACCTCGCACACTCTGAGGCTGTTGCAGTACTTGACCGGCTTGGTGGGTATATCTTCACCGGGCATGAGCGCCACCTGCCGAAGACGGTGCTCCGGCCGCTAGGCACCATCGACAGCCTTCTAGCTGGGGCGTGGCCCTATATCGACCCAGCCGTACTAGACCTCGGTCCAGCCGGGGCAGCGACCTGCTTCATGGACACCAGCCGGTGGCCCCGCTCCGCGAAGACGGGAAGGCTTATACTGCTCCATATTAGCGAGCTACAGCACCACTACGGCGACCGCCTTGCCTCCCACCGGGAGACCGAGATCTGGTTCAGCCAGCTAGGCCGGGACGCATTCAAGAGCCATGCAGCTGTGACAGAATATGTGACGGAACTCCTGCGGGAGATGTGGATCCCCCAGACGAAGCTCTTCATAGCTAACCAACTACGGCGCAGGCTGCAAGAAGGTAGTAGCGACACTAGTAGCATACCTATCACCTTGGAGCAGAAAGAGGCGTGTAAGTCGGCTGTTGAGGCGTGGGAAGCGGCGCCAGACGCCTTCACCCATATCGCGCTACAGCGGCTAACTGACGGTCTCACCTCGGGCGGCTCGCGCATAAAAATAACCTTGTCGAGGACGCGCACCAGGCATGACTTTGCTACTGAGCTTCTCCGCGTTATCTCTACCGAGAAGGGGCGGGCAGCATCCGCGCCAGTCAACGCGACATGGCCGGACCATCTGCAGGCGGCCATGACTAGCGGCAACCAGGCTAGCAACGGACTCAAGCCTGATGAGTGGGTCTCCGTGATAGCTGGCCGACTCCTCGCGGCCGGTGTTGAGTGGGTGCCTGACGCCGTCAAGGGCCGCTTAACGTCAACCACCGTCGTCAGCCTGCGCGGTCGAGAGGTCGCGCACGTAGTAGTAACCGGTCCGCCAGGCTCCCTGAGGCGCGCGGCGCAGGAAGCTCAAATCAAGCACGAGAAAGCTGCGCACGACCGGGCGCTCAGGCAGACGCGCAGAACCATCAGCTTCGGCTGCAGCTTCCCCTTCACCAACGTCCCCAGCCTTATCACGGACGGTTTTCTCAAGGCTAAGGCGATCTTCTCTAACAAGGGCGACCTACGGGTTCTAGACCACTATCAGCTGGCGATAAACTGCCTCTCTAACAACATCGACGACCCCCTCTGTTGCCTGATGCTGATGATCACATTGACCGTTTGCTCCTCATCGGAAACGCCAGAGGTTGCGCCTGGGTCGCGCGAATTCGGGACCGCAGCCAAGAGGAAGGACCCGGCCCAGCTGGCCCTCGTCATGGTCACGAGGATGATGTGGTTCCTCTACCCCGCCTCTTTCCCCTGGAAGAAGGGTTCAAGTGGGACGGCCTATGATGTAGCCGAGATGACGAAGAAGATTGGTACAGTATAACGCAGGGATGGTGTGAGGCTTATGATGCTAATGGCGCTGTAGAGCATAAGGGGTGCAGCAACCGGATGTTGCGTGAGCTGGGTTGGGTCACCTCAAAAAGCAACCGCGACAGCCCCCGAAACACAGACCTGCAGCTGCGGCCTCAAGAGGACCTCCTCCAGACATTCCGAGAGCTACGGTCGGCCATGAAACGGCCAGACGACTTTATCGGCGTGGTCTTCAACAGCCAGGACAGCATCTGGACGGAGCGTTGCGCGAGCATCATCAAGGATCGATAGGGTTATACAAATACAATAAATAGGCGCATAAAGGAAGGGAAGGGAGATGATGGGAATTGAGTAGGAGATGCAGATGCATTGGGTTTTCTTCCAATTTCGGTGGGCGAATCCGATGGGAGCCAGGTGAACGCTTAAGCGCGTTACACCCTAAAGCCTTAAGGATGCATAGCCCCAAGTTAATCACTGGGACAAATTATAAAGAGAGAAGGTCTAGGAGGGGAGGAGGGTCCGCAGTGGTTTTCATAGCCATCACCTATACCTCTAGCCTCGGCTTTCGTCTCATCTCAGGCGTTGGGGTCAGATCGGATTACCAATGCTGGGTAGGCACATGAATACAACCAGGACCACAGCGAAGACCACCTCACCTTCGTCCAGGTGATGCGTTTTCTCCACCAGCCTCTCTTGCTGAGCTATCACGTGGGGGACACGTCGACTGTCGTGTCGAAAGGTTATGTATCTCGCCAACAGGACCATTGTCCTGAGGAAGGAGAGTATAAACGGGGATTGGAGATACGAGAGACCAAGATATAGTATATAATGTGAGGCTAGGCGGTTCCTTGCAGGAGAGGAAATTTCATGAACATGTTCCCAAGTATACGTAAGGTATCGCACTCTGATGGCTTAGAACTGAGAGTATAAACGAAATAAACCCTAAAACAAGGGATTTCTTGCCAACGGAGAGGCCTATGACAAAACGGATTGGATATTTGAGATCAGGGCAAAAAAGAGGCCCACCCGGGACTCGAACCCGGATCTTCTCCTTAGCTAGAGGAGTGCTCGACCGATTAAGCTGATAGGCCCTCGACTGGGGATTCTATCTCTCACCGTTGTTATACTTGGCCTTTTCGACGTACGTCCAGCTCGGCGAGGGGACCCGGCGGGTCACAGAGCAAGCGAGGCGCACCGCGTCTCAATTGTGTAGCGCATGCTTATGGACGACGTTGTCGCATGCTTCCGAAGTGGGTATGGCCGAGATTACGCGGCCGCGGCGGCGGCACCGAGCGGGGTGGTACGACCGGTCGGGGCGGGGCAGCCGGTCGCGGACGACGTCAACCACACTCACCGCACAGCGCAAAAGAGGGAAGGGGGAAAAAAAAAAAAGGAAGGAAAAAAAGGAAACAAAAGGAAAGCTAACGACCCCACCTGGATCTTCTACGACTGTCGGTGTATAACTGTTGGTCTAACTCGTCCTGTCCCACCTATCACCCCCTGCCTAACCCTAACCCTAAACGCCTTCCCTGGTGCCTCTTAGGGTACAGGTCAAGGTTCGGCTTGTTCACTGCAATCTCAGATGAGTCGAGATGAAGGGCACCAGTTGCCATGTTACGACCCGACAGGCATGACACGTTGGAACAGCCCCGCCTGGCATCTCGGCGGCTAACGCAGAACATATGTACGCAGTAACACAGGTGTAACCAGGAACCATCGGGAAAGGAAGAACTATGGTACAGGTCACGTGACTTCGGGAACAGCACGGATACAGGGCAAAGATGGATATGTTGGATATGTCCGCTATCCCAGCTATCCATGGATATGTTGGATAGCACGGATATCCTACATAGCCACCACAAGAGATACTGTGCAGAACTTGTATATAGTATGACCTGAGCCTGGCTCATCGTCAGACTTCCATAGCTCTTCAGCAATCAACTTAGTATTCATCCTCACGGATACTCTCAGCTTACCTTCACTGCGAATTACTTGTTGAGCCTAAGACTGATCACCTTAGCCTCTGACGACCGATCTACTATCAGCCTACGACCTACTACCCAGACCACGACCTCAGTGTACTGTTATAACGTGTCAATCCCCAGCTTCTGTTAGCAGACCCTACTGTCGGATAGCTGACCGTAACAGGCTTATAGCGACTACAACTGCATACTGAAGTAATTCTAGCGCATAACTATTTCTCAAAGTCCTTGACCTAAGGCGAGGAGTTAGTTGACGGGATGGGGTAGTGTTAGGATTAAGAGCCAGCCCGGCCGCCCTTCTGCCACATACGACCATACCTACTGGAGAATTCGGGATCCCGTCCGCTCTCCCATAGACAAGCCAGTGAGGGCTGGAGTAGTAGTCGGGTCGGTGACGACCGGCGAATGCCCGGTGTTGTATGTTTCGCCCTTCTTTGGTGATTCTTGTTTTTTTGCGCCTTCGAGCCGCAGCAGGTGGCAGTGTCTCTGTATCTAAAGATGCGAGGGTCATTTAGCTAGCGGGTTTATCATAGGTTTTTGGCAGGAGGCTAAGCAAAGGAGCAGTAAGTAAGCTGTGTACTTAGCACTCGAATCAGGAGGCGAATCAATAAAGTTAGTTATAAAGCTGAGGAAAAGAACAACAACATAAAGTGTTATTTCCATCATAAGCCGACTAGACATACTACTCAGTTAATTTCATGCCGGAACGCGTCGAGATACGGCCATCCGTGTACAGCCATTGGCCCGATGTTACGGTCAGCTATCCGACAGTAGGGTCTGCTAACAGAAGCTGGGGATTGACACGTTATAACAGTTCACTGAGGTCGTGGTCTGAGTCGTAGGTCGTAGGCTGATAGTAGATCGGTCGTCAGAGGCTAAGGTGATCAGTCTTAGGCTCAACAAGTAATTCGCAGTGAAGGTAAGCTGAGAGTATCCGTGAGGATGAATACTAAGTTGATTGCTGAAGAGCTATGGAAGTCTGACCATGAGCCAGGCTCAGGGTCATACTATATATATAAGTCTTATATGAACAGTTCTGCTTGTTCATGAGCGCTGTGCCCCTTGTCACTATGAGCGCTCATTCTAGAGTGGGATGAGCGCTCATTCTAGTCTCCACTGAGCGCTCATTGTGGGTCCCTTATCTATGCTCATTCCTTATCATCACGTGACCTGTACCATAGTTCTTCCGTTCCTGAGTGAGTCCCTGTTGTTCCCGTGATCCTGCATAGTACAAATGTCCTGTCCTAGCCGCCCGACGCCCGAGTGGGTCGGTTAACTGTTATCCATGCATAACGGGTCGTAACATCAGGTCCCCTCTCCAAAGGTCTTGTCCTCAAGACCCAACATAAGTAGGTCGTTGGTCCCAGGTTGGGGATTCGTCAATCGTGTTTCCTGATTTACTCATGATGCTGACACCATGTCAGGTCGCGTTCAAAAACCAAAGTCTTCTGGTGCCTCGACTCGTCGCCGTTTGTTCCGAATTCTTCGATTTATTAACGAGGGTATTGAAAACGAAATGCCTTGCTCGAATTGTCGCTCGCGTGGTGTGCGCTGTTTGCTTCTTCCGGATTCCGACATCTGCGGGACTTGTCATCGTCTTGGTATTCCTTGCGATGCTTCTGAGGATGCGATCTGTACTCGTGGGTTCTCTTGGCCGTGTCGCATAGTTCCTTACTGATTGTGGTGGGCAGTAAATCGTTTGGTGGCGGAGTCGGATCGTCTGGATCAGGCGGAAGTGGCGGAGGAGGCGAGGTTTCGTGAAAGGGCTGCTGCTTTGCAGCAAAAGGCGGAGGCTTATCAAAAAGCTCAGTCGGAACTGAACGAATCGCTAGCGAAGTTGGAGCGATTGCGGGAAGAGAAGCGAATGGTGTTTAGGAAAGGTAAAGCAGCTGTTGCTGAATCTTCGGAGGACGTGTCGGCTGCTACCTTGGAGGCACAGTCAACGGGAGCTTGGAGTGCTTCGAATGTGGATGCTTTGTTCGACTGGAATCCTGCTACTCCGAATTTTTTGTCGGGAGAGTCCTAGTTATTTTCTGGTGTTCCTAGGCGAATAAATGGTTTTCCTTGTCGTGGTCGATCTGCTTCTGTTGGTGGTTCGGTGAAGCGATGTGGGTGCTTGATTCGCTTATATCCAGCGTTCTTCTGGACTAGTATAACAGGTGCCGGTGTGACTTCTCGTTCTTGGTGTTGTTGCCAGTAGATCGTGAGTTCTTCTGCTGCGTTGGTGATGTTTTTGGCTGGTTCCCATGTGTTGTCTTCGTGTCCGTATCCTTTCCATTTGACGAGGTATCGATACCCTTCTGGCTCTTTGAGGTGGTCTATGATTCGTTCTACTTCGTATTCTGGTTCATTGTCTTCCACGATGATGAGGTCGTTCGTCCGTGATCCTTGTGGAGCTGGTTCGAGTAATGAGACATGGAATACTGGGTGACACTTCATGGTTTCCGGGAGTTCGAGTTCATAATTGACTGGTGAGATTACTCGTGAGATTTTGAAAGGTCCGAGTTTTTTGTAGTCGAGTTTGTCGTTTGGTCGTTTTGTTTTGATGTTTCGCCGTACGAGATAGGCGCTATCTCCCTCTTTCAAGGTTGGTCCCTCAATCCTTCGTTTGTTGCTGAATTTTGTCATTCTTTGTCGTACAAATTCGAGTTCTTTGCGTGTGTTTTCCTGGATATCCTTGATTTGCCGTACTGAGGCGACAGCCTTGATTGCAGTTGGGCCTGCTCGGCGTTCTCCATAGGCGGTAGGTTCAAATCCATAGTTGAGGTAGAAGGGGGATTCCTTGGTACTTTCTCCTACTGCGCTGTTGTAGGCGAACTGGGCTATTGGTAGCAGTACAACCCAATTGTCTTGGTTGTAGTTGACATAGGCGCGGAGGTAGGTTTCGAGGATCTGGTTGATTCGTTCTGTTTGTCCGTCGGTCTGCGGGTGGAATGCAGTGGACATTGATTGTTTGATGCCAAGGTGTGACATGATTGACTTCCAAAAGTTGGAGGTGAAGATCTTGTCTCTGTCTGACACAATTTCCTTGGGTGTTCCATGGTTGGCGATGATGTACTTAAGAAATGTATAGGCACATTCTTCGGCGTTGCTTGCTTCTTTGTACGGGATGAAGTAGGCGTACTTCGTGAGTCGGTCCACAATGACAAGAACGCTGTCAAAGTGTGTTCCCGTAAGGGGTTCTCGAGACTTCGGTAGCTTGACGATGAAGTCGAGGGATATGGATTGCCAGGCGGTTTGCGGCACAGGCAAAGGTTGTAGCATACCATAAGGTTGGTGTCTAGCGGGTTTGCTTTTGAGGCAGACCTCACAATCCTTAATTGCTTTTGCCACACGTTCTCTAGTGACCTTTTCTCCATATTGTTGCCGTAGTCGTTTCCAGGTTTTGGTGATTCCTTGGTGACCGTGTGCGGGGCGAGCATGAAATTCCATGATAGCTTCGTCGTCTAGCTCGCTAGTCAGGCTAGTACTAGATCGTCCAGCCATCATCAAGAGTTTGGTTGCTGGCACGAGGTCTCCGTCGTTGTTTCCTTTGAGAATCACCTGGGTTTCTTCAGGTACCGGGACGTTGTAGTCCGGCCTTCGGCTAAGAGCGTCGGCTCTGCCATTGTCTGATCCTTTGCGGTGGATGATTCGGAAGTTGAATTCTGATAAGAATTCCGACCATCTAATCTGTCTTTTATTCAACACTTTCGAAGTCGTGAAGTGTGAAAGGTTCTTGTGATCTGAATACACAAGTACTTCGTGGGTGGTTCCTGAGAGCTCGGGTCTCCATTCCTTAAAGGCTTCAATGATTGCCATGAGTTCCTTATCGTGGATCTGATAGTTGAGTTCGGGTCCGTGGAGCTTGCGAGAGAAGAAGGCGCACGGATGTAGTCGTCCTTCTGAGTCTCGTTGAGATAGTTGCGCCCCGATCGCATAGTCGGATGCGTCGGGTTCTACTTCGAACTGTTTTGTCGGGTCTGGGATGACCAAGACGGGTTCACTGGCGATGAGGTCCTTGATCTTCTGGAATGCTGTTCGTTGTGGTTCTTCCCATGTAAAGGGCGTGTCTTTGCGGCTGAGGTTTGTGAGGGCCGCGTTGATCTTGCCATAGTCTTTGATGAATTTGCGGTAGAAGTTGACGAAACCTAGGAATCCTTGGACTTCCTTGAGGTTGTTGGGTACCGGCCATTCCTTGATGGCTTTGACTTTGTTTTCTGACATGCAGACTTTGCCAGGGGTGATGGTGAATCCGAGGTATTCCACTTTTTGTGTGTGAAATTCGCTTTTCTCAGGCTCGACCAACAGCTTAGCTTCTTGGAGGGCTTGTAAGACGTGGTGCACGTCTTCTTTGTGTTTTTCAAGTGTTGGTGAGAAGATGAGAATGTCGTCGAGATAGACTACTACACAAATATCGACGTACTTGCGTAGGACTTGGTTGATCATGTTCTGAAAAGTCGCAGGGGCGTTGGTAAGGCCGAAGGGCATGACGAGATATTCGAAATGTCCTTTTCGTGTCCTGAAGGCGGTCTTCCATTCTTCGCCTTGCTTCATTCTGATCAGGTTGTAGGCTCCCTTGAGGTCGAGAGCTGTAAACCAGTTGGCTCCGTGGAGGAGTCGTCTCATTTCGTCGATGAGTGGCAGTGGGTAACGATTTTTAATCGTCATTTCGTTGAGCATGCGGTAGTCGACGCATAATCGTAGTTTTCCGTTCTTTTTGGGTACGAACAGGATTGGGCTTCCTGCTGGTGACGTTGAGGGTCTGATGTATCCCTTCTTGAGGTTTTCTTCAAGGTATTTGTCTAGAGCTTCCATCTCTGTCTGGTTGAGTCCGTAGATTTTGTTGAAGCGTGGTTCCTTCCCTTTTTTGAGGGGTATTTCGTGGTCGAAACTGGTGTGTTCGGGCAGTCCGGTTTCTAATTCGGCTGCAAAGAGTTTCTCGTAAACTCTGTATTCTTCTGGGATAGACAGAAGTGGATCATTCTTTTGTTCGAGATCCGTCGTTGTCAATGGTTGTGACGTGGCTTCTTTTGCCTTGAGGTAGCAGATGTATCGTTTTGCTGTTTCTTGCTGTATCGGCTCGTTTGAGGCCTGGTTTTGACAGGGCTGCTCAGGGACTGAGTCGTCGTGGTCCCAATGGAGTTGGCCTTTGCTCCAGTCTATCCGTGGGTTATTCGTCCGTAGCCAGGGTAATCCTAGCACTATGTCGTACGTCCCTATGTCGGCAATGTCGAATTGGATTCTTTCTTTTCGATCCAGGTAACTCATCTCGAGGGGCGCAGTCTCGTTGTAGATGGTACCTCCTTCGTACTTGAATTCTTCTCCTTCTGCCGTGTGTAACTGATAGGGTCGCTCTTTTCCTCCCCATTGTACTTCTAGCCTGTTGATGGCTCGAGGGGCGATGTAATTAGCTTCAGCTCCGCTGTCGATTAGCGCGAGTGTCGTTTGCTGGTTGATGGTAACTTCGAGTTCGATATTACCCTTATGTCCTTGTGACATCTGGTGGATGAACCTTTTTCTTGTTGCCTGTCGTGGTTCTTCGTCGGTAGGCGAGTCTAGTTTTTTGACTGCTCTGAGTGTCCTGGGTAGGTGATTTGCTTTCCTTCCCGTCGTGCTTTTGTGAGGCTGTTCTCGCGGATCTTGACTTGTGGAGGTCTGGGTCCGTTCTTCATGACTCTCCAGGCGCGTGCCTTTTCTTGGTAGTGAACCTGGCATTCGTCTTGTTGGCATTCGTCCCACTTCATGTCGTTGTCATGTTGACGTCTCATAGGAAACTGAGGGCTGGGTCTGAAGACTGCGAGGTTATCTTCAAACAGTACCATGGTCCATCCGATCATGGCGGATGTCGAGTAAATCTCGCGGATGGGCTCGTCGTTGTGTCTTCTGGGGTAGAATTGGTAGTCGTGCTTTTCTCCCATGTGTTCTTTGCATCTGTCGTGGAAACACTGGGGCCAGAAGAGGGTTTGGTGAAGTCGGTGGTTGCTTCTCAGCGCGGGGTGGTCTTCCGTGTGTAGCTGAGGGGTGTAGTCCCGATCTCGCTGATTTGCCGAGGTGCCGTAAAAGTGGCGATGTTGCTTGTCTTGAAGCATGTCGATTTCCTGGTACTTCAGGAGTTGCTTGATTCTGTTTTCCTGGTCGTCAGGTTCCTCTTCAGAGCTAGAGTCGTCCACACTGGGGGTGAACCCATAGGTAATCTCTGTCTGAGTACGTTGTCGGGCAACGTCGCGAGGTTCGTCCGAGTCATAGGGTGAGCTTTCGCCTTCTCCAAAAGTCCAGTTGCTGGTCATACTGAGAAGTTGTTGTTCCGTCAGAGGATCATGCTGATGTTCTGGTTCTTCCTCTGATTCTTGTTGGCGTAGATGCGTTTGTCGGGCATCTTCCTGCTGGATTAGTTCCATTTCTCTCTGGATTTGTTGTTCTTCGTGGCGGGACTGTTGGTTATTCACATGTGAGGTGATTGGTTCTAGTCGCTGGATTCGTAGCATCTCGTTGAGTTGTTCAACTGGTTTTCTGGCAACTCTGCTGTTGCTGGAATGCATCATTGCCAGGGTTCTGGGGCGAGTATCCGGGGCACTCATGTCGTATCCGGATCGTCCAGGGTTGCTGTCCCTTGGGTAGTGTCCTGACATTTCTTTGTCTTCGAGGTGGATTCGGCAGTCATCGTCGTAGCATCCGGTCCAAGATTGGGATGCATGTGAGGCTTTTGCAATCGTGTTGACTTGTCGAGGTCGTTCGGCTACTGGTTTCCAGGGAAGTTTCTTGGGTTGTCTGCAGTCTTTGGCGATGTGGCCTTGCTTGTTGCAGTTGTAGCACTTGGGGTTCCAAGGCTTCCTGTCGTTGGGTTTAGTCATCATGCTAAGATCCATGGGTCCGCTGTGTTGTCCGTAAGCGGTGCTTTGTCGATTGTTGTTCCAGTTGCTGCGGGGTCTGTTGTCGTTCCGCTGGTTGTTGAACTTGTGCTGGGGTTGCCACTGGTACTTGCGTCCCGTGTTGGGTCCTTGTCGTTTTTCGCCCTTTTCTTTGCGTCGTTCGAATAGCCTGTTGTCGATCTTGATTGCGAGGTCGGCATACTGAAGGAAGTCTTCGGGGCGATCGATCTTGACGATTTCGTCCTTGACTTCGTCTTTAAGTCCCTGATAGAACATGAAGATCTTGGTTTCCTCGGTGAGGTCGAGCTGAATGCTGAGCTGTCTGAACATGGCGGCGTACTCCTTGGTTGACTTAGTCTGTCGCAGTTGTGCGAGATCTCTTTCAGCTTGTCGCTTTTCATCGGGGTCCTGGAAGAGAGATCGTAGGGCATCTTCGAATCCCTGAAAACTGCTGTAGATGTCTCGGGTCTCGGTGGAGCACTCGTCCAGGGTTTCGTACTTGAGGAATTCTTCCTGGATGGGTTCAAACCATTTGAGGGCTCGTCCTCGTAGGTAAGTGGCGGCATGGACGACTTTCTCGGTTTGACTGGTGAAGTCTCCATGGTGGAAGTTTTGGTAGTTCTTGACTTGGATCAGGAATGACTTGAGTTGTCCAGGGGTGCCGTCGTAGGTGATAGGGGCACTGAGCTTGAGTTTCTGTCGTCCTCCAGTGGGGGTAGTGACGATGTTGGCAGCGGCCCGAAGGGTGTTGACTTCGTTCTGTAGTTCCTGTATGAGAGGGTTGCTGCCTTGTCCTCCTAGGCGAGCGATTCCGTTTTCGAGGTCCGTAAGTCTCTGGGGTCCGTTGCCGAGCTCCTGGATCATCTGTTTGAGGCCCTGGAGTTCGTTGGCGGTTTCGTTGTACATGGCCTGGACCTTAGCAATGTCGTCGTCTCCTTTCTTGACTCGGGCTCGAAGCTTGTCGTAGGTTTCCTTTTTGAGGGTGACTTCGTCGTCCGAGTCCACTGCCATCGGAGCTCCCTCGAGTTCCTCAGCCAGGCTCTTGACAGGCTGTTTGGAGGAAGAAGAGCTTCCCGGAGTGGGTGACTTGGCGGAGGCGCGTGAAGACATTCTTGTCTGTACTGTTAGTAGGTGTCAATGGTCAACTTACTGAACAGGAGCAATCAAAGTGTTACGGTCAGCTATCCGACAGTAGGGTCTGCTAACAGAAGCTGGGGATTGACACGTTATAACAGTTCACTGAGGTCGTGGTCTGAGTCGTAGGTCGTAGGCTGATAGTAGATCGGTCGTCAGAGGCTAAGGTGATCAGTCTTAGGCTCAACAAGTAATTCGCAGTGAAGGTAAGCTGAGAGTATCCGTGAGGATGAATACTAAGTTGATTGCTGAAGAGCTATGGAAGTCTGACCATGAGCCAGGCTCAGGGTCATACTATATATATAAGTCTTATATGAACAGTTCTGCTTGTTCATGAGCGCTGTGCCCCTTGTCACTATGAGCGCTCATTCTAGAGTGGGATGAGCGCTCATTCTAGTCTCCACTGAGCGCTCATTGTGGGTCCCTTATCTATGCTCATTCCTTATCATCACGTGACCTGTACCATAGTTCTTCCGTTCCTGAGTGAGTCCCTGTTGTTCCCGTGATCCTGCATAGTACAAATGTCCTGTCCTAGCCGCCCGACGCCCGAGTGGGTCGGTTAACTGTTATCCATGCATAACGGGTCGTAACACCCGACTTGTCCGGAGCCCCGCTTGCCACCCCCTGCCCGACTTGGAAATCTCGACGCGTTCCCTGGGTCCTCTGATTGGCCGGCATTGACTTCAGTGTCTCCACCTTCAATTGAAATCTCGACGCGTTCCGAAAGAGAACCCTGACCCTAACCCTAACCCTGCCATTACGTGGGCGATGGCTTGAAGTCAAAGCCGTTGTGGCCACCACCAGAATTGAAAGTGGGGCCAGGGAGAGGGGGGGTCAAAGCCGGCACGTAGAGGGGGTACAAAGCCGTAGAGATTCCCCAGAGTAAAATAGACAAAAGTAGCATGCAATTGAAGCCACAAACCGGGTCATTACGGGAATCCAGTTTTCAGTGTTTTGTTTCGCCATTTGAGTCCAGAAATAGGGAAATAGGGTAGTAGATATTTTTGTGATGTCGTCCCGATCCCCGCATTAACCAGCCAATCACATAACAGGGCCACCAGCCAGGCCAGAAAGCCCGACCGAGCGATGGAACGTAAGCAGGGAGGAAAGTAGATCAAGGAGAAAGTATATGGAATTAAGGGGCAGGAAGGTGAGTTTATAAAGAGAGGACAGGAGGAATCAGTCAGAAACAGTAGATAGAAGAAAGTAACCAATACATATAGCCAAAGATGGAGCCATTCGTTCACGACACGCAGTATTCCATTTTGATATGCACGTTATGTAAGTATGCAGTCGTAGCCAACGAAGTCACAGCACATTTACGCAATCACCATCGGTCAATCCCCGCCGAGGCCAGGAGCAGGGTCGCCGGATTAGTCGGCGACATTCCCGGCATCATCCGCAGCCAGGCCGATTTACAGTCGTTTCAATACCCAGACCCCACGGTCGAGCCAGTTGCCCATATCGCACCGCCCCGGGCGGACGGTTTGCGTTGCCACGCGTGCCGTTATGTGTGCCGCCGCGTGCGAAACATGCAGGAGCATTGCCGGGCAGAACACAGGTGGGCGAATGATTGGCAGAAGGGGGGCAACGTGCGCAAGAAAGCCACGGCCGTCAGAGATTTACCGTGGACGACAGGCGTGCCATGCCAGCGTTTTTTTTTAACACGGGCCGCGAGCGGATGGTTCGAGGTCGGGCGGGGGTTAGGGGTGGCCGTTCAAAGCGAGCCATCGGGGCCGGGGACGGACGACACAGCGTGGTTCGTCGCGTTGCACGAGAACCAAGAGAAGCGGTTCGAGGCCGACGCGCGCGAGGAGGTTAGTATAGTAGACGAAAAGTTGGAGCCGAACGGGTGGTTGTACCGCGTCGGGTGGACGAGGGATTTGGAAGGGTTGAACAAGACGCAGTTACAGGAGGCCACGCGACCGATCGAGGACGGCGAGGAGACGTTCCGGTTCGTGTGGGCCGTGTTCAACAGCGTCGCGGACAAGGCACGCGCAACAGCAGCACCGCACAAGGTCGGGCATGATGTGTTGTTTGAGGCGGAGCGGAAGGAGATCAGCCAGAAGCCAGTGCGGCCGTTCGACAACCGCATGGAGGACGACACGTGGCAGCGGTACAAGGAGGTTTGGCGTAAGATGGTGAGCATATTGTTCCGCATGGACGAGTGGCCGGAGCGCGAGCGGCCGCCGTACCGGTTCACCATGCGGCAGGGGTCATTGTGGGATGCGTTCACCAGCCGTGTCGAGGCGGACGTCGGCAGCAGGGAGGCCGCGCAGGCGGAGGAGGTCGAGAGGATGTGTTTAGACGCCATTATCGCCATCATCGAGGACCCGTACAAGCAGAGCCAGAAGGAGAGCGCGATGATCGGCGCGTTGGCGGTGTTGGGCATCCGCGAGGACGGCGGTTGGCACCAGGCGACGGAGTACACGACGAATTATTCGGCCGTGATCAAGGTGGCCAAGATGTTCGTCGTATACCAGGCGTGGTTGGAGCGGCAGGACGAGGTGGCGGAGTTGACGGCGACCAAAGGGGCCGAGGCGGCGTACGAGGAGGCCAGCAGCGTGTTCCATTTGGTGCGCGACAAGGTGCGGCGGTTCATGACGCGGATGCCCGGGCGGCCGGACGACGAGCCCCGGGTGATGAATTGGATTTACGATGCGCGGACGTACGGGATGCACATCCGGTTCAACACGGTGGCGCCGGGGATGGTGGATTGGAGCGGCGACCGGATATCGTTCCGACGGGTGCAGGTGCGGGTATGCGAGTTGGCCGAGATGTTCCACGGGTTAGCGCAGGAGGCGCGGTCGTTGTTGGCGCAGTTGGCGGTGGTGGATGGGCATGGGGACAGGGATAATGAGCACGGCGATGAGCATGGCGATGGGTATGGAGGCCGATCAGCGTTGGCAGCAGCGTTGCCCGCCATCAGGTGGGACAGCATGCACGACGACCACAGCCAGGACCGGCCGGGGTATTCGTTTTTACACGACGACCGCAACGAGGCGTGGGTGGGCAAGGGGAAGGGGTGGATCGCACGGCGCATCGCAGAGTCGGAGGCACGGCGGCGGGCGTGGTTAGACCCGACGCGAGGGACGGCAGCAGCAGCAGCAGCAGCAGCAGCAGGAGAGGCGGAGGAGGCCACGTCCAACCACAGCAATAGTCACCACCCGTACCGCGAGAGGACGGAGGAGGCCACGTCCAACCGCAGCAATAGTCACCACCCATATCGCGAGAGGACGGTGCAGGCATACAGACAGGCGTTGGAATCGTTCCGGGAGCGGTTGTGGATGTTGATGCACATGGTGGCAGGGCAGCCGGCGCGGGCGCCCGAGTTAGCAGGCATCAGACACAGCAACACGGCCAACGGCGGGGTCAGGAACGTGTTTGCACACGACAGCATGATTTGTTTCGTCACGTCGTATCATAAGAATTACCGCCAGACGGGGACGGCCAAGGTGATACACCGGTATTTGCCGCGCGAGGTCGGCGAGTTGTTGGTGTGGTATTTATGGTTGGTGTTGCCGTTTTGGCAGCAGGTAGGAGGCATCATCCATCAGACGGACCGGAAGAGCGCATTTTTATGGGCGGACGACGTGGTTGTAAGGGGCAGGGCGGCGGGCGAGGCGAGCCGTGATAACACCAGGGGCGACGAGCGCCGCAATAACACCAAGGACAACGACGCCCGTGACAACACCGAGGACGACGACGCCCGTGACAACACCGAGGACGACGACGCCCGTGACAACACCATCACAGACGACGCCCGTGACAACACCATCACAGACGACGCCCGTGACAACACCATCACAGACGAGAGCGCCAACGCCACCCCCGGCCGGGCGCCGTGGACGGACGAACGGTTGTGGACGTCAGACAAGGCAAGGCGGATCATGCAGCAGCACAGCGAGCGGTTGGTCGGCAGCAAGATCAACATCAGCGGGTGGCGGCACATGGCCGTCGCCATCGCCAACCGGTATTTGAACGAGGCGTTCGGGCGGGCAGACGACAAAACCAACGACAACGACGACGACGACGTGGGGGTTGAGGACAGCGCATTGGATTTGCAGGCCGGGCACGGCACGCACGTGGCGGGGATGATATACGGGCGGTTGTACCAGGAGGCACCGTTCGGCACGGCGGCATTGCGGGACAGGTTCCGGGCCGTCAGCCGGCAGTGGCACCGTTTGTTGGGGTTCGGGGCGGAGGACCGGGGCGGCGGGGCACCCAGCAAGCGGCGGCGGACGGCGGCGGACGAGGAGTTCGAGGGGCAGCGGCGGCGGCGGTTCACGCGGTTGCAGTTGGCCAACGCCGCCGGGCAGTTGCGGCAGATGATGGGGGACCCGCAGGCGGCGTTCCGCGGCCAGCAGGAGCGGGTGATCCGGTCGATCATGCGCGGCGACGACCCGATCGTGCAGGTGACGGGCACGGGCGGCGGCAAGAGTTTGTCGTTCATGTTGCCGGCGTATTGCGCGCCAGATGGGGTGACGATAGTCGTGACGCCGTTGGTGGCGTTGCGCACCGACATGGACGCGCGGTGTTCGAGGTCGGGGTTGGCGTCGACGACGTGGCGCGGCGGCGGGCGGGCCAACACGGCGGCAGCAACGGTGGTGTTCGTGACGCCCGAGTCGGCCGTCACGCAGGGATTCCGGGATTTCGTCGGGCGGTTGCAGCGGCGGCAGCAGTTGGACCGGGTGGTGTTGGACGAGTGCCACGTCGTGTTGGACGGGTCGAGGGGGTTCCGGCCGGCGTTGCGGGCGTTGGGGCGGACGGTGCAGGAGTTCGGGGCGCAGTTGGTGTGTTTGACGGCGACGTTGCCGCCGGCGGAGGAGCGGGAGTTTTTCGCCGTGACGGGGATCCGGCCGGAGCGGGTGCGGGTGTTCCGCGAGGCGACGACGCGGAGGAATATCGGGTATGGGGTTGTCGTCGTTGCGTCAGGGTCAGGGGGTCGTGGTCGTGGTCGTGGTCGTGGGGCGGCAAGCCGCAGCCGCCGGGCAAAGTCAGGGTTAGGGTTATGGTCAGGTCGGGAGGGTGAGGACGGCGAGTTGAGCGCCGTAGAGGAGCGCGGTTGCCAGGAGGTCAGGGATTGGTTGCGGCAGCAGCCACGCGGCAAGGCGGTGGTGTACAGCAGCACGATCGAGGGCGTCGAGCGGATGGCCGAGGCGTTGGGGTGCGCGGCGTTCCACAGCAGCATCGGCAGCACGGAGGACAAGGCGTCGAGGTTGGAGGCGTGGAGGAGGGGCGACGGCGCCGATGGGGGCGTCATCGTGGCGACGAACGCGTTGGGGTTAGGCATCGACGTGCCGGACGTGCGGTTGGTGGTCCACGCGGGCATGCCGCGGCGGTTACGGGATTTCGTCCAGGAGAGCGGGCGTGCCGGGCGAGACGGCCAGCCAAGCCGGTCGGTTGTTATATGCAGTAGGGCAGCCGTGGAGGAGGAGGAGAAAGAGAAGGAGGCAGGGGAGGCAGCGAAAGATGGGAGGGCAGCCGGAGGGGGATGGGAGGTGTCGACGAGGATATACATCAGGGGAGAGGTATGCCGGCGGATCGTGTTGGACGAGGTCATGGACGGGCGGACGGACCGTTCAGGATGCGAGGAGGGTGAAGAGGCATGCGACATGTGCCAGCAGAGGGCGTCGGAGGTGATGTGGGCAGATGACGGGGGAGACGTTCAAGCAGCAGTTGGCGCGATGGGCGGGACGGTGCACGTATTGCGGGATACGCCGGAGAGAGAGCGACGGGCACACGTTGGACGATTGCCCAGGCCGCGGGGAACAGGCGTGGGGGTGGACGGCGCAGTACAGGAGGCAGATGGAGGAGGCCATGTTCGACGGACGGAGGATGGAGAATTTCAGCAGTTGTTTCCATTGCGGGTTGCCGCAGGGTTGGTGTCAGCGATGGGAGCCGTTGGGCGAGGACGGCGGGCGGTTCAGGGAGGTCGAGGGCGGTTCATGCCAGTACCAAGGGTTGATGGTTGCGATGTTCGCCGTCGCAACAATCGGTGTAGGGTCGAGGGTGTACGAGGAGACGGTGAGGGCGATGCGTAGGGCGGACGGTTTAGAGGAGTGGGCGTCAAGCGAGAAGGAGGTGTACGAGTGGTTAGGGCAGATGATCCAATGGGGAGGGGTGCAGTCAAGCAAGTTGTGCCGTTTGACGAGTCAGTTGTGGCAGAGGGCAGTGGAGGGCGTAGCAGACGGATGAGAGGGGGCAGGGTAAAGCCGGCGAGTAAGGGTAGTATATAAGAGTATTGTAGTTAGACAGTAAGGGGTAGAGAAGTAGAGCAGGGAAGCAGAATAGCAAACGGAATATCAAACGTTTTCACACAGGATAAGTTCGCATAACAAGTGAGGGCAGAAATAGATAGTAAGTTGAAAAGAAGATAGAGGACAACAGAGGACGATAGGGATCGATGAAGGTCGATGGAGGTCGATGGAGGGCGATGAAGGAAGATTTCAGTCAATAAGGCAGAACGGGGATTCACAGAGAGGAGAGAGTGTGGATAAGGAAATTCAGAGTTAGTAAAGAGACGGGGAAATCACTAAGGAAACGGAAATAAACACAACAAGTTAGTAAAGAAGGAGGGAGATTTATTTATCAATAAGTAGATATATGAGGCGTAAGTAGATAGAGCAGGGTTAAAAGAAGGGAAAAAGGTCAGAGTCATAGACGAAGGAAAAGGTTAGGGATAGATGGAAGAAAAGGGTCAAGGACAGCGCAGAGATGTCAGTCAAAAGAGCGGAAAAATGTAGTGTACGTACGTAATAGGGCAATAAAGTGCACAGCCGGGTTCAAAGCATTTTCCAAAGGTTAAATAGCATTCAGTTCGTACACATCACAAAGAAGGAAGATGACACAGTGTATATATACCAGATATATAGAGTATAAGAAAAAACAACAAAATGAAAAGGAGAAGAGAAAGGAAAGAGGAGAAAGACATAAAGGTAGAGGATAGGAGGTTGAGAGCAGATGCAGACGATATATCAAACAGAATGAGGGCAGAGGCATACCAATAAGAAGGAGCAAAGAGACAGAACATCCACACATATATAGAACGTAGTATAAGTAAGTTAAGGTAGGATAGATGGAGATAACCATCCAAGTCAGGGTTATACATTGAAGATCGTCAGATTGTATAGTTATATATACAATCACATAACGATAAGCGTATAAGCACAAAAGCCAAGATAATCATAATCATCCGGGAAATACAACAGGGACATCAGTATAATGCCAAAAGAAGATTGAATATAACAGAGTAATAAGAGGAAATTTAGGTTAGGATATTATCAAAAGATGCACAGTTGTATACAAAATCATCAGTAAGGCGATATTCAAAAGGAAAAGAGCAAAATCAGTATATATATAATTTAACATAAGGTTCAGAAGAAGCAATACCAAGCCAGAGAGGACGTCAAAATAGAATAATAATAGTATAGTTCAAAGGTCGATTTTTGATGCGCATTTCAAGGTTATGATAGTTATTAAGAGAATGATAGGCAGGTTAGGGTTATATCAGAAAACACAGGCAGCAAAGAGAATATATAGTCCACATATGATGAAGGGTTCATGATACCACGACACACAGCATATAATAACAGTAGAAAGATAAGCAGAACAAAGTATAAGGCATTTCCACATCACAAGGTTTAATGTTACACAGGAGGTGAAGAAAGAAGATTGACGGGAGAGTTGAAAAGTCCAGAGGCAGGCAGAAGGAGAGAGTAGGAGGGAGAGCAAGAGGTCCAACAGAGCAAGAGAGACCAAGCAGGTAAAAAGGGTTAGGAGATACATATCAAGGTTACATAATACAGGACAGCCAGAATAGCGGTATAAGATTTTAGGGTTAGGGTGGAAGTACAGTTCACAATTTCCACAGTTGGATAATAAGCCAGGGTTAAATAAAAGGTAGAGTAATAGGGTGAAGCAGGTACAAAGTTAAGAAAGAAGGAGTGAGATGATGGAGGTAGCATCAGAAGAAAGGAATTTCAACAGTGAATGAAGGGATAAAGACGACGCAGATAAGGGAGTCCACAGATGAAGACCATAATGACATAGGAGTAGCAGGGATAGCGAGGAGGGGGAAGAGAATTTGGGTTACGAAGGAAGGTTTCAGAGTAGCCAGTCAGAAGTGATTTTAGAACGGAGGAAATCAAGTGGAGAGAGGGAGGTTTTTAGGGTCATGAATAAACACAGAGCAGTTAAGACGAGGAGATGAGCAAGACAAAGAAGTTACATATAGCAGGTCACGTTATATATTGGTAAGTTTACGTTCAACATGGACGGAAGAGTTAAAGAAAGAGGAGAGAGAGAGAAGGGTAGGATTATCGCAAGAGGGGCAGGTAGAGACGGACAAAAGAAACAGGTCAAGGTCAGAGCAGGAGGAGGTAGTCAGGGATAGATAAGAGGAAAGGGTTAGGGATAGATTTTAAGGTTATTAGGAAACAGAAGGTCAGGGTTATGACGGTAGAGGGAGAGAGAAGGGGCAGATGAAAGAAAAAGGTTAGGAGCAGGGCAGAAGGGGATAATTAGAGGTAGATAAAAAAGAAGGTTAGGGATAGATGGAGGGAAAAGGTTAGGGACAGATGAGAGAAAAGGTTAGGGACAGGCGAAAGAAGGTAGTTAGGGACAGATGAAAGGGCAAGTTAGGGCATTGAACAGCCCAACAAGGATATTAGGAGTAGAGGTTGAGGGACGAGATGGAAAAACAGGGCAGAGGGTTAAGGATAGAGTGGGAGGAGAAGAAGGGGAGGAGGAGGGAGAGAATGAAGGATATTTTTCGGGTCAGGGTCGCCAGGCAGAAGGAGTTTTGGGATGGAGGAAAGGATGTGGAGATGGAGAGGGTTAGTAGGGGAAAAGAAAAAAAAGCCAAAACAAAGAAACAGAAAAAACAAAAACCAAAAGGGTTCAGTTGCCAGGGTAGGTAAGACGGGGAAGTAAGTGAGAGGAATGATTCATTCAGCGGGTAAGGTAATTTATTCACAAGTCCAAGTCCAACATAAACAGGGGGGGTTAGAGAAAGAGGGGAGGGGAGGTAGGGGTTATCGCAGGAGGAGCGAGTCGGGGATGGAGGAGAGACAAAGGTGGGGGTTTAGGGTTAGAGGAGATGGTCAGGAACAGACGAGGGAGAGGGGTCGGGACAGAGGGTTGAAAAGGTTAGGGATAGGTGAGAGAAAAGGGTCAGGGTCAGATAAAAGAAAAAGGGAAGGGATAGATGAAGGAAAAAGGGTGTGGACAGGGCAGAGGGGAATAGTAGGGAATAGATGGGAAGAAAAGGTCGAGGATAAGAGGCGAATTTGGAGGGTTCATTCAGATGAGAGTCGGTTTGGGTTAGTACAAGGGAAAGGGTAGGCAAAGAGTTCCAGTCAAAAGAGTTTAGGACAAGTGGAGTGAGGGGAATAATAGAGTTTAGGGTGAAGGCAGATATTAAGAGAGGAAAGGAAATTCAACGGTGAACAGAGGGATGAAGACAACAGAGGTTATGTAGAATGCGTCGGAAGATAACGGAGTTTAGGGGTAAGACGATAATGATACAGGAGTAGTAGAGATAGCGATGAGGGGGAAGAGAATAAGGGATGATAAGGGAAGGTTTCAGAGATACGGGTCAGAAGGAATTTTAGAAGAGAGGAAATAAGGTAGAGAGAGGTAGGGAGCAAAAAAGATCAATTCACAAAGAAGTTAAGATGATGAGGTGAGTGAGAGAGGCAAGTGATATAGCAGGTTAGGTTATTTATTCGTAAGTTCACGTTTGAATACAGACAGAAGAGTTAAGCAAAAGGGAGAAAGGGAAGGTTAGAGTTGTTATAGAAGGAGTAGGTAGAAATAGGTAAAAGAAAAGGGTTAAGGTTGGGGCAGGAGGAAGCAAGTCGGAATAGGTAAGAGGAAAAGGTTAGAGATAGACAAGGAAAATTAGAAACAAATGGTTAGGGTTAAAAAAGTAGAGGGATTGGGGAGGGGATAGAGAAAAGAAAAAGGTTGGGGTTATAAAAATAGAGGGGGGGAGCAGAAGGGTTAGGGTTATAATTGAATATGAAGAGGAGAGGGGTATAGGGAAGGGACAGATGGGGAAGAAAGGTTAGGGATAGGGCAGAGAGAAAGGATAGGGATTCATAAGAAAGATGAGAGACAAAAGGTTAGGGTTTTTTTGGGGTTAAGGGTGAGAGCAGAAGGAAACAGTCACAATTCAATATAAAGAGGACAGGAGAGGAGATAAATAGGGGGGAAAGGTTAGGGATAGATAGGAGGAAAAGGGTAGAGATGGAGCGGAGGGAGCGGTGAGAATGAAATGGAAAGAAAACGTTACAGATGGAAGAGAAGTATTTAGCGTTAATCCAGATAGAGGTCGTCAGGAACAGATAAGAGGAGAGGTCAGGGATAGACGAGAAAGATTGGAAACAAAAGGTTAGGGTTATAAGCGTAGAGGGAGAGAGCAGAAGGAAAGAGTTATAATTAAATATAAAGAGAAGAGGGATTAGGGATAGGTAGAGGGAAAAGGTTTAGGGTTAGATAGAAAAAAGAAAGAGGAAAAGGTTAAAATAGAGCAGAGGAAATAGTAGTGATCAAGTACAAAGGAAATGGTAAAGATAGAACAGAAGTATTTAGCGTTCATTCAGAGAAAGGTGATTCATAATAAATATAAGGGAAAGAGTAAGGAAGAGGTTCAGTCAAAGGAGCATAAGGAGAAGGGCAAAAGTTCAAAACAAACAAAGCAATAGAAAATAGAAATAGCAGTCAAAAAGGAAGAGGAAAAGAAAGAAACAAAAGCAGAACGAAAACAGGTTAACAGGTAGAAGAGTTAAGAGGAGGAAGGAAGGAAGCAAAATAATAAACAAAGAAGGAAGCAAAGTGATTACATGATAAGTTCACGTCAAATATGGACAGAAGAGTTAGAGAAAAAGTAGAGATAAGACAAAGGTTCAAGAAAGATAAAAGCAAAGGGTTAGGGATAGATGCAGAAGAAAGAGATAGAAGGTCAGGGTTATAATAGAGGGACAGGGTTAAGGACGGAGAAAAGAACAAGGTTAGGGACAGATGAAGGGAAAAGGTTAGGGATAGAGCAGAGGGGATAGTTAGGGTTAGATATGAAGAAAACGTTAAGGATAGAACAGACGTATTTAGCGTCAATCCAGAGGGATAAAGATGGTTTAGAATGAACATAAGGGAAAGAGTAAGGAAGAGGGCAAAGGTTGAGAAGAAATAAAGTGGTTAAAATGACAAAGTAAATAGTATAGTATACGCAGACATAATTACACAGCAAAACGCATAAGACATATAAGAGTAGGAGAATAGGATGGAAGCAAGAGAGGCAGGTGTTAGGGTTAGGGAGTATATTTCAGAGAGAGGGGCGGTTTTATGGTTTAGAAGATAGGGATAGGAGTTAAGGAAAGCAAAAAAAAGGAAAAGGGAAAAATAAAATCAAAAAGAAAAGAAGAAAGAAAAACAGGTTAATAGGTGGAGGAGTTGAGAGGGGGAAAGGGATAAGGATAAGCAAAAAAAGGAACAAAGAAGGAGGAAAAGGGATTAAATGACAAGTTCAGGTTCGATATAGGCAGGAGGGATGAGGAGAAAGTAGAGATAAAAGGTCAGGTTGGTGGCAGGGGGGACAGGGGTGGAGATAGATGTAAGAAAAAGGTAAGATATAGAGCAGAAGGAGATAGTTAGGGGTAGATAAAAGCAAAGGGTTGGGGACAGATGAAAGGAAAAGGTTAGGGACAGATGAAGGGAAAAGGTTAGGGATAGAGAAAGGAAAAGGGTTAGGGATAGAGAAAGAAGATAGAAATACAGGTAAGGGATAGATGAGAAATAAAAGGTTAGGGACACATAGAATGAAATAGGCAGGGGCGGACAGAGTTAGGGTTAGAGATAAAATCAAACAAACAGGTTCGGGATAGATGGAGGGAAAAGATTAGTAACAGTTAAAAGAAAAAGGGCAGGGAAAGGGCGGGGAGGTCAAGTCAAAAGAGCAGGAAAACAAGGTATACATACATAACAGGGTAATACAGTAAACAGTCAGGTTAGAAGCATTTCCACAAGGTGAAACAGCATTCAGTTCGTACACATCATAGAGGAGGAAGAGGATAAGACAGAAGTACAAAATAAGTAGATCAAAGAGAGTGTAAAGTAGATAGTTTATAGTAAAGGGGATGTTTTAGTACACATAGATGAAAGTAATAGATTACAGTTAAGGGAGGATTGAGGTACATATAGATAAAAACACCGCAAAACAAAGAATATAAACAGGGTTGATTACCACGTCAGATATAAAAGTATTGAAAGAAACGTATAAATATAAGATATAAAAGGGGCGGATCATGAGACAGTAAATACAAAAGGTAAGCGTAAGCCGAATAGCAGAGAAAAAGAGGGATATAGAATAGAGAAGATAATAATAAAAAGCATATGAAGTATAGTAGGGGGTAGTTGGCATAATAAAGGAAGAATGAGAAATTAGTTAGGGTCAGGATATTGGGGTTAAGACCAAATAGAAGAGGCCAGAGATAATAGGTAGAGAAAGTAAAAGTAAAAGGAAAGAGAGTATAGGATTCAGGGTTACATAGCAAGTAAGAGTAAAATCAAGATAAAAGGAAATTTTAGATATAATAGGGAATAGAAGAATAGTTATTCCAAAAGGTAAAGAAGATGTAGATAACGTCAGCAGTGTAATAGGGTATAGAAGGAGAGAAAGTATAAGATAAGTGATAAAGAGATAGAAAAAGATAGAAAGAGTATAGAGTTAAGGTTAGATAGAGAAATAAGGAGGAGAAAGTAGAGAGGAAGATGGTGAAAAAGAGGGAGTATAGAGTGAAGGCAATGAAGGGTTTAACAGGTAATAGAAGGGGAAATAGTTAAAGGGGTGAATGAGAGAAGGTATAAGAGAGTGGAGGAGTATGGAAGATGGAGGAAAGTAGTAGCAGGTAGTAAGATAGAAAATAAATAGAAGTAGAAGAAGGGAAAGGGTGAGGGTTAGAGAAAAGGAAAGGGTCAGGGTTAGAGCAAAGGAAAGGGTTAGGGACAGATGAAAGAAAAAGGTTAGGGATAGATGGAAGAAAAAGGTTAGGGATAGATGAAAGAGAAGGGTCAGGGATAGATAAAAGAAAAGGGTCAGGGATAGATAAAAGACAAGGGTGAGGGTTAGATTTAAAGAAAACAGGTCAGTGTTAGGGCAGAAGGGTATTCGTCATAAGTAGATATAAAGTAGATATTGAGGATAAAAGAGGAAGATTGAAGGTTATTTCAGACAAAGATAGTTAAGAGTGAATATAAATTAAGAAGTGAAAAGGGTTAAAGACATATTTAAAGATCAGGGACCATAATATATACAGCAGTAAGAGAATAGTATACAAGCAAGAGAGAGAGAGAGGTATCAAGAGACACAGCAAGTATAGAAATGCATACATAGAACGCGTTTTTAGCATAAAGTCATTTTATTATTTAGGAAATTGAAAGCCGCATTCAATGAAGGACGCGAAACGAAAGCAAAAAACAATTGATAGATAGAACAATAAATAAAGAGAGAGCGAGGCAAAGGTTTTAGGGTTAGGTTCAGGTTACAGGCGGACAAGAGAGATAAAGAAAAGGAAGATCATAACAGAAGAGGGGGTTAGAGTTAGATAAGAAAACAGAAGAATAGTTAAGAAGAGAAAGAGGAGATAAGAGAGAAAGAGATGAATGAAACAAAAGGGAAATATTGGAGGTGAATAAGAGGTTATTAGTTAAAAATAAATAGAGAGAAAAAGCGAGAAATGGATAGAGAACAGAGGTCAGAGATAGCAAGAGTGAAGAGGGTAAGGTTTAAACAGAGGGAGATGGATGGAAAGAAATCAAGACAAAGATTTCATTATAGAAGACCAAAGTAAAGAAAGATTGACGTTGAGAGTGGTTAGAATTTTAGGGTTATGTAAAGCGAAGGAGAGGTTCGATTGAAGAAGCATAGAGGATCAAGCAGATATTTACGATCAGCAGATAAAGGAGAGTATAGAGTAAAGAGTATATAATAAGAAGAATATTTGAGTATATATAGAGCAGAAGGCGGCAAAACAAGAGATGGAAATAGGATGAATAGGCGGGATAGATGAGGATGAATGGAGGAGGATAGATATAGAATAGAAAAGAGATGGATAATAATAGCAGATGTCAGAATATTAGGGTTAAGAACAGGCAGAAGAGAGTTTTAGGGTTAATAAGTAGGGAAAAGAAAAGAACAAAGGGTAAAGAAGAAGAAAAGTAAGAAGGGGAGAGTAGAGGGTAAAAGAAGCAGATAGTCAGTAGAAGTGAAATAGAGACAAAGAGATGATAAGAAAGACAATAAAGAATAGAAAGATGATTATTCCAAAAGGTAAGGGGCATATAGATATAGTAGGGGGGTTTCATAAGATATGTAATGAGGGTTGGTATAGAAGGAGTTAGGAAGGGTAGAGATAGAAGGAACAGTATTTAGGGTTAGGGTAAGAGAGTGATGAGAGGATTGAAGTTGGATGGAGAGAGGAAGAATAGAAAATGAAAGAGAAGATAGGAAAGAGATGAGAGAAGTTTTAGATAAAAGTGCAGGAGTTAGGAGTGAGGGGAATGAAGCATTGAACAGGTGATAGAGTTAGGGTTAGGTTGAAAAGGTAATTGGGAGAAAGTATAAGAGAGGATAAGAGAGGATAAGAGAGGACAAGAATATAGAGAATGATAGGAAGTGGTAAGAAATAGGAAAGGAGGAAATCAATAAGATTTAAGAGGGTGAATAGAAGTAGAAGGAAGGGGAAGGGTTAGGGATAGAGAAGAGGGTTAGGTTTTTAGGGTCAGGGAATAGGAAAGGGTGAGGGATAAGGAAAAGCAAAAGGAAAGGGTGAGGGATAGGGGAAAGCAAAAGGTGAGGGATAAGGAAAAGCAAAAGGAAAGGGTGAGGGATAGGGGAAAGCAAAAGGTTAGGGACAGAGCAGAGGAAAGGGTTAGGGACAGAGTAAAGGAAAAGGTTAGGGATAGAGAAAAGGAATGGGTGAGGGACAGAGTAAAGGAAAGGGTGAGGGTTAGAGAGAAAGAGAGAGATGGGAGTAGATAGAGGCGAGAGTGTAGGTATAGAGAAGAAAAGAAGAGAGGAAAAGCAGAGTTAGGGTTAAGATGAAGTATAGATAAAAACAGGCGAAGGAAGGTAAAAGAAGAAGAAGTGGAAGGGGGATAGGATAGAGAGACAGTTGAAGTGATTTAGATTTGAAAAGAATAAGGGCATGAAGATAGTAACAGAGAGAGAGTAAAAGTTATAATGAATAGAGAAAGAAAAGGGTAAAATGAGAGTGATAAGAAGGGGATAAGAAGGGTGAGGAAGAGGATTTTAGGGATCATGAAAAGGGTTAGAAGAAGAGGGAATAAGGGGTATTAGGGGTACAGGTTGAGGGAAGAGTGAGAAGAGAAGGATAGGTAACAGGGGTTATAGAGGGAGTGTGGGAAATAGGTATGCAGAGGCGAGGTGAAGAGTAGGGTTAGCGGCGAGAGAGAGAGAGGGCAGTGTCGAGAGGGTTTACAGAGGGCGAAGTTTACAGAGGGCGTGTGGGAAATAGGTGAGAGGGTAGTATATGCCCGGCCATGTTACATGTGGTGGAGGTGGTGAAGGTGGTGGATGTGGTGTGGTGAAGGTGACGTGGTAGAGGTGGTGGAGGTGGTGAAGGTGGTGGAGGTGGTAGATGTGGTAGATGTGGTGAAGGTGGTGAAGGTGATGAATATGGTGGAGGTGGTGTGGTGAAGGTGGTAAAAAGATGAAAAAACAGAGAAGTTAAGATGGGGAGGTGAGGGAGACAAACAAGTGATATAGCAGGTTAAGTTGTTTATTAGTAAGTTCACGTTGAATACGGACAGAAGAGTTAAACAGAAGGGACAAAGGGAAGGTTAGAATTGCTAGAGGAGGAGTAGGCAGAAATAAATAAAATAAAAGGGTTAAGGTTAGAGCAGGAGGAGGTAGTCAGGAACAGAAAAGAGGAAAGGGTTAGGGATAGATAAGAAAGATTAAAGAAGTAGGGTGAGAGGGAAGGGACAGAGAGAAGAAAAAGGTTAGGAATAGGGCAGAGGGAGAGAGCCGAAGGAAATAGTTATAATTCAAAAGAAAGAGGAGAGGGGTTAGGGATAGATTTAATAAAGAAAAGGTCAGGGTTAGATAGGAGAAAGGGGTCAGAGATAGAGCAGAGGGAATAGTGATGATTGAAAATGAAGAAAATGTGATAGATAGAACAGAAGGATTTAGCATGAATTTAGAGAAAGATGATTGAGAATAGATATAAGGGAAAGAGTGAGGAGGAGGTTTAGTTAGAGGAGGATGAAGGGGAGGGCAAAAGTTGAAAACAAGTAGAGCAATAGAAAATGGAAATAGCAGTCAAAGAGAAAGAAGAAGAAAAGGAAAAGAAAGGAAAAGAAAGAAAAAACAAAAGAAAAAACAAAAGCAAAAACAGGTTAAGAGATAGAGGAGTTAAGAGGAGGATGGAAGTAAGGAAAATGAATAAAGAGCGAGGCAAAGGTGTCGAATGATAAGTGCAGATCAGATATAGACAGAAGAGATGGAGAGAAAGTAAAGGTTGGTTAGGGTTACAGCAAGAGTAGAGGGGTAGGGATAGATTTAAGAAAAGAGATTAGATATAGAGCAGAAGGGGATAGTCGGGGGTAAGGTTAAGGGGAATATTCAAGGAAGACAAGCAAGAGGTTAGGGATAGATTTAAGAAAAAGGGTAGGGATAGATGAAAGGATAGGGGTAGGGATAGATTTAAGAAAAAGGGTAGGGATAGATGAAAGGAAAGGGTTAGGAATAGAATAAAAGAACAAGGTTAGGGACAGATAGAGGCCAGTAGACAGGTGTGTAGGGGTGATAGGTAGATGGGGTATGGGACGGAGGATGTGTAGATGAGGTGTGTAGACGGGCGAGAAAGAGGGCAGTGTCAACAGGGTAGAGGGTAGTATATGGCCGGCCATGTTCCATGTAGTGGAGGTGGTGAAGGTGGTGAAGGTGGTGAAGGTGGTGAAGGTGGTGAAGGTGGTGAAGGTGGTGAAGGTGGTGAAGGTGGTGAAGGTGGTGAAGGTGGTGTGGTGAAGGTGGTGTGGTGAAGGTGGTGTGGTGAAGGTGGTGTGGTGAAGGTGGTGGACGTGGTGTGGTGAAGGTGGTGGAGGTGGTGAAGATGGTGGAGGTGGTGAATATGGTGAAGGTGGTGAATATGGTGGACGTGGTGGAACCAAAGGTGTATGTGGGTGTGTAAAGGGCGGAGGGCGGGTGACGGGTGGAACGGGCGGGTAGGCGTGTGCCGGCGACGGCGGTGTGGAACGCGTTAGACGCATGGGTGTGATGGACGGGGCGAAGGTCGAAGGCGGAGGCGGGACGGCGGGGCGGCACGGAGGCGGGCCCCACCGGGTGGGTGAAAGGCGGTGTGGAACGGGGGACGGCGGGACGGCACGGACGCGGCCCCACCCCCGTACGGATCGGGGTAGGGTTAGGGCCAGAAAATGACAGGGTTAGGGTTAGGGTTAGGGTTAGGGTTAGGGTTAGGGTTAGGGTTAGGGTTAGGGTTAGGGTTAGGGTTAGGGTTAGGGTTAGGGTTAGGTTAGGGTTA